>NC_060073.1:108188268-108493581 GCF_922984935.1 Meles meles | reverse complement strand
TGCCCAGCCAGGAAAACTAGCCTTTGATGGACAAACTCCTTAGCCTGGCAATCCTAGCACTCCATGAACCAGCGCCACTCCAACTGTCCCACCCAGTGTCTCCTATCACTTGGCACAGATCTACAGTCCAGCACAAGGTAACTGCTACCCATTCTCCATGCCCACCTCTGCTTCCTCACACTTATACTTCTGCTTCTACTATTTCTTGGACGCTTTAGCCCACATTTTCGCCTAAGGTTACCCCATGCATTTTTAAGGTCCTGCTCAAATACCACCTCCTTCAGGAAGTCCCCCTCTGGTTGCCTCCAAGTCAAAAGGATCTTGTCCTGTACGAGCTCTTTTTACACTTTATCTCTACGTCCCTGTGGCATCATTGTCGGGTGTGTGTGTCACAATTTACCTCTTTCTATCCATTCTTTGTATTTGTTTCTTATCCTCTCCACTGGACTGTGAGCCTCCTGGGGGCATGAACTGTTCCTTATTACTACTGCATACTTCACAGCATCGAAGGGGTCTACCTGGTGTATGAAAGATGCCCCATAGGTCATCTCATGGGAAGAGTATTGAACAAAGCTGATTGATTGATTGATTGATTATTTGACACAGAGAGAGGGAGAGAGAGAAAGAGACAGTGAGGAAGGGAACACAAGCTGGGGGGTGGGTGGGAAAGGGAGAAGCAGGCTTCCGTCTGAGCAGGGGTTCGATCCTAGGACCCCAGGACCATGACCCAAGCTGAGGGCAGATGCCTAACAACTGAGCCAACCAGGCGCCCCAGCAAAACTGATTTAGATCCCAACTCATGTCACTTGAAGATAATAAAATCTAATCACCATTTATTTTGTGTGTGTTTATCAGGTATAGTGGAAATTGCTTAACAAGTAGGCAGCTACTGAATTCTGCTAACTAGTCTAGGTAAGTTTTTCTTTTACCTTCACAGGCAGAACAGTAAACCGAGACAGAGACGTTACATGCTGCGCTCAGGGTCACCAACTAGGAAGTGGCCGAAGTGAGATTTGCACCCACCTGTGACCACGTGCTGGTTAGGTTTGGATTTAACGAATCTGATTCTCCCTTTTTCATCTTTAAAATGGGACTAATACTACTTACATATTATACAGGTCAATTATATATTAACTGTGTACATTCCTGGAACATAATACATCTCCAATAAAGAACAGTCACCACTAATATGTTTTGAATGAAGGAAATAGGAATATAGGAATATAGGATAGTAATACATCTGGATGGAAATAGATTGCAAACCACTATGCGATTTAAATTGTTCTAGTTACAGAACTAGTAGTTACAGAAGAAAGAGGAAGCCAAGCAGATAAAACTAATTTAAATAAGATATGTCAGTCAACCCAATAGATCTAAGATTTTATCATTCCAACATGTAATCGATATTAAAACAATACGAATGAGATATTTGGCACAGTAAGCCTTCAGACCCTGGCTTGTGTCTTACACTTAGCGCGCATGTCAATCCAGACTGACCACATTTCAGTTATTCAAGAGCCACACGTGCCTAGTAGCGACCATATCGGACAGCACAGATTTAACACCACTGAGAGAAAAAAACCCTCTCCAAAAATCCTATTAGGAAGTCAAACTTCTGCTATTTGAGTTATGATGGATTTTCTCTTTTCAAGAGCTCATCATTAAAATGTAAATACCCCTGGGGACTATCGAGTAATGCTGAAGCCAGGGCCAATGTTGCAACTCAGACTTGCTGAGACGCTCAGAAGCCACGATCAAGGGTTCAAAGTGTGACTCTCACAGTGGGGCAGACCCGAGTTCAATCACGAGACTGCCTCTTACAATTGTCACCACGGTGGCCGAGGCCCTGAACACTGCTGAGCCCAGTTTGCTCGCTGAGGAGAGGTAGATTCTGACTTGGACATTCCCCTGGGGTCTCAGCCTCTGCCTCCAGCCCTGCCTCTGGCCCTGTCCCTGGGCAGTGGGGTAGAGCACGCCAGCCCGGCAGTGCGCTCACTCGACCACACCCAGATGTGGAGCCCCAGGCTGAGAAGATGGCTCTACCACCGACCCTGCCCACAATGCCTGTTCTTATTTTATTTTATTTATAAAGATTTTTTTATTTATCTGATACAGAGAGACCCAGCGAGAGATGGAACACAAACAGAGGGAGCTAGAGAGGGAGAAGCAGGCTTCCCGCTAAGCAGGGAGCCTGAAGCGGGGCTCGATCCCAGGACTCTGGGATCATGACCTGAGCCGAAAGAAGACTCTTAACTGACTGAGCCACACAGATGCCCCCACAGGTGCCTCTTCTAATTCTATGTCTCTGATCGCCTTCCTCCCCCGGGTCCCAGGTCCACCGTCACAGCCCATCACTTGGCTGTGTCTTGTCCCATCCATAAGGCAAAGGCAAGTGTGTGAGGGGTGGCCCATGGAGTGCCTACAAGCAGGAGAGCCCAGGGGGTCAAGGTGCACACATCAGGGCGCTGTCCAAGGGCCATGGGCAGATTTCTGGGTCAGAGGGGGGAAAGCCACAGCCAGAAAGAAAGACGCCCCCCCAAAAGGGCAGACTGCTTCGAGCCAAGACCACTTGAAGACCTAATGACGCAAGAACCAGTGTGAAAATTCCAGGTTATCACAAGAAAAAAGGGAACGATGTGAACAAGTCAGCTGGCCTGGGGAGCAGGGGAGGTGGGTCCTTTCCAAACAAGCCCTCCGCTGAGGGCCCATAGAGAATCTTGGGGTGGGAGCCCCCAAAGCCCCCTGGCTTGTTTGCAGCACTTTCAAACACCTCAGCCCCTGGGCCAGACACCTGTGCCACTTCAACTTGAAAGTGGTCCTGCTATTGCCAACTCCTTCCCAAGCCGTGGCCTGTCCAGTTCGCAAGCACGGCACGCCACCCTGAGCCCCGTGTCTGGTCCGTCCCGGTCCTCCCAGGGCATGCTCTCGCCAGCATCGCTGGACCTTCCCGACCGTACCCGCAGAATTCTGAGGTATGACACGAGGATGCTTGCTGTCTGGATGGGGAGGACTGATACGGCTAGGAGGTGGAAGAGAACAGCGAGGAGAGGCTTGTGTCAGAAAGACCCAATGGAAATCCCAGCTCTGCCCCCTTTTACAACCTTAATCAAAGGGTTTATCTCCATTTTCTCCTCCGTAAAATGGGTGGGGTGAGCTCTATCTTACAGAGTTGCTATGATACGTGTGAGAAATAAAATATATATAAAGTCCATTTCAATACCCAGCACCCGGGAAGCACTGCATCAACGGTAGCTTAATTTAAATAAATCCGTGCACATGTACAACCATGCAGAGTTCCAGAACCAGCCACGTGCTCTGCTGCCTCTGCGACCTGGCATGAGGGGCTCGGGATGCTCTCTCCCACTCCCTTTACCTGCCTGGCTCCTACTCCCACCAGTCAGACCCCGTCACGGCCTCTAAAGCCTCCCTCCACCTGAAATGCAGGACTTCTCCCCTTCTGCGAGACGCCCCTCACGGACTGCATGGCCTGGTCTCTAGTCTTTGCATTATAACACATTGTAACACATTGTAACACCTCCAGGAGGTGGGGAGAAGGCCGGTGGAGACATACACTCTAAACAATCATCGGTGGTCTTTTTAATGCTCATGTGTAACTGGTGATACATATTCACTCTGGAGAGTGAAACATGTTCCCCAGCAAGGACTCAGAGGGAAACAGAACCACGGACACTGGCTTTCATTATCACGCAGCCCACAGAGCCCCTGCCCAGCACCTCAGTTTCCAGCCAACGACCTTGGAGGACGCAGCATGAGGATTCGCCACCTGCTGCCTTTTTTCCTCTTCCTCCTCCTCCCTGCAGAGGGATGCTCTTGGCTTCATCCCTGCAGAAGCTCATAAGGAATGGAACACACCTGAGGTCCAGGTGCAAGTGGTGGGGCTGCCGGCTGGCCATCCCACCTCCTGAGGAAGGGACCGGAGGAAAGAAGGAAACATCTGGAAGGAGCGGCATTTCGTTCTGGACCTTGCGCACATGAATGATGCACTAAGACAATTCTCTGCCTTATCATAAATTCTGCAAACTCATGAACTTTGCGATCTCTGAAGCTCAGCGCTGTATGGGAGCCACTTATCTTGTGCTGAAAGCAATATAAAAACAGATGGCAGAGAGCGCCTCGGGAGATAAATCAGCGGCCCGGCTGCGGGGAGTTTGTGGACAAACCCAACATGGCCAGACTCCTGACTCTCAGACCCGGATGGGACCTGCTCTGTGGGGACACCCCTGTGGTGGTGGGGGGGGGCAGGCTGGCAGAGAAGGTGACTAGTAGGAGGAGGCAGGACAGAGTCCCATGGGAGAGAGCCAGGGAGCAAGGGCACCTTCACAGGCAGCTTTGGGAAAGTGGCCAGCCCTTTCCCCAGGGAGGAAGCTGTGACAGAGGACAGCTTGGGGCACTGTCCACAGAGCTGCAGCTAAGACCAGAGCTCTACCGCGTATAAGCACTTTTCCATAGTGGCCACACTAAATCCTCACTGCGAACCTGTAAGATGTTTACTTTTGCAGATATGGAAACTGCGCCTCAGGGTTTTTGTGTCGGTCAAAGTCACATGGCAGAGCCAGAACGTGAATCAAGGTGTGATGACTCTAGGGCTCCAGTCCCTGCCTGGCAGCATCTGGTTTGGCCTTCTCTGTCAGCTGAGGGACACCCCACCTGGTACCTGACCTAGCTCCCTGGGCCACAGGCCAGCCTGACCTGCCTCCCAAAGCCCAGTGTACAGCTGCGTCTGCCATGAAGCAAAAGTGGGTGGCCTAAGGCTCCTGGCCATGCCTTTGACCACTGGGGACAAGCCCAAAGCAGAGAGGTAGTGAGGACAAGGGAATCAGAGCCAAGGAAATGCTAAGAGTCACGAGAAGAGAAGAGGGACATCAGGGACAGGAGGCAGTGCACAAGCGAAGGAGGGATGCGGAGATGAGAGGAAGAGCCAGCTGCCAGCTGGAGCAATGACTCCAGCTCTGGCTCAAGGTCGGCCCCTCCTTGGAACATGAGTCATGGAGCCGGAGTTTAGGGACCCCACCTCTCGGCGCTCTCAAAAATGCCACAAATGCCTCTTTCCAGAGGGGCCCGACAGAGAGCAAATGGTGTTTGCTCAGGTTCTATTGTCCCCGGGGAGCAAATCTGGATTTAGGGAGCACCTGCTCGGTACCCGGCGCAGCTGAGTGCGGGAAGAAAGGAAAGCGGACGCCCACGAGCTTGCTGAGACACACCCAGAGACCAGATTCTTCAGGTGGGCTTAGGCCCACCAGCCCCAAAGCCTAAAAGAACAGAGGTCAGTTAGGACCGCCCTCCCAGCAGGAAAGTGCAGCGCAGAGCAGTGGCCAGAACCCAGGTGCGGGGGCAGACGAAATCCCCGCTCCATGCCCACTGAGTCAACTCCAGACGTTCTGGAAAAACCCCCCACCCCGCCCCTGGGTTCTTCAGCTGCCAGGCTGGGCTAGGGCTGCCCCTCAGAAGGCTCACCGGGGGCGGGGATGAGGTGAGGGCTGAGGACCCCCAGCACATACCTTACTGCGCGTGCTCAGCAATGTTCCCTCCCTTTCCCGCATCTGCTTGAGGATGGCCCTTCTCCGGCGTGTTTGGATCCTGCCCTGAAGCACCCCCCGTCAGCCTTGCCCATGCTGCTCACACCCTCCCCCTGCTCCCTTCCGTGCTTAAACAGCAGGCGTGGCCTCGCCCGTTGGCAGGAGTTTGGAAATCCTCACATCTTAAGGTCTTCTATTTCTGTCCCTTTGGTTGAACTTCCCAGACTAAAGACCATCCTCCCATCGCCCTAAAACCCCCGCAGTAACTAGCACTCCAGGACCCTGGTCCCGGGGGCCCTCTGGCCTGAGTTTAGGCTGGGTGACCGAGTTTGGGACAAGTCAACACCGATCCGTCTACGGTGCGTTCGGCAACCTGCCTGCGGACCCCATGTCACAGTCACCACCCTGTTGGATCTTTCCATAAACCCCGTGAGGTAAGGAGAGCAGCTCTCTCACCACCAAGCGAAATGAGAGCCCAGAGATGTGGAGGGCCTGTCCCAGGCCTCACAGATCCGAAGGCGCCACGCTGGGATTTCCGTATTTAAGGCCACAACCATCACGAAACCTACGGCATCACCGACTTTATCTCACGTGGGTCTCTCAAGAGCCTTACGACAAAGAAGTCGAGTCACCGGGCTCAGGCAACTTGCCCAAAGAGCCAGGGCCGGGACGTGGTGTGACCCGGGCTGATCTCTTTGATGCCCAGAGGCTCAGGGCTGGTAAAGTTCCTGCTTCTGCGGTTGGACCCAGTGGACGGGCCCGGGGGTGGTCTGCCTGCGTGCCAGATGCCGCGGCCTCCACAGGCTCTCCGCACAGAGGGGTGGTTCGGGGAAGGACTCAGCTCTGCCCTGCAGTCCCAGCCCTCCCTGGGGGGAACAGACACTCGTTTAGAAGCAAAGCGGAGAAGGGCCAGATGTGGGGTGGGGCCGAGATGAGCCTGCATTTCACTCAGGCAATGAGATGCCTGCTAGCGTTGTTTCAAAGCATCCCTCCTCTCCCCAAAATGAGCAGGCTCCCAGCCACGGCTGCACAGAGACAATAATCACTAATCAAGTCGAAGTTTCCTTCTAATCAGTTCAGTTGTTAGAGGAGGCAGTGCAGCCGGGCCTGTGCCGGGAGGATGACGGCTCATCGTCACCACGTGCCAGAGGGGCTGCCGGGGTGGCGGCCGAGGCCGGCCCCGCATCCCGAGCCAGCAGCCTCCCGTTGCTCCGCTGGGCATTCGGCACCGCAGCTGCTCTGAAGATACCCTCTCCGGGGGCCTCTGGCTCCAGCCTCCCCCCACTTTTGCAGCAAGGTGCTGGAAAGGGGAGCAATGAAGTCATAGAATGAGCGTTGCCTCTGGAATGGGGCAGTTGGGGTCTGAGCGCGGTTCTGACCATGACATCCTGGATCCCGGGAAGCGTTCCTCGCTGCCCGATGTTGCTGGCCCTCTGTTGTCAAAGGGAGAATGAAAACAAGTTGTGTCTTCCTGGAAAATTCTGCTGTCCTTTAAAACATGGCTGTAATAGCACTTCTTCTGGGACTCATTTCCCAACCTGCGTCTTGTTCCCCTGCCTGAATTCATGGCCCCTCTTCTGTGTTTCCCAAAACACGTTACTCCAATACCTGCTGGAGGGCTTATCAGTCTGAGTGCTGGTTTTAGCATTTATGGTTCTGTTTTCTAGACCAAGAGCACTCCAGGGGAAGAGATTATAATGTATTCCAACTGTGATCCCTACCCTAGCCCACCACAACGCCCGGCATGTAATAATGGCTCATTAAATGTGTGTTGAATGAATAGTGAAGGAGAAGGTCGGTGAATGTGTCATTGGGATTCAGATACAATGGTTCCCTCTTTACCCAACATTGTTCTCACATGCAAAACCTCTTACAGACTCTGGCATTCCAGCAATAACCATCAGCCGGACCAGAGGTATGCCGGAGAGAAGGAAGTGCGACCCTCAACTACTCCCACCCAGGGCAAGATTTTCCAGTTCCTGGCAAATGCACAGATTTAGCTTTATTCCATCTAGATTAAACCTCTTATTAAACCTCTTAGCGAGAAGACTTTAAATTAAGTGTGACTGAATTAGCCGCTGTTAATTTCCCCCCTCCCCCCAGATCTGCTCATCTCCAGACAGACCCATTTCTTCCTCGACTGATCGGTTTCCTCCCAGGTGCTGCGGGATTGATCTATATCTCCGGGGATACTGAGTGGCCTGGGCTCTCGGGCAGGGAGAGATACCGAGCCTGGGCCCTCCTTGCTGCGGGATGCCCCCGTGGGAGGGCTGTGTGGCCCTGGACTGGACAATAAGTACCGTGCTTGGGAGGTCTTATCGCTAACAGTGATCTGTGTGCTCCGATGAGCTTTGCTGCAAACCCTCATTTCATAAAATGGAGATGTGCAAGAGTTTGCCAGGCCCCAAAGCCTCTTCCGGCACTGACTGTCCTCAAGGGCAGTAAAGGGCACACGGATGTGCAGGGTTTCCTCCGCCCTTCTCATTCCCTGCTTCCCACCCTCCCCCTCCCTGCTTCCCTGCTCCCCCTCGGCACACATGCCCATGTTCCTATCCTCCTCCTGAAGTTCTCGTGGCTGGAGACCCAACCGAATGCTTGAGGATCCCGGGAGAGGCCCATGGCCTGGCAGGGCGTGAGGGACCCTGTCACAAGTTGAATTGTGACCCCAAAAGGATGCTAAGGTCGTAACCATTGGTACCTGTCAATGAGACCTTATTTGGAAATGAGGTCTTTGTAGATCATCAAGTTAACATGCGTCCTTAGGGGGAGACTTAATTCAATAGGACTGTGATCATTATGTAAAAAAAAATGTTCTTGTTAGAAACTTGGACACAGAGACACACACAAAGGGAGAGCACCCTACGAGGCCTGGGATTGTGGGGCCACAAGCCAATGAATGCCCCAAGCTGGAGCGAGCCTCGGAACAGACACTCCCCTAGCGCCTTCTGGGGGAGAACAGCCCCCCTGACCCCAAGGTCTCCAAGGCCAGCCTCCACACCTGTGAGACCAGAAACTGCTGTTGATAAGTTGTCCAGATCATGTTACCCTAAAGTGAGCACAGAGCCCACACAAGTCCTTCCCCAGGCTGGGAAGACGGGCCAGTGAGAGCCACCGCAGAAACAGAGTGGAAAAGAGCTCTCTGCCACGTGGTGCTCCCTTTCGTGACAACAAGGCCTGGTAGAAAGAGCTCCGGCTTTGGAATCACAGCTGTGCTCGAAGCTCTGCTTTTCCCTTCACTGTGTTTCCTTCAGTCTCTCCGACCGTAGCATGGGGAGAGAAGACCGATTTGCATTTCTGCCAAGAGGAAAATGGGTATAAAGCCTGGTTTCCCACCGGTGCCGGATTCAGTAAGTTGAGGTGCCTGCTAATTACTATTGCGGTGATTGTAATCACTATTAAATCACCACCACGGAGAGGTGGAGAAGACGGGCTGACTTGACCACTTCAATGAGACCTTCCCGAACCTTCTGATCCAAAGCTGCTGGGTCCTCTCACCCAGAAAGCCGAGCGCCCCGCCTGCCGCGCCTCCTCCTCCTTCCTCACGGCCACAGCCCCGGTGTCCGGCCAGCAGAGCGGTTCCGAGGCCCGCGCACGCTCTGGAGTGTCCTTCGGGTCCTGTGTGGCGGGAGTGGGGCGATGTGGCATTGATGATTCATGACGCGGCTGCGGCAGCACAAGGACTCCGGGCAGGTTATGAAGCCATCAATCTTGAGCTGAGGTTTTCTGGAATGCTACAGCCTGTGAGAAAAGGTTGCCGGGGCCTGAGGGGGGCAGGGGCGGGGGGCGGGGGGGGGGGGGGACGGGCGAAGACCTTGCTGAGGTGCACAGGAAATGCACAAGAAGAAAACGGGCGCACATCAAACTGGGCTTGCTAGAAGCATTTCCCACTCCCGCCTTCCCCACTCCCACCCACCCCAAATCTCTCTCTCTCTCTCTCTCTCATACACATACACACACACACACACACACACACACTCAGTTCATCCCACCCAGGCCAGAGCTGCCCTCAGGAATCTGCCACACTTGCCAATAAATAGGTGGTTCTGGTCATTTGAAATCTAGGACACGCTGGGAACTTCTCAGCCTTGTAACTGACCCTGTCCTCTTCTGACCTCCTACCATTGGCCCAGCCGAGCCTCCTCCATCAGACCACTAGCTGCCGTCTGACTCATTCCCCAGCGAGGAAACCAGCAAGGATGGGTGGTGGTGGGGGGTGGGGGGCATGACCACTCCCAGGCCAGAAGGGGAAAGAGGGGAAAGCCAGAGAGAGGGGGCATGGAGGGGGACAGTGACAAGTCCTACAGGATGTGGCTGACCAAAGAGGCACAGCAATCCGCCCTGGCAGTGACCAGTGGGGGCAGGAGGAATAAATATCCCAACTCGCTCTCCACTAGTCATCGGTCGGAGCCTCCCACTGCAAAACCCCCCAGGAAGTCAAGGGACACGCAGGTCGAAGCCCTAAGTCTGATCTCCGCAGGGTGCAAAGCAGGGTGACACGTGGATCTGAGCAACAAACCCGGCACCTAGCTGAAGGCCTGGGGTCAAATTTCAGCTCTCCTTATTGCCAGCTGTGTGACTTTGGACAAGAACTTAACACCCTGAGCTCCGTTTTCTTTATCTATTTTTTAAAATATATAAATGGGTTTTATTTATGTGTTTATGTATTTTTTACTTATTTGAGAGAGAGAACGTGAGCATGAGCCGGGGTGGGGGGGGGGTGGAGACAGAGGGAGAAGGACAAGCAGACTGTCTGTTGAGAGAGAAGCCCGACGTGGGGCTGATGTCAGGACCCTGAGATCACGGCCGGAGGCAAAATCAAGAGTTGACGCTCAACCGAGCGACCCGGGTGCCCCCATTTCCTTTATCTATTAAAATAAAGTGAAGTAAGACTTCTCGTGAGTATCCACGCCACTGTGAGAATAAAAAAAGGCAATACATGAAGTGCTTCTCACAGCGGCTGTTGCATTGTACACACTCAATAAGCAACACTTTTAGGGATTTTTAGTCTTCTTGAAACCCCAATGAGCTCCCATCTCTTCTGTTAAGCATCTTCTGACTTTTCCTTTCTTACCTCTTAAAAGACTCCTACAGCATTTACACGGGAGATGTTTTCTCTTTTTGGATCATCGCCGCGCTTCAAAAGACCTTTCTGACTTCCAGAGTCAAACATTCATGTTTTCTTCTGCTTGTATTTTTTAAAAGATTTTTAAGGAATCTCTACACCCAATACGGGACTTGAACTCACAACCCTGAGATCAAGAGTCATACGCTCCACACACTGAGCCAGCCAGGAATCTCCCTTCTGTGTGTGATTTTCAGGTCTGAAACTTTAATCCTTTGGGAATTGATTTCTTTGTAAGACAAGGGTTGCAAACTCTAATGTGTGTACGTACTGCACATATGGGCAAGGAAGGCTGCGTGTAGGAATAAAATTGGTAGTGAACTGGGCCATGAAAACGCGTCCCTTAAGGAGTCATAACTATTCTACTCCAGAACAGTGACCTTTTTTTAAAATTAGCATTTTTAAAAAAATCAGGATAAAATACACATAGCATAACATTGACCATTTTTGCCATTTTACAGTGATCTTTTCACAAGTACAGATCAGATCCTATCATCTCACCACCAATAGCTGAAAGCCTACCAGTATCTTCTCCTGCACTTACCAATAAAACCCAAACTCCCCACCGCCACCACCCGTGGCCCGAGGCTCCTGTGGGATCTGGCTGCCCCGCCTTTAGACCCGGAGCTCACCCTGCTCCAAACTCACCAACCCCTTTGCTTCCTGGCCTCACTCAGGTCTGTGACTGTCTCAAGTTCTTCCTTCTTCTCCCCGCGTGACAGTTCAAAAACCACCTCTGCACAGAGGACTTCCCAAATACGGAACCTCCCAGCACTGAGAGGTCAGAGACGAATCCACGTCTTCTACCGTTAATGCTTCGTGCTCAACAACGCTGGGCAGGGGCCCCCAGTCTGCAGCCACACAAGGGGACAGCAGGAACCCCGAGGCTCCATGGCTCCGGGGTTTTCTCTCGAATGACTAGCCTGGGACCCCAGCCCTCTTCTTAAATTAATCCACCACAATTTCAGTGAAATGCCATTTTCAGCATATTCTAAATTCCCGTCATTTATCGGGGTTTGTCTCTCGACTCTCTATTTCCATTCCTACTCCAGACCCAAATACTTGGATTTCAGCTTCATAACACATTTTAATTTCTGGCAGTATCTTAATATCTAACTCTCTATTTAAAACCTTCTTTACATTTTTCTTAGCTATTTTGCATTGCTTCTTTTCTAGAGGAAACTCAGCACTATTTTGTCAAATCCTTCCCAAAAATCCTGTTTGATTGGGATCATGATGAATATACGCTTTAAATCTGGGACGACTGATGCAATTAACAAAGTCGAATCATTTCATGAAAGATCAGTGTATCTTTCAACCTTCTCAACTTTCTCGTTAGAATTTCAGGTTTTCCTTCCTATAGGCTCTACCCCTCTCCTATAATATTTATTCATGGATTTTTTATCTTCTTTGTTATATGAATGGAAGTTTTTCTTCCATTACACTTTCTAACCGGTTATTGTTGGCGTAAAAGAGAGCTATTGAATTTTGCATTCTAAAATTTTTTTAGCTAGCCATTGGGCTAAATTCTTATTTAGTCGTTAATAGTTTTTTTAAGTGCTTCTCTTAGTTTTTCCAGATTGACATTCATATCTAAAAATAGTTATTTTGCAACTTCCTATTCATTATGTGTCTTTTTTCTAGTATGTACACCATTGTCTCCAAAATAACGTTGAATAATTGTGATGACGGTAGCCAGCCTTTTCTTATTCTCGGCTTTAACAAAAATGCTTTCATAACCTTCAAGCATGATGTTGGCTTTAATTTTAATGTGAAGGAAGTGACCCTCTAGTCTGGATTTAAATCAGAAACAGGTATTGCCATTTGCCAGATGCATTTTCATTTGGCATCTGTTGAGATAATCCTAAGGAGGATTATCCTGGTTTGACAGCCAACCTGCCCCCCCAACCCACTGCAAGACCACCCCTTGAACTCTGCAAGGGGTGCCTCCAGAAGTCTAACTGCCCCAGGCTTGCCAAAACTAGGCCTGATCACTGTTTAACAGCCTCCCCCGCCCATGGCTGCAACATGGCCCTCAGAAGATTTAAAGGAAGTTTCTAGAGCTCCTTCTGTCCCTGGTAAGACACCCCACCCCTGCTGAGATGACATTGCCTGGAGGACCAATCCCCAAAGGAGGCCACATGTAACACTGATTGAGTGTCTTCCCTAATTACACTGAGGGCTGATCTCATGGCGCCCTACAACTCTGCTCCCCTCCCGTCCCACTCTTCTCATACCCCCATGTGAACATGTTCCAGTACAATGCTGTCCAATCTCCCACCTTCCCAGACCACGAAGACCTTCCACATACTTTCCAGAACTCGTGTCCTCATTGGCAAAAATCCCTACAGAGGATGTTTAAGCTTTTCTCTGAAAGATCCCATCTCTGAATCCTGCCTCTGTCCCCCATCTTGGCTTTCCAGGAACCCCTCAGAAGGGTGCCACCGGTGTCCCCACAACCCAGCTGCCAAAGTCTGGAGCGCAGCAAATATTCGCCTTTTCTTCATGGCTGTTTTGGGCCTCCTTTCCTCCATCCTTCTTTCCTCGTTACCTACCCATCCACCCCCCAGTGATGTCATCATCACGTAGATGACCCACACAAGGCGTAGATGACGCACACAACACCATCATCATGTGGCTTACTATTCCGTAAGGGACATATCATAGATGACACAACATCGTTGATGCACACAAGTATTTTCATATCCTTGAACTCTCCCCTTTCAATGAAGACTCTCCCTCCAATCCCACTCATGCTCTAGACTTTGTCCTTTCCTATAACTGTACACCTGCCCACAGTCAGACCACCAACTGCCACCCTTCCCCTCCCTACTCTAGCCTCTCTACTCCAAGATCATTCCAAACCCACCAAGGATTTCTAAAACTTCTTCCCATTTTTTTCTTGTCTTCCCATTCCTTGTTACCCAGCTTTGATTCCAAACCCCATGCCTCTCATCTCTCCCTGGCACATATCCTCAGCTCCCTTCCTCTCTTCCTCTGCTAAATTCACTTGGCAAAAACCCCAATTCCTTCTATTTGCACTGAAACAGTAAGATACAGATACGCAAAAATTTTACTGTATTTCTTGAATTCCTTATCCCACCCTCCAAGAGAACTATGTCACACTGTGGCACAGACAGAGAGCCATCCCACAGTATTTGTAATATTCTTAGTAATAGAACATTTAATTGGACATATGGCTGCCCAGAAGTATGACTGCATTTCTCAGATTTCCTTGCAGTGAGGTGTGGGCCTGTGGCCAAATTTTGCCCAGTGAAACTTTCATGTGGAAACTTTTAGAAACTTCTTAAGAAGACTGCAGAACCCCCAACCAGTCTACCCCTTCTCCCTTCTTCACTCTGTGGCTTGGAATGTGAATGTGCCAGCTGGAGCATCGTTTCAGAGCAGAAGATGAACGGTGGAGTGGAAAGCTGGAGAATATTTCAGACCCCGAGAACTCCATGGAGCACGGCTCTCACATGAGTGCTGGGGACACTGCTTCCAAATTTTAACTTATTTAAGCCACTATTATTTTGAGTGTCTATTACTCATGGAAGAATAAAATCTTCGTCAACACACACTCTCCTCTAAAATTCAACACCCCCTCTACTTTCTTCTATCAACCGATTGTTTCTTAAAACAGACACGATCCAAACAGAATTTCCATGTCTGTCTACCACCAAACCTATCAACCTCCCTGCACTATGCGTTCACCACCTGCCATGCCTGTCTTGACCATGGGTGAACCGAACAGTCCCGTTCCCCTGCTGAAAGACTGAGCCTGCCTCTCTCACCTACTCACGGATTTCATTCCTGCAGGCAGCCTTCCCTCTCCGAACCATCAATGCTTCCCATATTAAAAGATCAACCCAAGGGATACCAAGCATGCTTCACTTTCTCTCCTCCTCAAACACAACATAATGCAAAATTCCTCCGATGTCCCACCATTCTCCAGCCCCTTTCCTCTGTTGCTTCATAATAAAACCCCTCATTAAAAGCTGCCTGTCTTCAAAGTCTCCCCTGTTCCTACTCTCTCTTGAATGTAATTCCAGCAAGCTTTTATCTCCACATCATCATGAAAATCCTCTTGGCAAGTCGGCCACAACCTCCTCCTTCCCAGACCCAAGGGTCAATCTCCAGCCAAGTCACCTGGCATCTCAGCAGCATTTGGACAGTGGATCATCGTTGGGTTGGGTCTGGGGGACAGCGCTCTTCCTTAATTGCTCCCTGCTTCCCAGGCTCTTCCTTTGCAGTCTCTTGGGGCTTCTTCCTCATTCCTTTGACCCCTCAATGACCATGGACCCTTGGACTCAGACCACAGACCTCTTCTAGTCTCACCTAGTCCCATGGCGTTGGTTACCATCTGCATACTGATCGCTTCTCCTTTCCTACCTGGGGTCTGCCCTCCCTCCTGACCTCCAGACTTACCCCTCCAGCTGCCTACTCCGCTGTTCCAATGGGATGACTAATAAGGATTTCAGATTTAACACAGCCGAAATCAAATTTTTGAAAATTCTAGAGTCACATAAGGAGTTAAAAATCAGGCTGACTTCAGGAGGGACGTGTCCACACGGACACCGAGTACTTTCCCCCAAGGCAGGATCATCCTCACGAATGGTCCCTCCACGCATCTAGCTGCTCCAGTCATTCTTGACTCCTCGCTCTCTCTCTCTTTTCCATTCTTGACTCTTCTTGCCTCCCCATCTACGCGATCAGCAAATCCTGTCAACTGTACCTTAAGAACGAGGCTAGAAGCTAATCGGTTCCCAACCTCTACTGCTACCACCTTCGTCCCCGCCAGCTGCTCCTTGCTGGGACAACCACAAGGACACCATAACTAATCTGCTCCCCCCGCTACCTCTCTGACCTTGCCGGAGACCTCTCTGCCCACCTCCCACGCTGTTCCAGCACACTGCCTCCTTGCAGGTCCTCCAACCTGCCAAGCATGCTCCTGCCTTAGGGCCCTTCCCTGTGCAGCTGTGGAGGGCTGACACGCTCTTCTCCCAGACGGGCACCTTTCCCTCCCGCATTCCATTTAGGGATCTGCTCAAAAGGCTTCTTGTCAGAGAGGCTCTCCCTGACCATCCTATCCAAAATCACATCCCACCTTCCTCTGTCATTCTCTATCCGTTACATTGTTTTACATTTCTTTATCTTGGCCTGATTTTATGTCTTCATTTATTTGTTTATTGTGTATCTCTCCCTGACTGAAAATGGAAGCTGTACACACACAGAGGCTTTGGCTGGCTCTCCTCCTGCTTATCTCCAGTGCCTAGAACAGTGCCTGATAATAGAGGCATCAAAAATATTCCAAATTCCTGTTATTCTTTCGACTCTGCACCATGTGGACAGAGGTTAGCCTGAGCAGCAGGTACCTGGGGGCAGGATGAGAAACGCAGGGGCCAGCCCCTCAGGAGAAGATAACCAACCCCTGGATGGAAGCTGCAGGGGATGGAGCCCGGGGTTCGTGACCGCACCAGCCTGGAGTGGACATTCTGTCTCCCTGAGCCGGGAGGAGGGAGCAGGACTTGGTTCAAACACCAAGACTCTTGCTTTTCTTAGACTTCTGGTCGATTTCCTGAAGAAATATTCCTTCATTTGCTGTATGTCTTCAGGACCACTTCCAAAGATTTTAAATAGTTTTTTAAAAGAAACAAATTTCACCAGTATCTAAAGGGGGCAGCTCGGTGGACGCCCTCACCCCATCAGGCCAGACCTGAAAGTTACGTTCCACATTGATCCTCTTGCTTTCATCCCAGGAGCTTGCCAGGCTATTGCCCTTGCAGGGTTTTCTGTTTTTTTTTTTTTTTTTTTTTTTTTTTTTTTTTTTTTTAAGATTTTATTTATTTATTTGACAGAGAGAGAGATCACAAGTAGGCAGAGAGGCAGACAGAGAGAGAGGAGGAAACAGGCTCCCTGCTGAGCAGAGAGCCGGATGCGGGGCTCGATCCCAAGATCCTGAGATCATGACCTGAGCCGAAGGCAGCGGCTTAATCCACTGAGCCACCCAGGCGCCCCGGGTTTTCTGTTTTGTTGTGTTTCTTGGGTTTTGTTTTTAATACTTCAGGTGTAGAGAGGTGAGGTCATCCCAGTTCTCCATGTATTATCATACTCTCATTTGGGCACTCTTTATCATGATACATTTTTTAAAAATTTATCTCCTTTAGTTCTAGCTCCTCACTCCCATTCCAGTTCCAATCTCACAGGCCGCGAGGGTACTGGATTAAGTATTTTCTGTCCTTCGTGTCATGGAATGTGTGCATTGCATTATAGATCATCTTTTCCTTTTTGTTTTTCACTTAGCATTGATTTCAGGGTCCAGCCATGAATATGTCTAGCTCACTGTCTTCAAACACTGCATGGTACTCTACGAGGTGGCCCCCATCGTGTCTGCCCACTCTCCCAGCAACAGGCACCATGGTGCCCTCAAGCAGAATTGCAACAGACATCTTCACTGTCCTCTTACGGACCCGGGTGAGAATCTAGCTCAGACATATTCCACAGGTGCCAGACACAGGGTCTGCTTGTGCGTGACGTGCTGGTGTGTCCAGACCGCCCTTCGGAACGGCTGCTCGACTCCACAATGCTCAAAGCCAGCCGAGCGCAAAGACGCTGAGAGCCACGCCTTCCACGAGCACTCCACAACATCCTGACTCTGCCCACCTAATAGGTATAAAGCGACGTGTCATTGCTGTTTTAATTTACATGTCTTTGATCACTAATTAATTCCAGCATCTCTTCCTATGCTGATTAATCTTTAGGGGTTTTTCCCCTCTATAAATTGCCTGTTCGTATCTTTGTAGCTGATCTTTGTTCGTATATGTGTTTGGTAAGGTGTTAAGGGCTTTCTATTTGTGTATCATTTAATTCTCGTAACAACCCCGTGGAGCCAGTAATATCATTGGTTCCCTTTTGATCCAGGCTACAGCTGTGATTTAGAAAGTTTTTGTAACTCTCCCAATGTCATGTGCATTTAACTAACTGCTGAGCCATGACTCAGGCCCAAGTCACTTTGGCTCTGAATCACAACACTGTTCTCTCCCCAGCAGAGGCCCCCCCCCCCCATAGTATCTGGTGCCTGGGCAGGACAGTTGGAGTCTTTCTCGGCTGGGGGGGGGGGGGTTCAATGCACTCATTCCTTTAATAACTATCTACCAAGTACCATGGGAGGTGTTGGGAAGAGAGAGATAAATACGGCAGAAAAGTTCCCTCGCTCCTAACTTAGGGTCTAATGGGGAGAAAAATACAAAATAAATACACAATGATTCATGAATCAGGATTGCTCTAAGAGTTAATAAGAAGTCTGTGTGGACCTGATGAGTCGGGCTTTTCTGAGAGTGGCATTTAAGCCCAGTTGAAGCAAGACAGAGGGCGGTGTAGCTTGAGTCCCTGAGAATGGAAACGCCAAGTAAACAGAGGCATTCAGGGACAGACACGGCGGAGGCAGAGACAGGGAGAACTGCTGAGGTATTACTGTGGATGGAGTCTTTTGACACAAACACACTGGAGGACAATTTGACAATATCTAGTAATACTGAATAGTACGTACGCTATATTCCAGCAAGTGATTTTCTACCCATAACCCTAAAGACGCTGTCACGCCCAACAAACAAGGACGTCACCATCGCAGTGTTGTAATAGTAAAACAGTCGGGGCGGACGGGGGGAAACCTAGAGTGTTCATCGCTAGAGGAATGGATAAAGTGTGGCATGGTCACAAATGATGAAATCTACTACAGTAGCTAAAAGAATGAGCTAGATATATGTGTATCAACGTGAAAATACCTAAAAAGCATAAAATAGATGTATACAGTATAGAAGATTTATACAGATATTAAAAACCCAGAGAAACACTACATTTAATGTTTTAATAGATACAGTTTTAAGTAGAAAAAGTATAAAACAAGGACTGGAAGAATATGGGAAAATTCATAATGGGCATTTTCTCTGAAAGGGAGGATGAGGAATAGAAAGGCGATGAAGGGGAAAAAATGGAAACGTTAGTTTTATTTGTATTGTCCTATTTATCTTATTTAAAAAATTGAAGCAAAAAATACAAAATGCTAGCATTGTAAAATTATGGATGGTGGGTACACTGATGTGAGATTTATTTTCTGAACATTAAAAATTTATTTTCAACATTTTTCAAGGAAAAATATATACACAAAAACAAAATCCCAAGTTTAGCCCATTAAAATTGTCACAATATTTAAAATGTTAATACCCTGTGTTGAAGAAACTTCAAGAACATCTCTTCCAAGAGCAATTCTATTGGTATTAGTCAAACCTTCCCATAGGGCTAGGTATGAGACTTGCAGAAAGGAATGTCTGGCATTTGTTAGGCTCATTCAGGTTTCAAAAATGCTATACAGGCTGTTTCAATGACTGTAGTTTACTGTGCTGGAGAAAGTAAAGAACTAGGAGGAAGTCAGTTGGTAAGGCTGGAACCACAGAGCTGGAGCCCCTTGGAACAGGGTCATCCTCTAAAAACCAGCATCTGGGACTCCCTCTTCTTTCCCTCCACCACTGTTAGGCTGTTAGGACAGCCAGGATCCATTCCTGGGTTAGTCTGTAACGTGCTGCCTTAAAACACAGCAATGGTGGGAACGGCCTTTGGGTCTTAGGAAGTTTTATTGATTAGGAGGCATTCACTGTGCCTCACGGAAGTTGGGCAACAACTGAGCCCAGGCTGGTTAGACTCAGGAAGAACTGGCAACCGGTTGTAAGCATACATATTCCAGTAGCTTCTTTAGCATCCCTCCAACACCGTGTACTCCCTCCCACCAGCCATGGTGTGTACCACTCCATCTCCTCTGTATGATCCGTGCTTCAGCGTATCCAGATTTGCAAGGCCCTTTGAAGACCCCAACTTGTTTAAAGTTTTATAAACCTGGACCTGAAGTTTCTATTGTGAGGACTTGAAATGTTACAGGTAGTCTAAAGAAATTAGCTAGGAAGAAAAAGAAGAGGAAGAAAAAGAAGAAGAAAACTCATTATCAAATATATGGTCATTCATAACTATTTTTGCCTTGAGGAGACAAAGTGTGGTTGGTAGAAAAGCTCAGATGATGAAAATTTGGTCCAGCAATTCTGTTTGTATCCATAAAGCCCCAAAACACTACCACAGACATTGTGGCGGTTGTCTCTCAATGGCTTCATAAACTGAATTGGGTAGAGCTATCGATCTATTTTGATGTTCTGGGACAGTTTATATAGCACAGAGATGATGTGTTTCTTGAAACATGAAAGTATCCACTGGTAACAGTCCCGAGACTGATAACTTTTACTTCTGAGAAAACGAGCTATTGGTCAAGACTTCTTAAGAAAGTGGAATGTTTATATGCATTATCCCAAAATAGTAATTATAAAAATCAATGATTTTGATTTTCCTCATGGCTTTGAGTTATTTAGCACTTGGCTTTTAATTATATGTTTTAATAGTTCTGATGTCTGTATAGTTCTTTTGCATAATGAATTCTTTACTCCTGAAATCACATGTTGGTTCCATCTTCATCAAATGAGGTACAACCTCAAGTAGTTTCTCCAGTGACGAATGTTACTATTACCAATAACAATAAGAGGTAAAATTTTTATTTCTTATTTTTATTTTCTCATTTTGTATTGGCTTTTTAAAATTTACTTATTTTTAAAATTTTTCCCATTTTATTGTATTTCTTTTCAGTGTTCCAAAATTCATTGTTTAGGCACCACACCCAGAGGTAACATTTTTAGATGCAATAGATGTACAAGACACTCTTGTAACTGCTTTGTATGGATTATATATTTTAAGATTTAAAGTAACTCTATGCGATATTGAAATTGTGCAGAGGGTACTTAGTATTTTGATCCTCCCCAATTTGCACAATTTACAAGAACTTAGACACCTAGAGCGCAAATAACAATAGACTAGGTTATATGACTCTTGAGTCGGTGACATTTGCCACAAAGGACATCCAAATACAAGTTTCTCTGTTGGTTTTAGCACTTAGGGTTACTGAGAAGAAATCAAAGGCCAGCAGGATTTTTGTCCCTTGGCAGCAGCCAGTTTTGTCACTGATGGTGGTAGGGGTTGTGATTTCTTTTGTTTTCTTTTCCTGGAGGGCTGCATATGGCAGAGGCATGGTGTACCTTCCATCGTCATCTCCTGGAAGAGAGGGAGCCCATGTGATCTGCACATTCAGATTGTTCTTCATTTCTGGAACATTTTCTTCAGTTCTTCACTGCTTATTGCTTCTGCTAGAGCTGATGTCGATGGTATATTGAAGACACCTATAGAGCTCTGCTCTCTGTCTTCCATCTCTACATGGTTCTCTTTAAGCTCCCTATGCTGCAGAGGAATTGTTTTTAAAAATATATACTATATCCACTGCTGTTTTTATTTTCCACAAAGTCAGATCTGCTCTTCATTGCTTCCAAAGGGATTTCAGTTCTTCCAACACAATTCTAGAACCCTTGGAATCCTCCCTTAATTTGTTTTCTTTCTTGGCACATATCCTTATTCTATCCTCTCACTCAAACTTGCTCCTTCCCAGCAGCTTTCTGATCCAATTGTAGAGAGACTGTATCTTCTTATCCCAATGAAAATAGCATGGAGCTTGTATCACCTGGGATGCATCTGGGCTGCAAATAATATAAATGTCAACTTACCCCATAACAAAGCAAGCAATTCAGGAACATTTTGAACAGAGCTCAGCTCTTGGTCCCAGTGGTTTCCTCGTTTTCCTGCCTCCACATATAAAATTTTTTCTTCAGGCTGGCTTTCTGAGATGGCTGCCAGAAGCAATCAAAACTGCACATTTCATCCCATGCATCCACACAGAGAAAGAACATCACTTCCTCCAATTCTTGAAAAAAGAATCCTAAGCTTCACTCTGATTAGCCACCTTTCAACCAATCAATGCATGCACTGACTGGCTTAGGTCTCCTAAAACAATCATTGTAATATGGGGACAGAATCACTGTAATTCTGGAGGTGAAGATGAGGTCAGCATGAGGGAAGGGATGATAGTCCAAACAAAAAATCTGAGTATGGTTAGGAAGGGAAGGGAGAGAATTACTTGGAGTTTGTTGAGATTTGGTCTGGGTTTTGGGGGGGTTGTCTGTCCTGTATGCACCTAGGTATCCTCATGGAGAATCACAGGTAATTTTTTCTCTTGCCCTCACCTTGTGCACCCTCCATCAGACAGACCTATCAGCAACAACTCTGAAACATTTCCTGAATCTGACCAATTCTGACCATGACTTCCAGCCAAACCCAGGCACTGTAAACTCTCCCCTAAATCATGATAACCACCACATTGATAACTCTATTCTTCACTAAACCAGAGTACTCTTTCAAACAGTTTTTAAAATGCTCACTGCAATGAGAATAAAATTTGAAATCTTAATGGTGGTGTCCCAGACCCTATATAAAATGGACAATAACTTTCTTTTGGTGCCACCTTAATTTCTACTTTAGGACCTTTGCACTAGCTATTCCCTGTATCTCATAGGTTTAGAGAGACTTTCCCTGACTGCTCCATATAAAATCGTACCCACCTACTTACTCCACTGCTCTACACTCTTCTTTTTTTCTTCATTGCTGTCCCTTGCTCATCAAAATTATCTTACTAATTTGTTTGTGTGTTTATTTCCCCACCATAGTAAAAGCTTTGTTAGAGCAGGACTCCTTTTTGTCTTATTCCCTACCATATTCCCAGCACCTCCAGTAGCACCTGGCAATTAGCACTCAATAGTCATCTGTACAGTGAATGAAACAAACAAAAAAAACAGCTGAAGACAAATTCTGGGAGAGGTTACTGTCCATGCAGAGCCAGAGGTTCACCCTGTCCGCTTCCGAAGTGTGTTGATAAGGTTTGGAGGTGGGTGGGATGGAGGAGAGGGTGGCAGATCATGGTTACATTTCAAAGAAGGATGTGATATGTCCAAAGTCGCAAGTCAAGAGAGGAAGGGCTGGCGGGCTAGATTCAGGAATCCTGAGCACCATCACATCCCTCTTCTTCAAGAGGGAATCCTGCCAAACGTGAAATGATGAGCATTTGTCCAGAAACAGGAGACAAAGGAGGCTAGACGGGAACTTTGATTTCTAGAGCTCATGTTTCAAGAATACATAAAATATATAAAAGAAATTCATATGAGACTCTCTGGGGAAAAAATCAGTTACAAACAATTCATATAACAAGCCCTGGAAGGCTCATATATCTTCCTAGATTTATTAAATTTCATTTCAAAAGTTGGTTATAAATCAGCCAACAAAACCCCTTTTCAAACCGTCTCCAATATCCTCCATTGCTGTTATTTAGAACCTTAACTGCCATTTTCACAAAAGACACAACACTTCCTATGGCCTTGGACAGCCAAGAACTCCAACTGATTTAGACTCTCCATTTGGGTGAAGGGGCTTGAATGAGCCCCGAGAGGCCAAGACCCAAAAGGCCAAGGGATGAATGGGGAGACTGGGAGGGCTGCCGAGAAGTGGCAGGTAGAGAGAGCAGTGAGTATTGCCAATGTTTGCAGAGAAGCATGTAGGGCAGCCCTGGAAGCCCCCTAGACTTGCCACGTATCCTGTGGTGAAGTCCAGGAGCTTTGCCACTAGGCACTTCTGAGTTTAACTGTCTGGCTACTTCCTTCAAGTGTGTCTTGGTTGGGTTACCAAACCATATTGAGCCTTTGTGTTATCATCTGAAATGGGTAGCATCACCTAAATCACTGTATTGTTGGGAGCATTCAATGAGATCATGCATGTAAAGCACTTAGCCAAGTGCCTGGCATGTGTAAGCCCTCAATAAATACAATCTCTCAGGGGCCCTCCTGTCAACCGCACATCTGCTCTCTCTTGGGACAGCCAGCCTACTATGGCCTTGGATGAATTTATGGTAAAGCCTCATTAATTTGGACCTTACTCACTTAGAATTTATGATAATTCATCAGTGGCCTAGGCTGAAATTTACTTTTATAAGTGCTATAAAAAAAAAAAAGTAACAGAGAGGTTCGAACAAATTTATGAGGAGACTATTTAAGTTAATGAACCATTCACTGTTACTTTAGAAGTACTCATTTACATACAAATAATTGATGTGCTAATTACAAATGATTCTTATCTACATAGGAAAGGGGGCCCCTGATTCAAAGAAGAGTTCAAATTATTGAAAATATAAAAGTTGAAAAATTTATTAGATGCTTTTAAGAAATTATTGCTATTTTAAGGTCAATAATTAACAATATATTGCCAATTTTTAATACGATTATCTTGCATCGTCAAGTATTGGTCATACTGAAGGGTTTTAACCCAGCTCTGTTCAAGTACATGTGGAGGAAGGGAGGAAGGAAAGAATGAACATTTTTCCTGCTATGCTCCCTCCCATTGCTGGTGTCACTTTGTCTCTGCCATTAGAGAAACACTGGTCCTCACAATTACAATTTTCTTGGTAAATAATGACCATTTCACCACTGTTTGAGCCTCTATTACACATTTTATTTTTATTCTGATAAAAACTGACATTTTTTGTAACTCTAGGCATTTTTAAGAAAACAATGTGTAGTTTTTCCTCTGAACTAGAGCTGTCGTGATTAAAGCACGTAATGAATATATGTAAACACTGCTCATTGAGAAGGACTGATCTAGAATAAGAAGCAGGACTAAGGAAGAGATAAAGAAGCATCCATTGAAAGGAAACTTTCTTCTATGTGGAAAAAATATGATCCCATGGCTTCTACCGACTGATAATGAAAGACAGAACAAATTCTAATTTCCTCTGACTTTTAATAGAGAGCTCAAGAGACCGAGGAGTGAATAAGACTGAGGAAAAACACATCACATTTCAACAATATTTTTAAACATAGCAAACCTTTGGTTATGGAATTTTACTTCTGGCTTAGATGAAGTAACAGGATTGGATTTTCCCCTCCACCTGAAACAAATTTTAAAAGCAACCAAACCTAGGAAACAACAGTTCTCAAGACAGCAGACAACAGACAAGGAAGGACCATGATCCCTGAGAGATAAAAACAACAAGATGAGCCCAGAATTGGGGGAACATCTACCTCCAGCTTGAAGAGAGATGTTAGAATTCAGCACAGGAAGGGAGACCCATAAACCCCAGGTCTCCTGAGCTGAGGGGACAGAGCTTAAAGTCTGAGGAGGTCAAGGTAGCCAAGCATTCAAGGGCAAAGTACCAGGGAGCAGAGAGAGCCCTTCAGAGAGCTGCAGGGGGTCCCCTTCCTGCCTTCAGCTGGGCACTGACCAGAACATGCATGTGGAGAAATAACATGGCGCCACTCACCAAGCTGCAAGTGTCACTGGGGTAGTAAGGAGTTTAAGGAGAGGTGAGGACAGGGTGACCAGGTCTCACCTGAAAGGCTATTAAAGAAGGTCATTTGTGAATGTGATCGGAGCAGTGAGGCAGAATCACAATCTAGAAGCTTGGGGTTGTAACTGGGAGACATGAAATGTGAGGTTCAAGAAGAATGATCACTGTGGTCAAAGAGGCAGATCAATGGACAATGTATGGTAGGGCACCCTTTCGTTGTGGTCCCTATGGCTCTGTTTGCTGTGCTCTTTTGCAGGTTTGTGAATGGCTATATTACTGGCTACCTTGGGCTAAGTACCCAAAAACTTCTGACTCTTAAAATGGTCTTCCTTCCAACTTACACAGACCAGTTGCTCTGTGTAGTGGAGAATTACAGCTTTGTCTCCCTGAACCCCTCCCTTCTTTCTTCTAGTGAACTGTATCTGCCTCCTTCTACTACCAGGGATCTGGGACTTGAATGGGGGATTCCATCTTCTTATATGAGACCACAGAGAGTGACTTCTGGGTCTAGCTAAGCCACTGTGCCAGCCTCCTGATCAGGGAGAGGCCTCTGGACGTAGATACACGATCTAAGTCAGACAATCAGAGCTCTTCCTTGGAATCCCCTCCAACCCTCCTCTCTCACACACACACAAAAAGGTGGGAGAGCTTCCTTTCTCTATGGTCTGAAACCTTGAGTGCTGAGAGACTAGAAACTGCTGGTGGCCACGTCCTCACAGAAAAAGCTTTTTGTGATTGGAAAGAATGAAGATGACACAGAAAGAAGTCGAAATGATAAATGGAGTGAGAAACTCCTTTAAGGGTTCAAGGAATTAGATTCAGTCTGGATGCCTTCACCATGTGAGACAATAAATTCCCCGTTTTGCCTCAACCACTTCAAGCTGGCTTCTCTAATCTCCATCAAAAGAAGATCTGAGGAATGCATTGTCATTTCTTACATTTAATCTCTGGAGTAGGAGAAAATATATTTAACTCTTACTCCTCATGGCACTTCTTTAGGTATTTGAAAATAAGTTTTATATCCTTCCTAAGCTACTTCCTCTCTCTTCCAGGAAAAATACTGCAGTTTTTCAACTATTCCTAATGTGTCTTGTCTTTATGGTGGTCACTCTAATTGGGCATTTTCTAGTTGTCTGTGATTGTCCTGAAATGTGCAGACCCAATAAGTAAGGTCCCCCTGATGTGGTTTTATCAACGACTGGGCCAGACTCTGGACACAAATTCTCATATTAATATGACCAAAGACAACATCAATATTTTAGGCAATTCCATTCTTCTTGGCTGAATTTACAATTGCGACTATTCTGAATCCCTTGTTTTCACATGAGTTATTGCAAAGCCACGTATCCCCAGCCCTACAGTTGTGCAATTAACTTTTTTGAATTAAAGATGTTATGATTTTCCCTGTTCAGTTTCATCTCACTTTGTTAACCTCATGGCCATCCTGTTAAGATAATTAAAACTCTGATTCTTTCATCTGTGATATTGTTATCAGTACTAAATACAGGAGAACCAAACCTTTCTTGGCTAGGGTTGTAGGCAGAACTCTTGGGGTGCCATCAACAGACTCTGCTTAGCCACATGAGCCTTTAAAATGTAAACCTCCCTGCCAGACGGGCAGGAGTGACTGGTGCCTTCTCGCCATTCCAGTTGATGAGAACCAGAGCTGCCTGATCTTCTATTTAATCCTATCCACTATCTATTAAAATTCACTAAAGCTTGCTAAGCCTCATTTCCTTGAAAGCCTATCAGGTTTCGGTTTCATCAAAGTCAAGTGTATTTAATTAACACAATCCAATTCATTCTGGAAGTGGTCAAGTTCTCTGAAAGGTACTCAATAGAACTACTGGTGTTTTTATAGGAATTAAACATATGATACAATAGACAAAAACCAGTGCACTTTATACATGCCATTACTACTACCTCTTTTACATACAATTGAATATATTATCTTTTGTTATGAAACATTAATCCTCTTTGCTAAGTGGAGTAATTCTCATCTCTGATTCAGCCTGCTAAGGAGTGCCTTGGGAGCCCAACTTGAGAGATTTTGTCCTGGTACAGTAAAGAGGGGACACAGTCCTCTGGACAAGACTGCCCATCTTGTGATGTCCAAATTTTGCCCTTCTGTCCCACACCGGGACATCTAAGTCCTTCACTAGGTCTCCCTCCCTGATACTCTCAGTTCCGAGAAGAGCTTGGACATGTAGGCACAAGACTTGCAGGCAGGAAGCTCAGGCAGTTATAGTCAAATTAGCACAGCAGGACATGGCCTGCAGAAATTGTGTAAGAAATGGGTGTGAATATCGGTCCCCAGGCTTCGAGGCACTCCTCTGTAATGAGTTAAATGGTAACTCCAAAAAGATACGCCCATGTCCGGTTTCCAGGAACCCGTGAATATTACCTGATACAACAGAAGATCCATGTCATCTTATTTGGTAAAAGGGTGTTTGGAATGTTATTAAGCGAAGGATCCTGACACGCAGAAATCACCCAGGGTTACCCAAGTAAGGTCCAAAATCCGGTGACAAATGTCCTTCTGGAGAAATGCAGAAGGACATATGGCACCTACGGAAGAAGACACTGAGGGAAGAAGGCAGGTATCGGAGTGACAGGACCCCAAGAGAAGGAACGTGAGAGCCACCGGGAACAGGAAGGGGCAAGGAAGGATTCCCCCTTCAGCACGAGTTCCTCCAGAATGTGAGAATAATTTCTCTTGTTTTCGACCACCAAGTCCGTGGTACTTTGTGACAGAAGCTTTGGGAAACTCATGGCACTGTCCACAAGCAGCTGAGTGGTATTCAGGACGAAAGTCAGAGGGGAGAATGTGGTAATGAGGGGCGAATGTGCCTCCAACATATGCCCCCAACGTGCATATTTCATAATCAGCTTAAAGGTTGTCCTCCCTGTGGCTGGCAAGGTCAAGGTGTTAGACTGCCCTTCACCCTTTTATTGAGCCCTCAAAGGCTGCCCACTGCCATCCTGTGTCTTCTCCCTGCTCAGAGCTGTTGATAGTTATTTTAAGTCTGACTTTAGGTGGATACGGATTTGAGGAAGCATTAGAAGGAACATGGGCAGCATCATATAAGGCCTTGACCAGCCAAGCCACCAGCTGCCCAGAACTCTAGGCCATCTAGGCCCTTGAAACATAAGCTGATTTAACTGGAAACACAGGGCCATTTGACTCAGGTTTGTTCATACTAACCTTCTAACATACATGCCAAAATGTAAATTTGTTCATTTGTTCTTCTCTCACTGGAATAGACAAACTCATCGAGAAGAACTAAGGAAAAATTTTATTTCCACACGTCTCAGTAGAGGTTTGGTTTTTTGTGTATTTGTTTCAAGGCATACGAGCAAATACAGGCTGGACCAATCCTTCTTTCCTCCTCCCCCTCCCCCCCCCCCCTCCTTCTTCCATTTCAGCTACTCATTTTTGAATTTCAAAAGTTCTTTCCTATTTTCTTTTTTTTTTTTTAAGATTTTATTTATTTATTTGACAGAGAGAGATCACAAGTAGGCAGAGAGGCAGGCAGAGAGAGTGAGAGGGAAGCAGGCTCCCTGCCAAGCAGAGAGCCCGATGCGGGACTCGATCCCAGGACCCTGAGATCATGACCTGAGCCGAAGGCAGTGGCCCAAACCACATAGCACCCAATTCCTTTGTCTTATGGAGGTCACAGCATCTTAACTTTCTTTGAGAGATACGAATAAGTTGTGAAGCTTTTTTTTTTTTTTTACAGACTTTTCTACTTTTTGAATAATCTTTTTTTTCCCCCTCCATGATCTTTAATTGTCAACTTATTTTTGTCGGTCTTGCTTAAGATTTTTTTGGAAGCCTTTGTAATAATTAATGTGGTTGATTATATTTTCCCAACAAGATGACTGCAATAATATCCTCTATTCCTCATGTTTTCTACAATGTAATACGTGCTTCATCAAGAGTTGAAGTCTATATGTTCACCTCCTTGAATCTGGGAAGCCCTGATTGTTTTGACCAAAAGAATAAGGCAGAAGGGCACAGTGACAGTTCTGGGGATACCCTTTGCTGGCTCAGCACCTTCTACTTTCCTCTCTTAGAAACTAGCCCTCGTATAATTACCATGACTGCGTTGAGACTGCCATGCCATGACAAACCACAGGGAGAGAGCAAGGCCAAGGAGAAGCAGAGTACCCAGCATGTGAGTATGAACACCGTCTTGGGCATCCAGCCCAATGGAGAAGCTTCAGATGACTCTAGCCCCCACTGCCATCTGACTATAACTACATGAGAGACTCCGAATGAGAACCTAGGTGGACCCAGACAACCTAAAGAACCATGAGAGATAATAATAAACTATTATTTTAAGACATTGAATTTTGAAGTGGCTTGTCAGGCAGGAATAGAGCACTGGAATACTTGGTTTCCCATTCATATTTAAGATGTGGCAATAGGAAGACTGATTATAGACATCTGGGCTGGGCATATTGGGCTGGTGGCCTTCACCCTAAAGATAGTGACTGAACCTTAGCTTTGAGACCTTAACTAAAACCTGTGGATGGCTTTGCTTTTGAGCACCAAAACCTACACTACTTGCTTGAGTTCTTTCCAGTTCTTCAAAAAGAACCCTGTTATTTTTTTTTTCTTGGCCTGAGACAAAGTACCTGGTATAGGTTTCCCTTTGGCCAAGGTAAAGGCAGGGGAATGATGAGGGAAGGGTAGAAACTATTGCCTGTATTTACCGTAACTGCTTCCGCTATAATTCCTGCTGCTTGCCTCACCCAGTCCTAAGAGCACTGAATGGCAGATACACTCCCTTCCCAAATGTGGTCATCTGGGTGGCTTTTCTCAGCTTCATCTTCCCCTTCTACTGCTTCTCAGTCCTGACTTTTTCTCTGGCTTTCCATCTTCCAGAAATTTATTAAGCTCTTTCTCTAGTTCATTGAATACCTCCAACTCTGTTTTATTATTTTGTGTGTTGGGGGATGGTTGATTCATTGTTTTATTCCTTTAAAATTATTTAACATTTGATTTTGGATCATTTTAAATACAGAAAAAAATTGATGTGTGCACTCTACATTCTAGAAGCTCTGTTTTATCTGACTTTAGAACACTTTAATGTCTCCTAAAAACTTTCTTGGCTTAAATATTTGAAAACAATTTGTTTTAAACAAATTTGTTTTAAACTAGAGACCAAAAAATACAGAAAATCTGGATTACACTTTTACTTTGGATATAGAATTTTGCAGAAGCATCATTCTCATCCTAATCACCAAAACAGTCCAGATAACATACAAAACCAGAAATTTAAAAGATTGATCAGGGAAAGAAAACACAGAGAAACCCAAATGAAAGAAACTCCAGAAAATTAAATTAGGAGTTCTTTATAGGAAAGAAAAGATTCACTGCCATTCACATCCCTGGCGAACCTGCAGGAGGAGAAAAAATCCACCTTGGTCAAGTAAGGAGAACTTTGAAGGAAAGTTAAAAGAACTTGTTATCAGGGTGCCTGGGTGACTTAGTCAGTTGAGCATCTGACTCGTGGTTTCGACTCAGGTCATGATGATCTCATGGGTCATGAAATTGAGTCCTACCTCAGGCTCTGATCTCAATGGGGAGTCTGCTTGAGGATTCTCTCCCTCTGCCCCTCCCCACACTCGCTCACATATACTCTCTCTCTCTCTCTCAAATAAATAAATAAATAGTTTTTTTAAAAAAAGAGAGAGAGAGAGAACTTGTTATGGCCATGTGTAGACTGGCATAGTATTTTGGAATCCTGAAGAACCACAGAGCAAGCACCACCCCACCGAAGCCCATGGATCTTCACAAAGCTCTTAGGATGTCTGCCAAAAGGAAGGGGGCAAAGGAGAGCTGAGAGAGACCCACTATGAGACAGTAGGACCAGTGTAAGACAGTAGGACTGATGTAAGATATATGCCGTTTGAAATCATGAGGGCAAAATACAACAGGGTAGCAAAGAGAAATCCAGCAAAAGCACCTTAAGCTCTCAGGCTGAAGGCAAGGAGAAGAGCTGAAAGAACCAGGATCTTAGGTACTCCGGACTATAACCTGATGAAGACTGGGATGGAGAAGAAAAGCCACAAATGACCACAAGGCACGCAAGGATTTTAACTACTACCCAAAGACACAGCAAGAGGCAGCAAGCCTGAAAAAATCTCTGTATCTATCCCAGGACTTCACAGAGGGTAGGGCTGCTACAGTAAGGAGATCCAAGGGTGGAGCAACAGGACCGAAAAAGATATCCCCAGTTTGGAAAGAAGGAAGCTAGACTCATGAGCAAAGAGAACTAGGACACCCAGAAGACAAGGAAGTTGGGTTGTAAATCAAGGAGAGATCTTGCACAGTTCAGAAAGTTTATATTAGTTCTCAGAGCTCAGGCAGAAGTAACGGAAATGTCCTGATTTCATCCTTAAAATACCTGAAGTCAGTGACAAATTGAACCAATCTAAAATCACAACAAAGACCAGTCCCAGCTCAACTGTAGATCTAGTGGTCTAGCATAAGAAAGCACGTGCCGCTCCCTGAAGACAGAATATTATTTCCATCAGTCCCTACTTTCCTTTTATACAAAATATCCAGAAAAAAATTTTTTAAACACTCACAAAAATAAAAAAGAAAGAAAGAAAATGACATCCATGGTCAAGAGAGTAAATAATAGTCACAGAAGCGGACAAAGAGATGACTCAGAGGACAGAGAGGGACTTTAAAATAACGCTGATAAAAATGTTAACAAATCTAGCTTATAAGACAGATAAAATAGATGAAGAGATTCAAGATTTCAGTAGAAACATGAAAACTGGGGCTCCTGGGTGGCTCAGTGGGTTAAAGCCTCTGCCTTTGGCTCAGGTCATGATCCCAGGGTCCTGGGGTCAAGCCCCACATCAGGCTTTCTGCTCAGTGGGGAGCCTGCTTCCTCCTCTCTCTCTGCCGGCCTCTCTGCCTACTTGTGATCTCTGTCTGTCAAATAAATAAATAAAATCTTTTAAAAAACTAAAAAAATAAAATCAAAATAAAGAAACATGAAAACTGTAAGATAGAATGAAATAAAAATGCTAGAGATCAAACAATAATACAAAAATTAACTCATTAGGGGCGCCTGGGTGGCTCAGTGGGTTAAGCCGCTGCCTTCGGCTCAGGTCATGATCTTGGGGTCCTGGGATCGAGTCCCGCATCGGGCTCTCTGCTCAGCAGGGAGCCTGCTTCCCTCTCTCTCTCTCTCTCTGCCTGCCTCTCTATCTACTTGTGATCTCTGTCAAATAAATAAATAAAAATCTTTAAAAAAAATAAATTAATTCATTAGATGAGCTTGATGGCAGAATGAACATAAGCAAGGAAAGGATTGGTGAATTCAAACAAGTAAAAAGAAACTCTCTGAATGGAAATAGGAGTATCAAAAAAATTAAAACTTAAAAAAGTTGGGAGAGTAGGAGGGAGAGGGCACTCAAGGTCAGTGATGCGATGTCAAAGTCAAACATCTATAAATAGACCACCAGAAGAACAGGAAGGAGAAAATGGAGATGGAGAATATCTAAGAACACGTATCTGGGAAAATTGACTGATCGCAATCAAGTCTGAGATGCGTGCAGTTCATAGCACGAGAAAAACTATGTTAACCCTCACAAAACAACGAATATTGTACTCCTCGGCCTCGTGGGAAATGCGGTCAAGGACATCCTTCATCCAACACACAGATGACTGAAGACTCTCGGGGAAAGGACTGATGGTGAAACGGAACATATTAAGTGGAGACCGAAGGTTAAAACGAGAGTGAAGACAAGAGTGGAAGAATGGTAGGTGAGGGGCGCCTGGGTGGCTCAGTGGGTTAAAGCCTCTGCCTTCAGCTCAGGTCATGATCCCAGTCTCCTGGAATCGAGCCCCACATCGGGCTCTCTGCTCAGCGGGGAGCCTGCTTCCTCCTCTCTCTCTCTCTCTCTCTCTCTCTCTCTCTCTGCCTGCCTCTCTACCTGCTTGTGATCTCTGTCTGTCAAATAAATGAATAAAATCTTAAAAAAAAAAAAGAATAGTAGGTGAATGCCCAAAGGTCCTGACAAAGTGGAAATAAGACAAATAAGATGGGTAGAGAAGAAGAAAACTGGAGACACAGAACAAACTCACGGACTGGCACACAGACAGTGAAGCAAGAGGCAGAGGATATCACTTAAGTCTTAAAACTCGACAGAAGTTGCCCATGTAAGGAGAAAGAGGACTGCAGGCATTAAAAGTTATTAGTATAAAGGTATATCTAGAACAAACAAAACTTCCTAAATACCCAAAGAATTAAAAACCAAAGAACAAAGAAAAATATCACAAAGGAAAACATTAAATCAAGAAGAAAAGGGACAGGCAACGCATTTTTTTTAAAAACAGGCAAAAGATTTAACAGACACTTTGTAAAAAAGATATCCAAATGACTAATATGCGTATGAAGAGAGCTCAGCAGCAATGAGCCGCCTACATAAATGCTTCGGAATGAGTACAACTTAAAAATGAACAGGACAAAATGTTGGAGAGACTGGGGAGTAAATTAAAATCACGTACACTGAAGGTGGGTGTGTAAATTGGTACAACTACTTTAAAAAACGACGTAAGCGGTGTCGACTGAGCTTGAATATTTGCGCAGACCATGACCTAGCGATTGGGCTCCTAATGCGGATGTACCCAGCGGAAATGTATGCACGTGTGCGCGCACTGACATGAACAAGCATATTCATCGCAGCTTTACTTACAATCCACCGAAACTGGAAGCAACACAAACATTTATCAACCGTAGAATGCCTAAATAAAGGGCAGTATATGCATAAAAAGGAATATATTACAGTCACAATGCATAGCTAAAGCAGTCATCTCTGAGAATAAATTTGGAGCCAAAGGCCAGACAGAAAAGAGTACATACCATATCACTCCATCCATAGGAGGTTCAAAAGTAAATTTTGCATCAAAATTTTTTTTAAAAGCAACAAATCACAAACTAGTAAAAACAATTACATATTATATTGTGTTTAAAGGACTAATCTCCCTAATACATAAAGTATTTAATTTTGATGGAAAAACACCAAAACTCTGTTTTTTTGAACAGCAGGAGATGGAGCAAAAGTCATGAACAGACAGCCCACACGATATATAAATGTCCTTTAAACATGACAAAATGCTCACTCGTAATAAGAGAAACGTAAAATAAAACTGTATCGAGACACCATTCCTCACCATTGGATTGCCAAGAATTCAAAAGCTTGACAACATTCCGTTAGCAAGGTTGTTGGAAAACCAATAACCTCACATACTGCTCGTGGAAGCACAAAATAATATCACCCAGGGGAGGGAGATCTGGTAACATCAAGCAAAACCACAGATATCTTAACCTTTTGAATCAACCACAACCACTTCTAGGATTTTACCCTTAAACATACCTTAAAGGGTGCCTGGGTGGCTCAGGGAGTTAAGCCCGACTCTTGATTTCGGCTGAGGTCATGATCTCAGGGTCCTGGGATCAAGCCCCCCATTAGGCTCTGTGCCCAGCATGGACACAGCGTAAGGATTCTCTCCTTCTCCCTCTGCCCCTCCCCCTGCTCATGATCTCTCTAAGAATAAGTAAATCTCAAAAAAAAAAAAAAAAAGCCACACCTGAAGCTATACCATGTGTGGTGGTGGATATTAACTAAAATTATTACGGCATCATTTTGCAATATGTGCATGATTCGAATCATTATGCTGCATACTGTGAACTAATATAATGTTACATATCAATTGGAGCTCAATAAAACGGGGGAAAAAAGACATCTCTCCAGAATTTATATGAACTTCTGGTTCCCAGTGCAACTTGTAAAAAGCTTGGGAGTCATCACTTTTCATCTTTACAACAAGGAAAAAAAAAAAAAAAGCTGAGCCAACTGAAAATCAACAGCTGTTCTTAGGTCCATCAGAGAATTGAGGTCAAAGAGAAACCACTGCCCTGAGATTTGAACAGGAAAATATAGAGGACCACAGCCTACTGAGAGCAGAAACCACCGCTGGAGCCCCCAACGGGTAGGAAATCAATAGGGAAATGCAGGTCACTGGCTAATTGCTAAGGACTGAATGCATATAAGCCAAGAAAAATATCTTGGGGACCATCCATAAAGGGGCCTTCACTTTCATGAGTTTTACCTCTAGGATCCTCATAGTTTCTGAGGTTAAAGCACTTAAAAAAAAAAAAAATCCTCCTGTATTTCCAGAAGAGGGAGGGGACAATTAACTATTTTGAAACATACCCAGAGCTTTCTCTTTTCCTTAACAAAGGTCTGTCCTCAAAGAAAAGTATTTTCCCAGAGCCTCATGGACATGGAAGAAAGGAAGTACCCAACTCCAGCCTCCTATGGTCTTCTGGTCTCATCTCAAGGGTGTTAGGGTGGGGAGAAGCTGAGAGCACGTGTGTAGCTCCCAGCCTTGGGCATAGCCTCGCAGAAGATGGAGACCTGATCACAGGACTACAGAATGCCTCCCACCCCTACCTCACCACCACATCAAGAGGGCTGCAGTATCATATCAGGGAAATGCAATGGAAGGAACTGAAAGTTTCACACCTTAGTTAAAAAGAAGTTCTAAGGAAATCCAAAGACAGCAGAGGACATTAAAATAAGGCAATTTTAGGGTCTGACATTTATATAAATAGTTATTGCAAACAGTAAACACAGCCTAACTCCTAGCCAGATAAACATAAAACCTCACATTAATGGTCTGTCTCAGTTACTTTTACTCAATACAGCATGTCCAGTGTTCAACAAAAATGACAAAGCACACTAAACGGCAAAACACACAGTCTGAAGAGAGAGAGCAAGCATCAGAACCAGATTGAAATATGACAGATTTAGGAATTATCAAGCCAGGAATATGAAATAATGATGATTAATATGCTAAGAGCTCAAAGTGAAAAAGGAAACCAATGCAAAAACAAATTGGCTGTGTCAGAGAGACAGAAACACTAAAAGAGAACCAAAAGAAAATGCTAGAAACCGAAAACATACTAACAGAAATGAAGAATGGCCTTGATGGGCTCATCAGTAGACTAGATGCAGCTGAGAGAAAGTCCGTGAATTTGAATACATCTCACCAGAAACTTCCCAAACTGAAAGACAAGGGATTTTAAAATAAATAAATAATAGAATATTCAAGAAGTGTGGGACCAGTACAAAAAATATAATCTATGCAAGATGAGAAGAAAGAGCGAAAGGAACAGAAGATACACTTTCACGTACGCACACAGCCACTCATGGAAACCCTATTTGTACTAACAAAATACGGAAGGAACCTACATGCCTGTCCATAAAAGGTAGGCTAAGAAAGTGACGATTTATCCTCTGACAGTGTAGCACTGTATAGCAGTAAGAAAGAAATTGGAAGATCTCTGTCAACCGATATGGAGTGATTTCCAGGATAAAGTGTTAAGTTTTTCATTAAAAAAATTGACTTTTTTTTAAAAGTGCAAAATTATATATTTTACTCATTTTATATATTATGTATAAACATATTATTCATAGATATAGATACATTAGAATACTATTTTTGTAAAAAAAAGAAAAGGGAAAAGCATACTTTTGAAAAAGAAACTCAGGAAAGATGAATTAAAAACAAAAATCATTGCCTTCGTGGGTGAGAGTAGGGAGGAAAAGATGGGGATGAGAGAGAAACTTCTCCAAATATAACCTTTTCATGGTTTTGACTATTGACCCATGGAACTCTTCTGCATATTCAAAAGTAAAATTACATCAATAAAGGATGAAAAAGCAAATCTTCAAAGAGAATGCAAACAGAGATAAATGAACCCAGCAAAATATTGGAAGTAACCTAAATGCCTAGCTATAAAAGTTTGGATCAACTAGTGCACTGTACAGCAGGCACGTGACCGCACAAAGAAAGAGAATTTTTAAAAAGGCCCTTGAACACAGGGTTCTGGTTACATACACGCTATGGCCCATATTCCGAGACCTTTTGAAAAAGCAAAATATCTTCAACTTTGTTCCACACGTTTGTTGGAGAGGTGGTGTTGGTGTAGTGATTCTGAAACTCTTTATGGCATCTAGTACGTGTGTAAACAAATGCATATAGTGAGGTTTAGGGGTACGGGGGTTCGCACTGTGGAGAAGGGACGGTCAGTGCGGAATGAGCGAAGGTGGGCGGTGTTGGATTTGAATTGGAGGCATCGATATAAACTCACAATTTTGTGACGTTTCCTAACTGTCCACTCAAGGGAAAATGACATCCAGCATATGAAATGATATCCTCGGAAAAGCTGTGTCTCCATGCCTGCTTCTCCACGTCATTACCACCTACTTCCCAGAAGTGACCATTTCCATTTATTTCTGATTTATCTTTATTGAGTTTTTCTGCAAAATAAGCAAATGCATACAAACACATGCGAAATATTCTACTTCTCTTTTCATACACAAAAGGGGGCATATAATGAAAGTTAATGCCCAGTATTTGGTTTCTAAATGTAAGTCCTCACTAAAAGCAATGAGGGCTCCTTAAAGAAATGACTGATTCTAGTTGCGAGGCAGAGAAACTACAAAGGAAGCTGAGAATATTTTCTGTGCGAGGAAGCAAGGGACACTCGAAGACTAAGGAGGGTACCTCTAAAGGACATAGGAACTGGCTTGAAAGGGCTCTGATTAGAAAAATGTCAGATAATTTGAGCCTCAAAATTACTAGTGAAGGTAATGGGCTATAATACGTTGAATTTAAAAATCCATATATAGTGATACTTAGTGAGCCAGAGAAGAGGGGAAGAGAGTGGAAGGAGAAGGTTTTTTATGGGAGAATGCCATCTAATAAAGGCTAAAGAATGAGAATTAGAAAAATCACTATTTTGCCGTCATCGATATAATTGCTTCAGGCAAGAATCGTAAATGGATGCTAAATCTGTTGGGTTAGAGCTTGTCAGGGAGCAGTGTATTTACATCTATTACTTCTGCTAGTATTTATAGTTTACTTCTTAAGTATCGAGATAATGAGCTATTAAAATAGAGAGATCTGGAATACACCATCTTATCCAAGCAACTAAATTTAGCATCACCAGTAAGGCAACAATCTGATGTTATCCGCCTCCTTATGGGATGCATGAGAAGTACACAGCCCTGACTGTGTGTTATCCTTGGTAAATATATAGAGATAAATGTATTGAATCCAAACCTAATCGTGAAGTTATAACCATACAAATCCAGATTATGAGACGTGTTACCAAAAAGCTTGCCTGGATTCTTTGAAATGTTAATGTCATAAAATACGCGCACACACACACACACACACACACCACCCCCCCACCCCCCACCCCAGGCTCTGAGGGTGTTTTAGATGTAAAAAGACTATAGGTAAATGATCCTCAAGTGCAGTGTCTGATCCTTGATTGGATTTAGGATTGCACCCTTACAGGAAATGTTGGGATCCGCTAGGATGAGCTGAAAACGGGCTATACATTAAATAGTATTACTGTATTAATATTAAATCTCTCAGGCATGAGAACAGTGCTATGGTTGTGTAGGAAACAGTCATTCTTGAAAGAATCACACTGACAGGCTGGAGATAAACATGTCCTGATGTCTGCAACTTTCAAACGGTCGAGAAATAAAAATAGGTGTGCATGTAGTGAAAGACGCAAAGAGAGCTAGCCCAAGAGCCCCTGGATGAGGGGGAGAGGGAGCGGATGCATGTGGCAAACTGTTAACAATCGATAAATTCAAGTGTAGGGTATGTCAAAGTTTATTATTGCCATTTTTCTGTAGGTTTGATATTTTTCCAAATAAACACTTGAGACGATACACAAAAATTAGAAGCCGTTTGCAGGTTTGTAAATGAGTGAAAATGGGAAACAAATATATGTTAACAGGATTTGTAACTCTAACCATGTAAATTACTTCCATTGTAAATGACTAGCTGTGCTAGTTAGGAATGATGATAAAACTGTAAGATGCAAAAAAGGGGGGAAAAGGGGAAGTTATGTTATTTTGACCGTTGAGAAAAAATACACAATTTCAATAAAGAAAATTCAATTTCTTCACATCTTCACCAAATAAACACTGAAAAACTTTAAAGACTATCATTTGGGTTTCAGTTCAAGGCAGACGATTTAACATACACATTTAGCTCTGCTCTCTTCCAGATTCCCGATTTATTATATTTTAGCGTTTGGAATAAACCCATGAGGACAAAGAGTACTGGAGAGGAAAGTACAATCACAAAATTGTGAAAGCAGCACAGTCGATGGGCAGGCAGGAGCAGGGTCAGCAGCAGCAGAACACTGGATCCTAAGCCCGTGTGAGGAAGACCAAGGAGAAGGTGATTTACGTTGCAGAACCCTTGAAAAGACTCAGAAATTGGCAACATGGTGTATTTTGGGAAGTGAAAGGTGAAGGGTGCTTAGAAAGAGAAGGACTGGCTGGAAGTATGTCCAAAAAGCAGAATCTCTTTTGTACCCTTCATAGCCCTGGGTTTGTCCTTTCCCCATAAACTGGAAAGCTATTCCCTAGAAAACATACAACAGGCACCTACCATTCTGAAAAAAGATAACAAGACTACTAAGAGCTAACCTCCAACACTCTTTCCCTCCTTGACTCCCATTAAATGGACAGCCAGGCATTGAACCACCACAGGGCGGGGCTAGAAGAGCCAACACTAACATGGCCAGCCCAAAGAGGAGACATGAAGGCAGGAGGTGCCCCCCTACGGCAGCCCAGACAGATCACAGCCCATTCTGTCTCGATGGCAACCACATCTGTGTGCGACGTGCTCTTCTTCTAGGCACGTAAGCACTGCTTGTTCCCTTAGCTCTTTTGGGACTTAACTCAAAGGTCACCTTGGTGGGGCACTCCTTGATCCGCTCAACAAAGAACGACAACCATCCCAAGCCTCCACCCGCCACAATTCCTTGTCCCTCCTCCCCATTTTCTATCTCTCCAGGGCAGTTGTGATCATGTAACAACCTACCTGTTTTACTTATTTTGTTTCTGGTCTTTCCCTCTTACTAGAATGTAAGCTCAATGAGGGCTGCTCAGTGTCTCTGTTTTATGTTCTGTGACATTGTCAGAATATAGAATATGGTGTGGTGCAGAGTGAGCACTCAACTATTTGTGGAATGAATTACTGAATAAATAATACACGAATGCTCACTGAGTATGTATCACAGTAGATGGAAATAGATCCATACCAAGAATATGGTAAGAAAGAAAGAAAAAGACCTCACAAACTTCCTTAGAGAAAAAAATTAGGCATTCACAAAGGGTCAAGAATCAGAATGACATCAGTCTTCCAACAGGCATAACAGAAGGTAGATGCAATGAAGCGATTTCTTCAAAATTCTTTAAACGATATTCCCATCCTAAATTCTACACCCAAACTATCAGTTAAATGCAAACTTACACTAAAGATGCTTATAAACATGCTTTAAGACCTTCATGCTAGTTTTCCCTCTATAGGAAAGCTTCTTCCCAAAAATAACATCAAGGTTAACTGTCCCACCTCCCTTAAGTCTTCTCACGTGTTAGCTTCTCAACAAGGCTACCCTGACTTTCTCTGTCCTTGCACGCCCAATCCCAGGAGCCCTCTGAGATCGAGGCAAGAGGGCCTCTGACCTGGGCTAGGTTTCACAGGGCCCATGTATCACAAGCACGTGCATGCCTGCACGCACACACAGTTGGAATCTGGCCCTCCAAAGTGACCGATCGTATCCATAACTGTAAACATCCACTTCCATGGCTAACACCTTCCAGGCTCCAGGAAAACACACCCTTCCATCTTTTTCCCCATGTCCTTGACATAAAAGGAAACCGAATGCATGAAGGTTTGTGGATTGGGCCACTACCAACCTCAAAGAGGGACACTGCTTTGGAGTGTAGGGAGGATTTCAGCGGCAGAAACACTTAAATAAGAGACAAATTAATTAACTTGTCAAATCCTTCCTCCCAGATAGCATGAATGCAATAGATTCTAACATAAGAAAGTAACATTTTCTAGTGGTGCTGTACGTTCATTTTCTTACTTTGCTCTGAATTCCAATTTGTCATTCCACGGTACTCACAAACTCAAGAGATACCCACAGCAATTGCATGTGACAGCTGAGGAATATTTTGCAATATGAGATGATTCATATTGCTTTTAAATTTATGTATGTAGGGCCCGTGGTAACATAAGTCAGTTGTGTTGCCAATTGAAATGGTCCTCACCTGAACTCCTGTTTGGGCTCCACAGACGTTAGGAGCAGGACTGTCTGATCTCCTCATTTTTCTTTTTCTTTCTTCTTGGCACTTCCCACATTTAAAAATCCTATGTAATTTACTCATTTTGCTTATTTTTGTCGTTAGATGTTCTCTTGCAGAATACAAGTTCATCAAAGGCAGGGAACTTAGATTTTGTTCACTGATGAGTCTCAAACATCCAGACTAGGGCCCAACCTGTTAGAAAAGTGTTTTCTTTCTAGAATTCTTCTTTTCTTTTTTTTTTTTTAAGAGAAATGTCATGTGAGCAGGGGTGGAGGGAGGAAGAGAGAATCTTAAGCAGTGCTTGATCTCCTGACCCTGAGATCATGACCTGAGCCGAAATAAAAAGTCAGATGCTTAACCGAGTCATTCAGGCACCCCTCTTCCTAAAATTCTTAATAAGTGTTCAATGACATTGAATGAATGAATGAATCAATCAATCAATCGGTCAATGGCTTGATTCTATGTATCATCTTTTAAGAAGCAACTGAGGCATGAGAACCGCCAGAACAAGGGATAAAGCAAATAAGATGACACAGAATTTAAAAACACAGGATCATATGAGATCCTATGTAAGAGAGAAAGAGCATATCCAGGATGATGGGGAAAGAAAAGTTCAAGGTGCTGGCTGTGTAACAGGTCTGGAGACTGACCAGTCCAGCCTGGATCCAGTCGGAAGGTTCCAGAAAGATTTCAAGAAAATGAAACGGACTAACTCACGAACATGGCTGAACATACTGAGAGGAAATCTATGCAACTGAGGAACTATTTGCGGCTGAATTATTGACAGTAACAGGGAAAAATAAACAAGCAAGACAAGTACTGACTCCAGGGAACAGGAAGAAAAAGTAGGCCCAGTGTACCACATGGTTTATAACAGTTATCCTATGGTAAACACAACACTACTGAGAGGGTGCGGTGCGGGAGGGGCGGGGAGAAAGACAACCAAATCCTCATTTTCCATCCGGAGAATCAAGAGATTATGCCTGAAACAGAAAGAATGATAAGTAGTCATATAAGAAATGTTATTAGCAATATGGGGGTAAGTACCCAAAGAATCAGCTAAGGGATGAGAGATGGATAATTTCCGGAAAGAGGGAAATGGAGGGGTAGCAAGAGGAAGGGACTTCACTTCGTCGTCATGAGCCTAGAGGATCAGCTGATTTGCTAACCTGTTTGCATCCAAAACTTCAGTAAAAATGAAAGCTAAATTAAATTCAAACAAAACCCACAACAGCTCCACGTGCGTGGGTGTAGACACCCAGAAGTAGACAGATGGAGACAGTAGTTACTTCTGGCTTCCGGTCATCGCGCTGTCTCTGGAGGAGGGAGTATGGGTGTGGGGATGAGGGCTGGTGACTCTCCTGTTCTGCTACATTTACCTTCTGTATCATTTTTATCTTAATGAAAACACATTCCTGCATTTTTTGAAAAATGAGACAAAGAGATTCAACACACGGCAGGGGGAGAAGAATGCATATTTGAAGAAATATCAAAGTACCAGTTAATCGGGGGCAGCCCCTGATCTATGACTTGGACTAGAAGGTTGAGAAAAGGAGGGGGCAGGAAGGTTCAGTGAAGACGAGAAGGAGAGCATCAGAGTCCTCCGGAGACCAGAGCCTGGAAGAGGGCTTTCAACCCTGAACAAAAGCACGAACTTCTGGGGTCTAGAGAGGCACGGGGTTTCTGCAGAGCAACTGGTTCTCACACTGTATCTTTGATGGAACCCAGAACTGGCCCCTCACAGCTGAATAGAACAGCAGAGCCATCCGGGAAAACGTACAACCCATCTTACACCCAGAATATAGTTTTGTGTCCATCTGTGGGTTTGGGGGATTCTTTTGGTCAAGTTTTGGGGGTTGCTTTTTGTTTTTTTTTCTTAAAGCCTAGATAGTGCCTTCCTATCTCCTATATCTTCCTATCTTCCTATCTCCTATCTTCCTATACTCCTAGGAACGGAGTGCATGAAGCCTGCCTCCTGCCCTCTGGCCAGCCTCACAGATGGGCCACTTGGGCTAGGAGCCACCCAGCCCTGCCCTTGAGTGTTCCCGGCTCACTCAGCCCTGGCCGGCTCCCCTGTCAGAGGCCTCTGGGAGCTGTAATGCTGTGGGCCATTACAGCAGAACATTGCCTCTGCTGCAGGGACAGCTGGCTCGCCCCCCGAGAGCTGGGCCTCGGCAGATGTCACACCTCCCTCCCCACCATCACCAATGAGCAAGGGGAATGTGTCTCCTGCTTGGACAGATCAGTACCATCCAGCAGACGGGAAGGATGCCTGAGAGGCAGGGCCATTCCCTAAAACAACACTTCCTGCGCGGTGAGAGGTCAGAAAAGAAAACATGGTGTTTTGTGGGCTTTGCTGGATTTTTGCTATCAGATTGCAATGAGTCATCTATCTATGCCTGTCCCAAGCCTTGCCTACCGCGTGTGTGGCAGACACCGTCAACACCCATGGAAACAGAGCGTAACAACAGCTAACATTCGCTGAACCATGTGCCTCTCTCCACGCTAATACTTGATATCTGGAATCTCGGTTAATCATCACAAACTTATGAAGCAGGTACTCTGATCTGCCTGTATAGACACGGAAACGAGAACTGAGTCATAACCAGCCCAAGATAACGTTTGAGCACTAGGATTGAACCATTCGTCCCTAGTTCGTAATACCACACTCCATCACTTCCCCTAAAATTAGAGGGTTTTGAGCTTGACACTCTCTGTCAGTCAGAGAACTTCATATTTACTTTAGGCTGTGGTCTACCAAACCGCCCCAGGTTGGAGGGCAATGAGGTTGAGTATTTCTGGTTGGGGTTGGGGTGGAATGGAGCTAGTTTGGTGAAAAGCCAGGCCGTCTGGATTGGGGCAAAGGGTGAACCCAGATTGGGCTCACGGGTGGAACAGCAAATCCGTGAACTGCAGGTCTGTCTCTCGTTGGTCTAGGAACCATGCCAGACTGAACATTCCTTCAGCTTCTGTGGCTGGGCAAGGTAAAGGCAGGCAGAAGCAATGTGTGGAATGGTAGTGCTGCTGGGCCCGGGGGGCGGGGGGGGGGGCAGGGAAAGGGCATTAAAGTTCGTCCAAGAAGTTACCTGAGAAGCCATCAGAGCCACTGAAGATTTTTGATTAGGGCAGAGTCATGATTTTTAAAAGAAAGAAAAAAATTATTATTTTTTTTTGTATAGCAACTGTGTATGTCTAGCATTTGTATGCACAATAGGCATGGAACAGGAAAAGATGGGAATTAAAGAAGCGGTTCAAACGGTCATGAATCCATTCTTCTAAACCTTAAAGGCCTCATGGCTATGAAAATAATGGAAATGACATTTAAAATGATCAAAACAGCCTTGCAAAGGAAAGAGAACCCCGGCTCCCACCACCTTCTACCCTCTGAACTGCCTCCCTGCCCGATTCCTTCCTCCTTCCTTCTGTCCTCCTGCAGGAGAATTCTCTGTTGACAGTGACCGCACTGGGGGCAGGAGGCCAAGGACGATTTCTTTTCCTTGAGGACTGCTTTGCCGCTGCCCAGTTCCAGCAATACGTACACGGCTCTGTGTAGAGAGGAGCTCGCATTGAATCTGTTAGAAAGGAAACTCCAAAAACCTCCGTCGGAAATGACAGCTCTTGACAAGATGAAAGGAGGTGTCTCGCTCAGATCTTCACTTAAAACAATCTGGAGTTCCATTAGTATTCACCGAGGAGAGGCGGTATGAAGCAAGTACAAGCCCCATGAATAAAATTAAAACTGGTATTGACTCTCCGCGCAGATGGAGGGAGGGCAGGGGCTGCCAGGAGCTGGCCGGGCTCTCAGAGCCCACATTCTTCGGGGCCAGATGCGGGCCGTGCGAGGCGGCGTGTGTACGTTTTAATCTGGCTGCTGTCGGCCAACCGCCCCACCAACATGCCTTTAAGCCAACCCGAAGCCATGGTCCCACTGCCAGGAGCGAATCAGCCATGGGCCCCCACTGTGTCGTTCCTTGTTGTCGTCCCAGAGGGACGCATCCAGCCCCCCACTCTTGGCTCCATTCTGCACCAGGATTCTTAACCCGACCTCTGCGCTCTGTGTTGCTGTTTGTATGGATTCTGAGATTTGTCTCTTCTTGGGGCCTTTGGTTTATAGGTTTCCTCCTCTCCCCATCCTGCCGTCCTGCCGGTCTGTTCTGCTGTAAAGCTCAGAATCCCCTGGCCAGGTCTTCCTGCTGAGTTCCAGCCCCCAGCTCCAATCCCGCCTGCTTTGTTTGCCTTAAAGTGAGGCTTTGTACGTGCAGGCAGGAGGGGCAGGCCCTCTTCCCAAAACCGTCCCTTGCAAAACCCATCGGGCTAGACCTGATAGCAGTCTCCATTCCCAGCCCCAAGTGTATAATGCCCACCTAAGAGGAACGAGGAAGGGGAAGGGAGAACCAGCCCCTGGAAGGTGAAATCGTTCCAGGAAAAAAGAGTGGAAAAATCCCATGGGACTTCTCTCAGCTCTCTTCTGTGATTCCTCCAGGGTTAGGGTGACCTGACCATTTGGAGGCCTGATATGCCTTCAGGACCAACTCACAAGGCCCCGTTGGCCCCTGATTGTGTCTGCAGCTGGAACGCTCTGCTCCAGAGGGTCGCCTGTTTCAGGAAAGCACCTCCGTCTGTCGCTGCCACCCGTATGTTCCCCATTTCCTAGACCCGCCCGAGCAGCTGTCTCCAATGAGCCGTAGACAAGATTCCGGCTCCAGAGGATCCAAGCTGGGCAGGGCATCCCTGAGGGCAATGTCCACCTCCACAGGCCCGGGTGCCGGGCACCTGAGGACATGGGAGAGAAGGAGCCGGGCTGCTCAGAAGGAGCCGCACCCTGGAGGGGTCCCCATGGCCAGCCACTCTTCATACACTTTTCCAGGTTCCTTTTATGACAAAGAAAAAAAAAATTGCTCTCAGCGATGTTCGGGGCTCCAGAAAATGCCGTGGGAGGCCCACCTGCCCTCCCAGGGGCACCCTGACCCCCTCACCCCTTCCCTGCTGTATCCCCACCTCTTGCCCATTGCTCTCTCCACCTCATCTCTGTTACTTTGTTCAGACTCAGTCGTCTCTGAGTCTGAACAAAGTAACTGGTCACACATGACTGTGGCTCTTGGTTCTATGAGGTGAGGCCAAAGCCCTTCACGATGGACTGACAGGGACCCTCTTCTGGTGAGGGCCTGAGATCGCAGGCCTGGAGGGCTGGGACTGGGGGACTCTGGACAGGGCTGCTGTCTGCCGGACTACTCTCCCTGGGACTCTCTCTGTAGCCTGTAGTCCCTGTGTGGAAAGGATGGAATGGGGGCTGGTTTGGGAGGAGTAACTAGCTCTTCTCTCTATTGTCATTCAGTTAACTTCACATGCCCTCAGGTCCTTGCAAAATGATTCAGATCTAAAATCTGGTGTCTTCCTGGGGCCCCTGGGTGGCTCATTTGGTTGGGCATCTGCCTTCAGCTCAGGTTATGATCCCAGAGTCCTGGGATCGAGCCCCGCGTTGAGCTCCCTGTTCAGCGGGGAGCCTTCTCCCTCTGCCTGCCGCTCCCCCTGCTTGTAAACTCTCTCTCTGTCAAATGAATGAATAAAATTTAAAAAAAAATTGGTGTCTCCCTTAACTAACTGCCTTTAAACAAAGTCACGTCTCCTTCCCCATCACCTTCCAGAAGTTGCCGCCGGCAGACACAGCTGGAAAAGTTGGATGATGGTCATGTTGGGACAGAGGTGCACACCTTGCTGATATCCACCCGTCATGAAGCTCAGAAGTGTGTCTGCGCACACACACACAAGGGACCTCAGGCTCGCATTCAGATCTCACGGCCACTGGGACACTCCCCAGAACAGCTCACAATGCAGGGCTCTGTGCCGTGCAGGCTGTGTCCCCCTCCCCAGGGATGCACCTGCCTCTGCAAAGACTTCTGCAGCGCTTACCCTGCACTGGGCCCTTCATATGGACGCTGCTAACCCACTTGATCCCCACGACAGTTTAGAGCAATCTCTCTTACTAGCATCCCTGTATTTTCAATGAAGAAACCGGCAGAGAGGTGAAGTAGTGGTGACTGGAAGCCTGGCTTTATGATTGCATAAAATTCTTCCTACAGCGACGTGCCTTCGTTTGCGTGTCACGTGTTGCTGTGGCTTCGTGGTCATCTTGGGTTCCGGCACTTTATCCTTCCATCAGACCACAAGTCACCTGAAGACCAAAACTGTGTGGGACACATCTCTGCACCTCTCACAGCATCAGCAAAGAATCTCACCTATACAATTGTTTAATAAATAACTAGTAATTAACATGGTGAACCAAACAAGAGAAACCAAGCCATTTCACTCTTTTCTCGAACTTATTTTGCCTCCAAGATTCCCTCCAAGAATATACTTCACTCCCTCAGGAGAAGTTATTTTAAAAACTAAATAACTAAGTACTTAAGAAAAATTCATCCCTCCTGATGAACTGATCCTCCTGCTGCTTCCCTTTTTATTTCTGCTACCGAGAAGCTCAAAGCAGTGTTTTTTCTTTAGAAGCCTTGTTATACTCATTGTAAATGTTCGGCTCCAATTACGTTCCCCTTCCTTATTTCTTAAATATGTTATTTTTGTTTCTTGTATTAATCGCTTCAGAATTTTTAGCAATGTATTTTACCATAAGTTACCCCCTTTCCTCTTCGAAGGTCTGCTAATGGTCTGGAGTCGGTGTGACTCTGTTTCCTCATCTGTAAAATGGGGATAACAATAGTCCCTACAACACAGGGTCATTGTCAGGATCTGGTGGGAGCACGAAAAACACTTGAGACAGAGCCTGTCCCTGATAATGCACCCAAGTGCAAGGAAGGTGAGAAAAGGGAGGAGAGAGAATCAGAATATTCTTCCAGGCGTCCAAAGAACACTTGTATGCATTTGTGTTGAAAATAACGTAAGCCCTAGGTTAGGAGTCTTTCCTGAACTCCAGGCTTGTATGTCCAGCCACGTGCATGCTGTCCACCTCTATAGTTGATAAACATCTCAAAATGTCCAAAACCAAACTCCCTAAATTACCATCCCAAATCATTTCTTCCAATAATCTTCCTCGTCTCAGGTCATGGCCACTATACTCTTCCGGCTCCTCAGGCCAAAACATTTCAAAACCATCTTTAACACACACACACACACACACACACACACACACACAAACCACCCCTCCCCCCCGCCCCCCCCCACCCCCGTCACTGCCAGCTAATCCAACAGGAAGTCTTTGGGCTCTTCCTGCCAAACAGACCCAGAAGTCGACTCCATCCAGCGCACCTGGTTTTCTGCAATAGTTTCCAGCCCAGTTCCATCTTCCCTGCCCCCAGTCCGCTTCCAACGAGCGATCCCGTCCACATACACTCAGCTCCTTGTTGCACTCATGCGGAACCAACGTCTTCACCATGACCTCTCTACACCAGACCTCTCCCGCAGGTCCCCTCTGGCCCTCACTGTCCCGTGTCACTCACCCCGGGCCCCTTCCACCTTCCTCTTCTCCAGACACCTCACGGCAATCCCTTACCCTCTTTTAGGTTCTAAATACCACCTTCTCCTAGATCCTTCCCTGACCAACTTGTCTAAAATTGCAACCTCCCTCCACACACCCATCCTTCTCCCCTGCTTTGCTGCTCTAAACAGCACCAGACACCACGCAGCTGACCACACGGAGACACCATCGAGCTTTACTGGTCAAAGTCAAATCAGGTGGACTGAGCCTCAGCACCACCCATCACTAGCTGGGTCATCTCCTGCAAGTTCCAACGGCATTATTGTAACAATCGCATGAGTTACCCTGTATCTAGAAGGCCGGGCATAAAGAAAGCATTTTAGAAGGGTGAGCTACTCTTTATTCATTCACTGTGTCTCCCACTACAATGAAAGTTCACCCATGAAAGGAACCGTTGCATGTTTTGTTCACCACCTTATTACCAGCACCTAGAAAAGAAGGGCCTGGTGCTCCATAAATGTTTGTCAGCTGAATAAAGCTACACCCTGGGAGAAAGGTCCTATGTGGACTTGGCAGTCCTTCGATGAAAAGGGGCACCTGAAACTTTACAAGTAAGGAGGCAAAGAAAAGTTGAGGTCTGGATTTTAGGTTGGTTTTTGTTTTGTTGCATCTAGATTTATGGGAGACGTAGGAGAATCAATACATAGGCCAAGAAATGGCCAGCAAGTCTAGACAAGACCCGAGAGAGGGTGCTATCACAAAAACCAGGGCGAAGAAAACTCCAGGAATTGGGGGCGAGCCCTGGTGTTGAAGACGACCAAGAGATGGAACAGACTGACACCCTGGTCAGACCATGGGATTCAGCACGGGAAAGAGCACGGTGACCCCGAGAGAGCAAATCTAGTATCGAGGTAGGGAAAAAGCCGAGACCAAGATGAGCCAACGAGGAAGGACAGAGCGGAAAGCAGCAGCCACTCTTAACCGCACTTGACGTTAAGCAGTGAGCGCAAACAGAAAAGGAAAGTTGTCAAAATAGAACTCCTCTCACTGCACGCATAGTAGAAGCCAGTCTTCTCCAGGACTCCTTTAGAGAAGCGCTGGTTTCAAGGGAAGCATTGTTACAACTTGCTATTTATGTATATATAATACATTTATGGATCACTACTTATGAGCTGTCCTTACGCGTCCAAAAGTCTCTCTCCCTTTCCCTGTTTTCTAGTTTTATATTTTGAGAGGTTTTAAAAGTTTGTATTTTGGTTTTTTGGCTTTTTTTTTTTTTTTTTTTTTTTTTAGAATAAGTGGAAGCTGGGTATACGTGTATATAACTTGTTCCCAAGCAAGATTAGAGGGCAACCTTCATAAATTCTCATTTCTTTTTTGTTCGTAGAACTCAAAATCTTTTTGTGGACTGAATGCAAGAACACATTAAAAAAAAAAAAAAAGATGTGCTCTATAAGGGCTCGAGAGACTACGCACTTCCCACTTAACCCTACACAGGTATTAACTGATTTTCTAAGTTCTTTCATGACAACCAAGCAGGACGTCAGCTTCTGTGTTTTCGTCATGTGCCCGGCACAGCAATGGTTGCAACAGGGTTAAGAAGCAAGTGTCTCTCACCCACAAGCACTGAGGGTACCTGAAATGCAGCAGGACTCCGGGGCTGACTTGAATGGGCTGCAGAGAAGTAGGAGAGCAGAGAAGCCGAAGCCCGAGGGCCTGGGGCATCCACGGAGGCCAGAGGCTTGTGCCTGCTCCCCAGAGTGATGCTCTGGAGTTAAATCCATAACACTCACGACCAGGTTGTAAATTTCAGGCCATAGTTCATTAACTCCAGAAGTTCAAAATGATACCCCCTGCTCGCCCAGTCAATGCAGCTGAGAGTTTTCCCGGTGTGTGATGATCCATCAACAATTGGATTCCAATATCTTTTGCTTCATTAATAGAGTCACACCGGCCCCTCCTATGGGGCTGGGGAAGGCTTGTGGCCGCGTGCTGGCTTGGCGGGGCTGCCTCTGCAGCCGCAAGCTCCAGGCAGACCCCAGGTGTGGCCTTTTCCTGACTGGGATCTCCAGTTGGACCAAAGCGAGGATCAGAATGCCTTCTGTGGGGCTGGGTTCGCTGTAACAAGATGACTCCAGGCCAGTTCAAGTGCAGATCTCCGGAAATGCTATGCCACGGTAGGAAATCTGTATTGTATCCTAAGACTCATATCTGGGGCCTAGTTCACTTTCAGCTGTACAGTTTTCTACAGATTAAGAGGCAAGTCACTTCTGCCAGGCCCCTTGGAAGTCACTTCCCCTACATGTGTTGACTAAGACATTGTCACACTCCAGACTGGGGCTGGGAGGAGCCGTACCAAGTGGCCATTTGACCGATTTCCAAGAAGGGGATCATATGCTCGGAGTTTGTTAGGCTGCAGGTGGTCCAAAGTGGCCGAAACCCTGAGAAGCACCATCCAGACTCAGGGGACAGTGGTAACTGGTAAAACAGGAAACCATAGGCTAGCACAAGGTCTAAAGACAAGACTGTCCAAGGAAGCAAAAAGCAAGACCAGCAGTGAAGGCAGGTGGTTTCTAAGCTGTTTGCTCTAAAGCATCACGAGATGTGTGGTGGGTCAGCTCGGTTTCCGGGTCCTGGGTGGGATTCTGCCAAATGGGCCCCAAATCATGAGGCTGCCCCCTTCCCTTACTCAAACCTCCTCCCTCCATCGGCTGACAGCCTTTGAAACCATGAGTAGTGTGATGCAGAAAGAGGACTGAACCAGCACCACAATTTTTGAAACCTTTGTGAAATTCAAATGAGACTTTTTCCTTAGCAACCCTCCCCACTGGGGACTCTCCTTTATTATTTTTTTTTTCCAGATCCCAAAGTCTCTTGCCTTCTAAGCCACTAAAACTACCTATATTGTGGACCCCATAAACCTCCATTGCCCATAAACACTAGTAACATTTTCTGCCTCCTGTTAATAAATTGTTCCTCTCTTTGCACAGCAGAGAAAAGATGAAGACAAAATTGGGGGGAATTATTTCCCAAGTATTGTTTCTCTAACAATAGCAATCCTTGCTCCTGAGAACTCTATTTTGTTTAATATGTTCTTTCTGCAAAGTGGTAAAATGTGACAGTGTAATAACCCAAAAAGCAGTGTGAAGGGCCCGATTCCCCAAAGTGTCCACTGAGAAAACATACAAGTGTTTCCATCAAGAAGGAATTGTGTGCATTGAGAGAAGGTAAGTGCACAAAATAAGGGTCTGTAATAAAGAGGGGTCCAGGCGTCAAGGATTAAATGTTTGGATTCTTTGCTTCACAATAGATACATTTGCACGAAGAATGGGTCTCCGTTTCTTTCCTTAATGGGCATATCACACACACACACACACACACACACACACACACACACACACACACAGCGAGTGCATGTCTTCTTCAGGATAAAAGGAAAATTGGCTGGTTTAAACATATAAAAAAGCACCCGGCCAACAACAACAGCAATAATGCTAAACAAAATCAGAATAGATTTCAACAACAGTGGACCTTGGAGCTGGGGGTTGGGGAGAACTTCCCAACATCACATGTCCGAACCCCTGAGATGAACAGCCAAGGGGTATTTTGGTAGAGACGGGTCCAAGGTGACCTTTCAAGTGGCTTCGAATATCTGCTGGTATCAGATTGGAGAAAGGGGCTAGATTTTCAAGTTCACATATTCCAGAAGACACTCTTCTTTTCTCTCTCAATCCCTTATCATTGCCCCCTTTTCTAGTTAACTCCTGAGCACACCTTTGGATGGTAGCATGTCCAGGCACTGTCTTGCCAGGTGGGAAGAAGGCTGGAAGGGTTGAGGGACACGGGGATACCGCCCATCATGGTCAGAGGACGATCTGCCAAGAGAGAAAGGCGGGAAATGGGTCCAAAGAGATGGAAATCGTGAGTAGGAAGCCAGAAGTGTGCCTCACACCCTGAGTGGTGCAGCCCACAGGTCTGAGGCAGGCAGAGCGTGGACGTGAATGCAGGTCTGGCCAGGAGACCCAGGGCGTGGAACGCAATCTCAGGGCCAGGCAGGGGTGCGGGGTCCAGTCCTGCATGTGGTACCTGCACGTGTAATTGGCCCCTGGCTCCACGTCTTCACTGTTTGCCTTGTGACTCTGAATTTCCTGTTACCAAAAAGGCAAACTACATTTCCCTGCTCCTTGACTTTGGATGTGGCCATGTGACATGCTCCGGCTGGTAGAATGTTAGCCAACATGGTGGCCAAGGGCCCCAAAAGCCCAAAGGCCCTCTTTCTGCACTCAGAAAGGCGACTCACAAAGGCGACTCTTTCTGCACTCTTTCTGCACTCCTCCCAAGAGGACCATGCACAGACTGTGAGTCCCAGGAGAGGGATGAGGGACACAGGGGACAGAGGTGAACTGTCCCAGCAGAGTTGGGCCTCATCACGCAGCCCCTGGTTACCCCAGCCCCACAAATGAGCTTCAGGAGATGGCAGAACTGCCCAGCCGAGCTCACCTAACCCTCAGTTAACCAACAAATCTGCAAAATATGAGATTGCTATTTTATGCCGTGGAGTGTCAGTGTGGTCTGTTACACAGCATTTTGTAGCCACAGCTAACTGTTACAAGATGTCCAGCCAAGGAGGAGGCTTGGGGGGCTAACAGCCTGCATTCTGCAGGGCAGCCTGACCCGGAGCTGGGCCACCCCAAGAAAAGGAGTCTACTTGCTAGCTCACATTTGCTAACTCACACAACCCCACCACGTGAGGTAGTGGCCATCCTTGTAGAAATCAATGCTGGCTATTTTCCTATCCCTCTCCCATTCTCCCACCCCTCCCGCAGTCTAAAAGCCTCCTCCCATCTTACCTTGGCCTCTTTGTACTTGCCTGAAATCCAGCCTTGTTCTAGCTGACATTCTAGCCCTCTTATGGCCCAGTCCTTCTTCTTTTTTTTTTTAAACTTTTACAGGGGGAAATTACTCAATGCTGTAATTTAAGTAGTTAGCAGGGGACACTGACAAAGAATAGTTAAGTTAGAAATCCATCATAGTCTAAGTGACTTTTTTTTTTTTTTTTAAGATTTTATTTATTTATTTGACAGAGAGAGAGATCACAAGTAGGCAGAGAGGCAGGCAGAGAGAGAGGAGGAAGCAGGCTCCCTGCAGAGCAGAAAGCCCGATGTGGGGCTCGATCCCAGGACCCTGGGATCATGACCTGAGCCGAAGGCAGAGGCTTTAACCCACTGAGCCACCCAGGCGCCCCTGGCCCAGTCCTTCTAAAACTCTTTCTACATCAACCCCCTCAAACCCCACCCCTGGTCAGCCCCACCCCTCACTTTCCCTTTCTTCCTCTGCACAGCTGGATATAGGGCTGTCCCACCACCCATGGGCCTGAAGCCCAGCAGGCCCTGCGCCTCTCCTGGGCCAGTTCCCCCACTGCACTGGCCAGCCTCCTTCCTCCAGCAGGAAGGGATGGACCTCGTTCTATGGGCAAAACAGGGACACACATACCCCGGAGGCGACGTGCCTGCCAAGGTCCTCTGACCACCGGGGCAGAGAGGCAAGACAACCGTGCAGGACCCAGAGCAGAAAGTGGTTAGCATCCCCGACGAGCTCTGAGTTAAGAGCTGTCAGTGTTCCAGGGAGAAATTTACTTTTAGTTGGGGGTCTCAGGGGAGGTTTCAAGGAAGAAGTGACTTTGAACCAGATCTTGAAGGATGGAAAGGCTCTGCAGATGCGGAGAAAGGGAGGGCGGGGAGGGTGAAGCTGCCGGCGGAGAAGCAGCAGGAGAACCAGCACGGTCGCCCTCCCCCAAGTGATCCCATCCCCTTAGAACGGCTGCGAGATACTTGGCGCAGGGCCATAGGCAGCGCTGGCACGTGGGGATGGGGAATCTCCTTCCAAAAACCCAATTTGTCAACACCCTGGGCTCGGAGGAGAAAACACAGAAGCCAGAGCCTCGTTAGCTTTGAACGTCCACAGTCCCTTGCAACCGAGGGGCCGCTGTGACAGAGATGTAGCTTGTGTAAATAGCGCTGGATGGGATTGCAGCTAATAGGGTTATTAATACCTGTCACATCCCAGGATGGCAGAATAATGCGGAGGTTTTCTACTATAGATTAAAACCAACCAACGGGGAATTTCCAGAGCCTGGCAGTCACAGCTTTCTCTTCAGACATCTTTTCCTCCAGCCATGCAGACAGGGGTAAGTAATTGTCCTGGGGAAGGATTGTCACCATGGTAAATGCAAAAGCAGGAACAAACCTGCCTCGCTGAGCCTCAGGCAAGAACATGGGTATTTGAAATTCACAGATAATCCCCAATCCTGGCTTCTGCCTGCAGCTGTGACCTCTTTTCTGGCCCCGGCAGTCACCCCCAAAGAAAAGCCACCTTTATTTGGGCCTCATGGTTTCCGCTCCTGGGAAGCATCAGAACAAGGCAGGGAGCCGAAGAGAGAAGGGGGTAGAACAGTCGGTCGGGATGTTGGGCAGAAATCTGGACTCGAGCTGGGGATCAGGCAGGGCGGCTCCACGGGAGCCCGAGTGCCTTCCAAGCTGGTGACACTCATGTCCTCTCTAGGTGCACAGACAGTGACTGGAGTCAGTCATCTCTGGTCCCTTTCACACGGGTGCCCGGGAGGCCTGAGGAGAGGGATCCAATAGCCCGTAGGTCAAAGCCTTGAGATCTGCTGGAGGCTTCTCCATAAACAAGACACTTCACCCCGCCTCGCCTGCAGGGAGCTTGCTTGGGAAGAGGCACCAGGTGAGGGCACAAGTGATCTCATGTTTGCGCCCTTGACCCGTAAGGCAGCTCAGGACAGAGGGCCTGGGGCCTTGTCCTGCTTCCCCTTCCAGGTCCTGTTTCCTTCCTCTCTTCAAAAGGACAGTTCTGGTCACTGGTGTAAGGCCACAAATGCCTGAGTGGGGCTTTAGCTTCTGCTAAGGGAGGCACATCCCTCCTTAAAAACTCTGCAGGGTGTCTGTCTTGCCAGGATTCACATGTCAAGGGCTCCAGATGAGCCCTGGGGTAAATCTCAGATACTCAGTACATTAAGAATAGTGGAATGAAACCTGGAGCCCACGCTGTTCTCTCTGGCTGGGACCAGTCCTACCGTCGCTCTGGCTCAAGCCCGCTGTGTGAACCAGGTTCTCCAAAGGAGGCCCTGCCCCATGATACAGCAAGGTCTGGGTGTCCCTTTGGAGAGAGAGGCTTAGTTGTATTTTGTTGTTTGTTTGTTATTTCTTCTTTCTTTCCCCTTTGATTTTCAACTACTCCTGGGAGCCAAAGTCTTCACTCTGCTCTTACGGACAGAATTGTGTCCCATCCGATCCTACCCCAACCCCCAGTTTGTATGTTGAAGTCATAATCTTCCATGTGACTATATAAAGGACTTTACGGAGGTAATTAAGGTTAAAATAGGTCATAACGATGGATCCTTCACCTGATATAACCGGTGTCCTCAGAAGAAGAAGAGATCCCAGGAGAATGTGTGCAGAGGAAGGACCATGTGAGGACACAGCCAGAGGGCCGTCATCTGCAAGCCGAGGGGAGAGGTCTCACCAGAAACCAGCCCTACCAGCACCTTGATCTTGGACTACCAGCCTCCAGAACTGTGAAAAATTAAATCTCTATTGTTCAAATCAGTTACCTATGATATTCTATTTGACAGCCTAAGCAGACTAATATACCTTCTGTGCCCATTCTACTCCTGGGCATCTTGGTGTCTTACTGGAAAGGAGGATGAGTCATTCTGACTCCAGTAACCACCACAAATTAGTATAGAGGACAGAAATACTGCACGCAGGATTTGAGTGTTTTCTCATCGTTAAGGACATGAGCTTCGAATTTCATGAGCTAGGCCCATGGGGAGATTAATTTTCCTTTCTGTGAAATGGGAAGATAATTGTTGCTTATCATAGAATTATAAATAAACATAAAGTTAAATAACAGCTCAGAGTAGGCACTTAATATATTGGTATCTCTCATGTTGATTATTTTAAACTGGCCCTACCACCAATCTACCGTATGACCTTGGGTCTGGTTTCTCCATGTGTGAATAAGGAAGGTAGATGCTTCCTATCTACCAAGTATGGTGAGAGTTTGAAAAAAGGCAAAGGTAAGGAAAAAAATGCCTCAGAAATCCAAGATTGGGTCCACCATCCCTGCCATCACCACCACCATCATCATCCCCATCATTATCATCACCATCATCATTATCATCACCATCATTATCACCATCATTATCACCATCATTATCATCACCATCGCCATCACCATCATCATCATCACCATCATCATCATTATCATCGCCATCATTATCATCACCATCATCATCCCCATCATCATCACCATCATCATCCTCATCATTATCATCATCATCACCATCATCCCCATCATTATCATCACCATCATCACCATCATCATCCTCATCATTATCATCATCATCCCCATCATCATCACCATCATCATCCTCATCATTATCATCATCATCCTCATCATCACCATCATCATCACCATCATTATCATCACCATCATCCCCATCATCATCACCATCATCCTCATCATTATCATCATCACCATTATCATCACCATCATCATCCCCATCGTTATCATCACATCATCACCATCACCATCATCACCATCATCATCCTCATCATTATCATCATCACCATCATCATCCCCATCATTATTATCACCATCATCACCATCACCATCATCCCCATCATTATCACCATCATTATCATCACCATCATCACCATTATCATCACCATCATCACCATAATCATCACCATCATCATCACCATCACCACCATCTGGCAGCTACGCTACACCCCTATATAAGTGAGGCCTGGCAGTCATGCCTTGAGCCTGTGCTCTGGCTCTGTCCCCTTAGGCAGACTCCCTAGGTACAGTCAGGTGGAGGTCTGAGGCCCTGCTGCCTGCTGACACAGCCATTTGCCCATGTGGAAAACTCCTTCCCCCTGTTTCGTGCACCACCCAGCCTCTAGCAGCACAAACGGCAGTGGGTGGGAAGGCAGGCAGGAAAACTGAGTGAGTCACTCCGACACCTTCCCACCACCATCCCTGCCGGGCCCTAGTCCCATGCCAACAGGAAGGCAGTGTCCTTGCCTCCATCCGTCCAGGGATGTGGGGTAGATAAGGCAGGTGTAGGGGATGGTGGAGTGTGCATGGGGAACCCTCAGAACACAGCCATCCTCCAAACGCAAGCTGCATTGTTGGGAATGCAGGGACACGCCTGCTTCTGCCTCTCCCCACCCCAGCAGGGCCCTGGGTAAAGACGACGGCCAGCTGCTGGCAGCCCAGCCCCTCCCTCCTTCCCCAATAATCCTTCTGCCCACCCAGCAGCTGAGGAACTATGCCAGCCTTGAAATGAACAGGCTTCTCAGACATCTGCAGATGACCTGTTGGTCAGTGGAACAGACCATGACATGAGGTCTTTGTGCGGCGGAGGGGGTGGGTCCCAGGTGCCCCTGAAATCTGAGAACTGAGATCTGGACTGCTTTTGTCTCCAGTGGCCATGGACACGCTCCCTCTCTGCCAGAAACTTAGGCAGGCCCAGGGTAGAGGAAAGCAGGGGCATGCTTGGAAGGAGAATGAGAATATTCTGGAATGCATTCTCTGTGGCTGGGGTCAGCTTCCCATAAAGACCTTCACAAGTCCCTCTTCTTCTTCCCCAACTCCTCTCAAAAAATAAAAAGAGAGGAAGAAAAACGGTAAGAAGCACAATAAAATCAGCAGGTGACGTTGGTCTTACTCCCAGGACTCTCGCACACAGAACGATTTAAGGAGCCGGTAAAGAAGTACACACGAGCAGTGTGATTTCTGAGCGGGGACAAAGCACTCAACACTGCCAGGATGAGCGAGGGCCCTGCCCGCTGCCCTCCACCCTCTCTGCTGTTTACAGTAAAACTTCATCACAAGATGCTATTAAGCTTGGCAGTTACTGTAAACGCTCCTGTTGCTGTTGATTTTCCATAGCCCCAGGAAATCTTATCAGAGACAGAGTGGATTCAGGAGAGAAACCCAAACCACCACTTGTTCCTCCTCAGAAGGTAGAAGATGCCCTAGAGAGAGATAGCAGCCATTTCTGGGCTGGGGGAAGTCGGCCGCCTCTCCCTGCTCTGTGGGCTAGGAGGGCAATAATGAAATCAGCAGAGCTAGTGGGAGAGATTCCAGAGCAAAATGAAAAGCAGTTGGGCCGTTATGAGGAAGGACAGAGAGCATAGTCCAATCTTCTGTCTTCTGGGCTACCTTGATGGCGGGAGAGAAAAAGCCTGTTCTGGGATCTATGAATAAAAAACATAGATGTAGGACGAGTTTGAATTATTCGGGGATGGGGAGGCAACAGGATTCACACTTGCCTGAACAATGGTGACAAGACGCAAGGACACACTTAACATTTGTCACAACACCACGTTCCACTTCCCTTCCCCAAAGCAGATACAACCTCTGGATATAAGCCACCCAGGGACTTGTTTAAAATTCTCTGTGATTAATTCATGGCATTTATCTTACTTTCATCTGAATTTTAGAAGGGAGAAAAGCTTTGGTGCCTTGCCCAACATCCGAAGAAAAGCCTTATTCACCTCCGTACCTCTAGGGTACTGTATATACAGTCCGCGTCCGCGAAGGGCCAGCTGAATGGACGGGGTTGCCCCCATGAGCAAGATGTGGGAAGAGTGGTGGGCTTTCGATGAGAAAACTCGGGGTCAAATCTTGGCTCCATGATTTACTAGCTTGGTAGCTTTGAAGCATAGATCCACTTTCCTCTTTTGTAATTTGGGGATAATAATACTTCCATTACGAGGCCATTGGGCAGATGAAATGAAAGAGAGATGTTGACATGTTTATCTCCGTGCCTGACACATCAGTAAATACTGTTGAACCTGAATCTGGGGGATTAAATGTTGACCTCACCCAGCCCCAGAGAGACATGCCCACATCCCTGACCGGGGCGCAGTCAGCAACAGGGACGACAGGCTTCAGATCCAGGGCAAGCGGCTGCTGACTCCAGCATCTCTGAGCCACTGGCTTCTGTTTCTTTCTGCCCACTCCCCAGCTTCTGTATGCTCAGGGAAAGCTAATGAATTTTAATATCATCCTAAGTTAAACATCATTATGAAAGTAAACCTGCTGGAAAAAAAAATCATATAATGCATCCCAAGGCCAAATGTAAATGGTTTTTAGATTTTCCATTGTTTTAGGTTACCTGTGCCCAGGAGGGACTGGGAAGATAACCTAAATTCACGCAGATAATCAAGAACCGATTATACTTCCGGATGGCCTGCTTGTTCTAGAGTCTAAAGCAGAGATCCTCAACCTGATCCCACAGAGGATCGTAGCCCAGGGGGCTTACGGTCACACGAGTGAGGGATGGTAAGTGTGCAGATGATCCAAATCACTGGGTGTGAGAACTGACAGCCATTGCTAACAGCTACCTTTAAGCAGTGGAGAGGTCTTGTGTTCTGGAAGCTTCTGAATAAACTAGTTTGCCTGACTCCTTAAATTTACTTAAGCCCATGTGCAGGTGTACTCCGCTCCCATCTCGAATAATCAGTCTCAAGTGGAAACAGGGGAAGACCAGCACACCTGTCTCTGTCAGTGATGAGTCCCCCTCCCCACCTTCTATCAGCTCTCTGCTCTCTAGATCTTGCATCCTGGGTTCCTGCCTTAGCCAACATGGAGTAGTTCCAAAAGCCAAGTTTTAGACCTGATAATCCTATAGTGTTCTTAACTGAGCCAAGGCCCCGAGGGCACTGTCCTGTGTGTCTCTTGTGGACAGCCTCCATGTCTGCCCTGTGAACTTTTGCAGATGGCCTGCCAGGAGCTCAAATAGACACCTGGATCTGATGTTCAGCTTTGCTCCTGGAGGAGAGCACACCATAGATGATGAACTCGAGAAGAGCAGATTTTTGTCCAGCGCATTCAGTGATATGTCCCACGTGACTAGAATACAAGAACATTGTCCGGCGCAAAGTCGGTCTCAAGATTTACTAATGAATGTCTTGCCTGTCCCATTCCCTCATCTCCTGGCTTTTCTGTCCTTTGAACATAGGTTCTTGTGTTCCCATCTCTGGAACCCCTGGTCTCTGACTTTCTCCTGAAGAAGGTGGATGTTATAGCAGAAAACTCAAAGATTTCACAGGCAAATGCAGATTTAAATCTCAATGATACCACCTTTATATTCTAGGTAGGCCTGGGTAAGTGGCTTCATTTTTGTCTGAACTTCCTTATCTCTAAAATGGGTATAACAGTACTTGCAAACTTGTTTCCAGGATTAAATTATGTATATACAGTCCCCAGCAGGATTCCTGGCACATAGATCAGGTTTGGCAAATGCTTTCTCTTCTTCCCTTTCCCACACACAGAGATGTCATCGAGAGTCAATGGATACTGAGATAGCCTTCCCGGCATATTATGATGCCTAAAAATACTGGCTTCTTTGTCCCTCTGTTCATTCAGTCATAAAAGAGAACATTCCCTGAGCTCCACGATGTGAGAGGCACGGTGCTCAGGCTTGGGGGTACGGAGACGGAAAGACATAAGCACTTCCCCGGAGTACTCCTGCCTTGGGTGAGGCATGGAGAGGAGACAATGTGGCAGATGATTGTATAAAACTAAGTAAGAGTGGGGGCGCCTGGGTGGCTCAGTGGGTTAAAGCCTCTGCCTTCGGCTCAGGTCATGGTCTCAGGGTCCTGGGATCGAGCCCCGCATCGGGCTCTCTGCTCCGCGGGGAGTCTGCTTCCTCCTCTCTGCCTAGTTGTGATTTCTCTCTGTCAAATAAATAAAATATTAAAAAAACAAACAAACTAAGTAAGAGTAACAATAAAGAAATGCACAGGGTACGTGGGGGCCCTGAAGCGGGTACCTGCCTTGGACTGTGTGATTGCACGTGTGCGTGAATCCATGAGCTGGCTCAGCCAGCTGCAACCTAGCCCTGTCGGGGACAATGATACCAATGACTGACAATATTTGGACCTGTTGAGCTCCAGATGCAACGATCAGATCACAGATCTGTAGGATATTAGAATATGGAGTCTTCCAAAACCCACTGAGCAGACCACTCAGTAAACTCCTCCCCCTTCTTTCTACTCCTTCCCCAGCCCTTCAGGGGTCAGTAGGTACTACGGCCAACTCCTCTCTCTTCATCCACTCCTGGGGTAGGAAAGCGGTCCAGAAAAAAAGCCTCCAATATGATTTTGTGGGGGGAAGGGGCAAGGAAATTAGCACTCGCTGTGCACCTGCTTTGTGCCAGGAACCCTGCTGGATGCTTTACACATTTGCTCATTTAACTCTCATGGCAGCTCTGTAAGACAGGTAAGGATTGGTCCACCCATTCTGCAGATATGGAAACTGAGAGTATAAATGCTTGTTTAAAGTTACAAAGTTACGAAGAAAGTCTGGTCTGATCTCGTAGAGCTGTGCATGTCTTCCAGCTGCCACAGGCATGCGGTGGAGAGACCGAAATTCTACCTGTGCTCTGCTCGCCATGCTGAGCACCAAGCCTGGGGCTGCGCCTACCTCAGGGGAGGGACAACTCTTTCTAGTTACATGAGGACATAGGGGGCTTGCTTGCCACCACCCCCGGGCGGCACCTGCCTTTCTCCTCTGCAGATGGAGGTGACTTATGGGCCAACTGCAGCCTCGGTTGGGACCCAGAGGACCCCAGGGGCAGAGTCCAAGTGCTCCTCCACAAATATATTGGTCCCTCAACACCCCGGCATGGCTCAGGCATGGCTCATTGCTACGTACCAGTTGTTACAACACCGCAGGTGAGAACCGCCATCCACACACAGGAAAACAGACTGAAGACAGCTCAGTGGATTGCCCTGAGTTACATGAAGAAGTGCCAGAACAAGGATTTGAACTTAGAATACTTTGACCCTCAGCCCAAGTTCCTTCCATTATGCCAGGCTGCCTCAAGAGAACTGTTTGTTCAGACACGGAACTGTCTAGCACAAGAGCCAGGGTGAGAACCTGGGCTTACGATTCCAAACTCAATGAACTCATTGACTGATTGGGGTTATCTATCAGCACATCCCAAACCCAGTTATCTATTGGCACATTCCAAACCACTCCAAAATAAAGTGGCTTGAAAACAATGACTGGTTTTTCTCAAAAGCCTGCAATCTGGACAGGGCTCCGTGGGGATGGCCGGTCGCTTGGCGGGCCTGGCTTGATGGGGACTGGTGGTCTCACTTCTAAGATGACTGTCATGTAAGGGCTGGGGTCCCTCTCCACATGACCTTCCCACTGGAGCGGTGTGGGATTCCTCACAACGTGGTAGCTGGGTTCCCAGAACAAGTTTTTTAAAAGATCTTTCCCACCCAATCTTGAAAGTTCCAGAATGCCATTTTTTCTGCACTCTATCCATCGAGAAACTCTCAAAGGTCAGCCCAGAGTTCAAGGCAGAGGCACTAGGCGATCCCTCTCCCTAGGAGGGTTAGAAAAGAATGGTAGCAAGCTCATTCACTACAGAGACCTGGTTCTAGAGAAAGTCATCATGGACCCTCTCCAAACACAGACCTCATTCATTTGTTACGGCAGCAAACTGCCTTGCTGTGTAGAGAGTCGAAGCCCCAGGACAGGCACCCTCACCCCTGACCTGCAGCAAATGCGACCACCAGGAGGAGTGGAGGCGATTCTAAGCCCAAAGCGTGAGGGCACATCCCAGGCCTGGCTGCCCCTCACTCCCAGGAAAAAACCACCGGAGCAAAATCCATCCGCACACCATCTGGTGTCCGTGCACTTGCAGGCTCCAGCCAGACCCTGGGCCCCTTGCTGTCACAGGTACTAAATTCCCCTGGACACGCATGCCAGAAAGAGCCAGGATTGAAAACACTAATAAATCCATCCGAACACTACGCTCTCTCGGGGCTTATCGGTATTTCAGTCCTAGTCACAAAAATAACATACTGTAAAAGACTGATTAGTCATCGGATAATTGAGTTCTTAAATGTCAAAAACAATATCGTATGAATATTCAACAGATCAGATCATGCTACTGGAACTTACCTGTTCCATCAACAATGACTAACATTTCTCCCCCATTGTTCTTTCCCAGAAATTATGTTAATATGACTTTTCTGGGGTGATGAATGTGGTTCTCTTTAAAACATATTGTCTTACAGGTTAATGCATAATGAGCTGGTTAAAGGGAAAGGGCTTCCGAGTCAGGCAGGATTTGCATCGCCCTGAATTAGCTTCATCTCCCTGCTCCCGGAGAGGGGGCACAGCAGTAGAATTCCTGCCAGCCATAGACAGCCTTCAGCGCTCCACTCTTTGTGAATTCTATTTATTATTTTATTGGCGGGTTGATTGGCTGGTTACCTACGACCCAGAGGATGCGCTGTTTTCACGCAGCTTAAATGGAACCAGGACAGAGGTTCAAGTTTCCTTGGAAGCTGGTGCCTCACTGAATTCCACGGGAAGTTAGAGTAAGGTAGGCTGAACGCATTTTATAAGACCCATTTTTTTTTTCTGAACTCTCAGTCGTGCCCACGCATACACACGCTCACATGCACACACATCTCCCAACTGACGAGAAATTTTCTGAGTCTGGAGTCCAGAGAGGAGGAGACTTTCCCAAGCAGATCCCTGCTTTCTGGGAGTCTGGCCTCAGCAGATGCTACAACAGCTGGAACCAGGAGCTGATGTCGGGGGCAGCGTGCAGACCCAGCAATGTGTCCGGGGCCTTGCTCTGTGGTGGGAGCAACAGCCTATGCCAGGCACCACCCGTTCCTCCAGCCAGACTCTCTGCTCCAACGTGGCTCTAGCTCTTTCTGCACAGAAGCAGAAGTAGACCTCCACCTCTGGGTGGAGATCTGCACCCCCAGCCTCAGCCCAGCCGCATGGGACTAGAGTGTGCAGGGAAAAGGATGCGCCTGACCTTTCCCTTGCTTACTGGTCCAGGACGTAGAATCACGTCTACCTGCCTACATCCTACCCTGCTTCACCCCCGGCCCATCTCTGCCTGTCCCCATCCCGGGACACTGCTATCTCCCTAATCAACCTTCGAGAACATCCTAATGCTTCCGCCCTCCTACTCCTGTCTATCCTACTAGAGCCATTATTCTTCTCCCAGCCAGCCTGGCAGAGAGTCATCAAAACCTACACAGACACGAAAGACATCCTCAAGGGTTAACCATGAGCACTGGCCCCATCCGGCTTCTGGGTCCGTGCCCCGGCATGCCCACGCTTTCCCCCATGCTTCTGTCCTACAGAGGCGGGGCGGGACAGCGACACAAAACCTGTTTGTAGAAAACACACTGACAGCCGCTTCTTCCCCCTCCCAAGTTTCCAGGACCTCGGAGAATGGAAAGGAAACTCAACATAAGTATTCATTCATCCCAGGGTCTCCTTCTGCCTGGGTTCAAACAGGCCCTGTTTTATGCACAGGAGGGCTAGCCTATCAGTGGCTCATAAGCAGCAACTTGACTGCAAGCTGTCAGACACGGGGTGCCGATCGGGTGCTGACCTCGTACAGCTCACACGCCAGGCATCAGGGAGGGGGGAAGCGAGAGCGAGAAGACAGAAGACCGCTCGTGCCCTGGAGGGGCTTACCGACCACTGTCGGAAGCAGGGCCCTGTATGGAGAGCTACCCGGAGCAAGTGAACAGAGAGACAGGCTCCCCTTGCCCCCGGGGAGGGCCTGGGCTCAGCTGCCACCCCTCTGGGCCAGCACAGACTGGAAACTCGGCCCAGCCCTAACCCTTGCCAGCCTCATTTTAGAAACACAGGGGTTGAGTCTTCTTAAGCATGTTTCTAATTACTGCAAAAATGTTTCATCCTAAGCGGCACCATGCTTCTCAGCTACCCACACGCAGATTGATGCTCTCGGTATGAAGCAGTTAGCACAGACATTTAAAAACAATTAGGATCGCGAGGCGCTCAGGAAGAGCTCGTTAGGTGCGGGGCGGGCGGGGGGTGTTGCGGGATAGGAAGTCAGGCATTATGCTGGGCAGATAACTAAGTTATTTTGTACTTTGGGTGGGGAGGGAGGGAAATGATTGGTTTCTTTAATATTTCCCTTTTGGTTTCAGGTGGGAACTCTGGACACACACACATGTGCGTACACACGCGCACGCACACACAAGCAACATTCACAGATAACAAGACAAATGCACTTTTCACGCTCTAGCTGGGGACTAGCAATGAGGAGGGCCCTGGAAAGTTGCCCCTCAGCCGGCAAAGCCTCTGACAGCCCTGTCATGCCCAGCAGGCTGAAGGACAGGGAAAGGAGGCCAAGCCCAGGGAGAACCGGCTCTGGGGGGGTGGGGGAGCAGGGCCCTCAGGGAGGAGCAGGGCATCCGCCCTCAGAAAGTGGCCCCCGGAAGCAAGAAAATGCCTGGGGGTGGGAGGCTGGCTCTTGGGGGCAGCCCAGCGGCACTAGCCACACCTCTCTGCCTTGGGTCCTTGGTTAATGCCGGTCAGAGACGAAACCCCGAGGGGCTTCTAAGGGGTGGTGGGTTGAGGAAGGGAAGGGAAGAGAGAGAAGATTCTCTTGCCAATCTCGGTACAGAGCTCCTCTCTTTCTCCAAGAATCATGACAAGATGCCTCCGAATTCGAACTGAATTTCTGCTTGTGGGTCCCCCGGGGGCAGTTAGCTTGTGTAGCTCATCCAACACCAAGGCTCACTCTTACCGGCCCATGAGTGGCCTCTGAAGACAGTGTGTGTGTTAATCCATGTGTTTCCTACATGAACTCATCCACTCAAACATTTACTGGGGAGAGCGTGCCAGGAAGTGTGCTAGGAGTAGAGGGAAAGGCCCAGAAAGGATTGACTAACCATGGTCAGCGGGCTCAGACCCTTCCCTCTACGAGCCCCTCCCGGGCCTCCTCTGGTACTGTCTCTCCACAGGGTGTCCCCGGAGCCCATCACGCCATGGCAGGCTTTGGAGGCTGTCTGATCTAAGTTGAAGACCTGGTTGGACCACATACCATCTGGGTAACGTTGGGTGATTCCTCGACCTCTCTGAGGTCATGTCACCCCTGCAGAGTAGGGGCTGTTGGCAAGATTAATTCAGATGACAGAGAGTATGCAGCAGCGTTAACAGTAATTACATTAGCAATAACGTTCCGTGGCTCTCTTGAACCTATCCTGCCTTCACAGATCTGAACCTACCATCCAAAAGGTCTTCCAAACTTACAAATTCCCTGGGGTCCGTGTCACGGGCCCATGGCTCAAAAACTCTCTACGACCATGACTTGGTGAGATCTCTTGGCCCACCTTAGCCCAACATTTTTCCATTTCCTGGGGATTTTTTTGTTTAAGTGCAAAAAAATTTCAGGTACACTAGACACGTTAAGAGCTCATTCTCTAAAAATGCCAAAAATATTTTCCTAGTCAATGGGGAGAATGGTACTATTTTAAATAAGTATCAGTGAAGATGTGCATTTTCAACTCAGCTCTCAGTATATGATTGAGCCACAGACCGTGCTCCTAGATTTATTTCTAGAAGGCTTCTCGCCCAGCCCTGGAACGGAAGCAGAGGGCACTAAACAGCCAGTGGGAGCCAGCGGCTGCCCCCTCTGTGCGGGCAGACCCAGACCCCAGATCTCCCCAGTGGTCAGCCTGACTATTTGCAAGCACCCGAGACACTGGGAGTGTTTCTGAGCGCTGATGATTTTGTAATTTGCAGAGACGCTGAGATCTCCATATGCCGCCACAGAGTGGGATTGTCTCACAACAAGCATGAGAGAATCGCACCTCGGCGAGGAGTTCAGTAAATTCGCCTGTGAAACATATTTCAATTCCAAAGGCAATTTCCTAATTAGTAACAACACACGAAGCCTTGGCAATGTGAAAGCAGTTCTCTCGGCAGAGCTGGGTCTCAGGCTCAAGTAAGCCTGGGAATGAGGCACCAACTGCATCCTTGGTCCAAGACATGGGCTTCTGAACACCTAGGATCTCGGTTTGGAATCAAGTGGAGGCAGACAGCCCGTCAGGATCCAGGAGGCTTGTGAGCAAACAAAGCAATGGCTCTTCCTCTCCCCCAGAACCCGTTCTCTTACAAGCCGAGCTGGGAAAGCCATGGGCTTCGGAGGCTGAGGAGCAGATCAGTTCACCTAACACTTACTCAAGACTTGCCAAGGGTGGGACCAAGAAAGACATCATTCTCGCCCTCTTGGAGCTTATAAATTATTGGAAAACACAGACATTGTTGAGAAACTAAGGAGTAGCCAAAAGGGTAATAACAAGTGTCTTAGCTGGTCTGCAAGGTCGAGAAAGTTTTCTTGCAGGAAATGATGCTTAAGCACAGGGAGGTGGATTTGAATTCCCACTACATCGCTATTTGAGGTGTGAACGTTGGCAAGGTGATCATACTCTCCAACACTCGGTACCTTCACCTGTACAATGGGTATATGATAACTACCTCATAGGTTTACTATAAGGATTGGCTGAGATCATGGACTTATGGCACTTGGCACAATAAGAGGCACGTAATAGGTGCTCAATTAAAAAAACATTAAAAAAAAAGGAAACAAAGTGCCACCTGTTGTTATGCTTGGAAAAGGCCTCCCAGCTTGTGGCTGATGAGACACATTGGGGACGCAACTCAATCTCCTAATCCCCATCCCCCAAAGGAGGACTGATGGGTTGTCTAAGCAGGCTCATAGGGACCCAGCCAAGAACACTGAGCCCTGGGTCTAAGCGGAATCTGCTGTCGATGACAGGGCAAACACACAGGAGGGCACTCATTGTAAAGCCTGCCTTCTATGGCGGCTTCCGAAGTAGATCATATCCCATCAGTTCTTCCGGTTCCATCAGGTCTGGAACTGGGGTCATGAAGACGGCTGCCATGAAAAGGAAGACCCAGAGCAGGAGAGAAGATGGTATCTCTGGCACCCAGGCTACAAGGTCAGCCCCCTGTCTTTGCACGAGCCACAGCCTGCCCCCTTCTCTAACCTGGGGTCTTGGATCCTCAGGCTGTGCTCCTAACTGTACCCTTACCTCAATGGTGTGCATCACTTCCCAAGCTCTCCACTTCCCCATCTGTGAAATGGCATGAATCCTTTCCTATTTTTTTCTGAAGTCTTGTGCATTTTGTAAATGCCAGTGAGATCCTGCATGAAAATGTGTTGCGAGTCTAAAAAAGAAGTCTCAAGCAAGGAGTGTCACCTGCAACCAATCAATTCTTCTGGTTCTCCGTGCAAAGCAGACAGCAGCACAGGGGCCCCCTGGGACCGGGGCATCCCTTCCTCTCCAGCTACATTCCCGAACTGCGCCCCTGGCTTCGTTACAACCCGGGGTTGCACCTGCAGCAGGCTGGCGGAGCTCTGCCCCTCTTCCCTTTGCATCTTATTTCATTCCAGTATCCCTTCCCAGGGGCCACACTCGCACTCACTGATCCTGGAGCCCTGAGCCCTCTCGAGCTTCTGGCCGCCACCATCAGCGGCCCTGGGCGTTTGTTTTCCCGCTGCACGGGGCTGCACACTGATACATTTGTACCACAGGAAGCAGAAAACTAGTTTAACATCTCATTTATTTCATAGATGAGAAAGTAATTCCCTGCTGAATGATTGTCCCGAACCAACAATTCAGAGAGGAGGAATTTACAGTGCTGCCAAGGACCGGGGTGCATTACTGTAGCGCCGTGACATAACGGAGCTGGGACCTCTTTTCTCTCTCCTGTTCGCCTGAAGAGAAAAGCCATTAAATATGATTAAGGTTAAGAGATTGCTAAAATTACAAACAGCCGCCATTCAATTATTTTGCTCTATAAAATGCAACACAGATTGGAGTTATTTCTCTGAAATGTGTTTTTAGAAAATAACATAACACAGCTAACTAATGTGGTTTGATCTAGCAAATCAGGTTCCAGATACCACTCCTAATGCAAAGCTAAAAGGTTCATAATTTAACTCAAAGTTGGTAACTTAAAGTCGTCAGGTGCTTACTTTATAGAAAAGCTTTATAAGGAGAAAAAAAATCAATACCATGCCAACTAATATTCTGAAGTCATCTACAGCCAGAGACTCAATCAATTTCATCACCCATTAAAGGGATAGACACAAATATATATATATATATATATATATATATATCTTAAAGAACCAGCAACAACTTGGTCTAACAGGTCTGTCATTGGGGGTGGGGGGTCGGGAAGACAAGGGCTGGGGTGGGGGAGATATCTCTCTGATATTTTGTCAGATGTCCCGGGGCCCAGCTTAGGTTCTTGGGGTTTCTGCTCACAGCTAAGGCGGCAGGGAAAGGGGAAAGAAACTCCTCCGAATCTGTTCAGTCCATACGACTCCAGAGACTGTCCCCCGTGGCAGGGAAAATTCTGTGAGGACAGCCTCTTGCCGCCGGACTTATGGTTCACACAGCAGATAACTTACTCTTGGCTTAAAAAGAATAAAAAGCTCAACTGCACTAAAATGAATTTTCTGTCCAGTTTATATTGAATGTTAAAATAATTGGAAATTCAGAAAAACCTCTATGCAGATATATTAGTAGCTGGAGACTTCTGGTTATTATGGTTAATAAAACACAAGAATTATATTACGCGCTGCTCCCAGACTCTGGTCCGGGACTCACAGTCCCTCTAGACAGAATATAAGCCATTTATGAGAGTAAACTTCGTACACAAGCTAAACACATAAAGCTGCGTATTAGAATTGGACAAAACATTGCAGACCAAGTAAACGCTAGCTAAACGCCGTATTCCCAAGGGCAGCCGAGCTGAGCTCCTGCTCTCCTGAACCATGCGTGGATTTTTCTCGAGGCTGTTCCAACAACTAAAGACTAGTGTCCTCTCACAATTCGTGGCCAGTGGAGAAGCAGAGAGGATCTGTGCTCGCCGACCATATTTTCAAGCCTTGATCGTACCCAGATTTGCAACACGGGTGGGCAGACACGGACCTCCGTGAGATGGGGCAGAGACAAGGGGTGCTGGAAGTTTGCGAGAAAGAGGGCTCCGGGGAGCAGGAAGCTTGCTGTAGGCTATCGGCGACGGAGAGGAGGTTCTCTAGAGCAGAATTAGGAGCATATTATGACCAGTCCATGATCTTAACCTGACCCGGGAATGAACGTATGCTTATAAACAGAAAAAAGAACTAAATACTTTTCTTGAGGAGAGTCCCTGAAAATCAAGGACAAGTGGCCAGCGGGGACTTTGTAGGGGAACAAAAGCTGTCTGTCCCAGAGTGCACTCAGCTCCTCGTGGACCCTCACCCCCATACACCCTCTACTGCCATCTCGCCCAATCCTCAACATTTGCTCATACTGTTTGTTGAGCACCTACAGTCTGCACTAGGCAGCATGCTGGGGGTTTAGTGCCTGCACTCCAGAAGCTCTTTGCTGAGTGAGGGAGAACGACATATGTACAATTGTAATTATCGTATTAATTGTATTATGTATAATTAATTATAAACCAATATGATAAATGACTACAATGGGAACAACGCACTGTAGGAGCACAGGGAAGGTTGCCCTGACGCCTTGGGATGGTCAGAAGAGGCTTCAGGGAGAAGGGAGGCATTCAGCCTGGACTCGGGGGTGGGCAGACAGACAGAAGCAGGCAGGGCAGGGCCTTCCGGGTCGAGGACAGAGGGTATACGAAAGACACCACAATATGAATGAAAACGGTGTGTCGGGATGGCGGGTGGCTAGGCCTGGCGGCAAGTATGGGCTCGGAAAGGTACAAGGGCAGAAGACAAGTCCACAATGACAGACAGAAGCCAAACTGTGAGGATCTCCCAACATGACAGTAAGGTGATCAGGAGCCCCTGGAAGTTCCCAGCAGGGCAGGGACATGGTGACATGAGCCGGTGTGCGTCGGAGAACGCCAGTCCTGGAGGCAAGGCGGGGGAGTGAAGGAGGGTAGGGCGGGAGGTTGGCAAGGAGAGCAGGTGAGAGGAGGAGAGACAAGAATCCCCAGAGAAACCACCAGGGTCTGAGCTAAGTCTGCGGCTGGAGAGACAATCAGGCAGTGACTGATTTAAGAGGCATTTAGACGGGAGAATCTCCAGCACTTGGTGTTGATTAAATGTGAGCCATGAAGGGGTGGGGGGTGGGGGGGATTCAGGAATGAATCCGCAGCAGAGACATGCAGCAGGCATTTTGGAAATAAGGGTTTGGGGCTTCGGAGGGAAATCGGGGCCTCACAGGCCAGACTCCGCCCTGGAGAAGGACCATCATAGATCCTGAATCATGGGCATGTGTGACCCTTTGCTGTAGATCAAAAGTCCCTAAGTTCAAATCAGAGCAGAGATTGTTATGAAATAAAAGAGGAGAAGAAGATAGGAAACACATAGGTCTTTGTGTCAACCATTCTCTCGGGGCCTTGGGGTCATCTAGAGAGTGAGGCAGTTTTAAGGCCCGGGAACTGTACTGAATCAAGGACACTATTTTAATGAACGTAAAAGAAAAGCCCCTTGAAAGTCCAGAAGTAGGAGCCTGGGTGGCTCAGTTGGTGAAGCGTCTGCCTTCAGCTCAGGTCATGATCCCAGGGTCCTGGGATCGAGCCCCACATTGAGTTCCTGCCCAGTGGGGAGCCTGCTTCTTCCTCTCTGTCTCCCTCCCTCTCACGCCTGCACGTGCGCACGCTCTCTCTCTCTCAAATAAATAAATAAAACATTTTTAAAATGTCCCGAAGCAGAGCATGGTGTCTGGAGCCCAAAACACTGGACTTAGGGTGATGTGGTTATAGGTCGACATGGGACACTGTTCTACCAGATGAGTTCAGCGCAATCAGACAGAAAAGTACCGTATCAGAAATCAGTGGGGAGAGGGGTCCCGGGGTGCTCAGCTCCCTGACATAAGGAGCTATGTCGGGCTCTCCTATGTCCGTCTGTAGGTTTACCCAGAAGCTCTACCCAACTGGTACCATCCTCTGTGGCTTAACCAGGACCAGGCGCTGACGCCTCATCCATTTCTGCCCCATTCTGCCTGCTCGGGGACAAGCGCAGCGGGACAAGAGGTCCCAGTTCCCAGTCCCAGCTCAGACTCCTCACAGACTCGTCAGCAGCATCCAATGTCCTGCCAGGGTGGGGTGGGGGCAGGGAAGGCAGGAAGGGCTCAGGCATCTCTGTCCTCTGCCTCTTCAGCATCTTCCTGCTGAGAAGGGGCAGCTGGTAGGGACAAGGTAGACTTCATATGATCAGTCCCGAAAGCTTCACAAAGTCAGCGGGCTTTCAGAAAGAACACAGAAGACGCGCAGAAGGTCCCAGTCGAGTCTTCGTAGGGGGCGAGTGGAAGAACGGGTTGTCAAGGGCACCCACTCCCATCTGGCCATTGTACTGGACCCCAGGGCGCTCTCAGGAGGGCACTCTCCAAGTTCCTGCTACTCTTCTAGGCTTGGTGACATATTTCAGGGGGAGAAAGGACAAAGAAGAGCGACAGCCATTCTAGTAGCCTCTCTCCTATGAGAAAGTTCTTATCACACCAGCAGAGCGAACCGGGCATACCTGTACCCGATTTGATCCCAACACCCAAACCATCACCCCCCCCCCCCCCGACACTCTCCATGATCCTCCCTCCTCCACCCCCTTGTTCCTCCACACTTAGCCAACCGGAGCCCGGGACCAGCCACTGGACCCACATGGCGAGAGGCAAGCCTCACTGCTCCCCAGGAAGGAGAGAGAGAAAAGACGTTCGCACGCTGCCAAGTCTTCTGTTGTCTAATGTTGTGGCAGGCGAGGCTGGGGCTCCTTTATATACTTAATCATGTTCCATTTCCAGCTGACACAACTCAACACTTTATGACACAGCACCACTTAGTAACACTCACCAGCAACCCGGGAAGGGGGATGATGAAGCCGGGGGAGGGAGCAATGAGGAAAGAGGTTGAAGGAAGAGAATGAAAATGATAGGACTTAAAAAAAGAAAAGAAAAAACACCCAGAAAGTCTGTTGTCAGTTTAAATTAGTAGCTCAGTTTAGTCTGAGCAACGAGGGCAGGTCCTCAGGGTCTAGAAGCGTCTCCCAAGCAGATGAGAAGCTTCTATATGCTGAACTAGCAGAAGCCAAATCCTTTCCTAAGAAGAGGGGGTAGGTATGGGCAAGCGGTCAGGACGGCATTTATCTTGGCTTCCGACAGCCAACGAGCCCGAGGAAAGCAGCAATTCCTAGGTGCCGTTCCTGCCCTCGACGTTCACCCAAACGCCTCTCCAGCTAACCAGTCCTTTCATCAAGGAGCACATCCTCGCGTCTTTACAAAGCCGGACCCACCGCACAGTTGTGGTCTCACACCGGCCAGCCCAGAGAGACCCGTGGATCTGACAGAAAACATGGTTTCTACCCTAGAGACAGAAATTTAGAGTACAAAGGAGGCTTAGTTATCAAACCATGGGATTTTCTTATTTCCTCTCCTGGAAAGGAGGATGCAAGATGGAAACTGTGAACAGTGACATAACGGTCAGCGCCTCAGCCTGGTCCCACATCTGGGGCCAAGTCCTCCTGGCATGGCTCCTTTAACGGCCCCTCGCGGCCTCTGTGGAACAAGGGTGTGTCTGCAAATGACTTCAGAGACAGCTCTTCGTCCATCCATCGGCTGCCCATCTCTTTCTCCCTTCTACCATACAAGGCTGGGTGTGCACATGGGGTAGTGGGAGGCAGGAGCATAAGAGCAACCAGACAGCATCCTGCCCGGGGCCGTGCTCCCCTGGTTCCCGAGAGGGGACAGTATGCGGACACAGACTACACCCCGTCCGACGTGCTAGAGCCGGAGTGTGTGCACCGCGCTGTGGAGCGTAGTCTACAGAGTAGGTCAGTAGTGGGGGGGAGGGGTTTGCGAGGACTTCACTGAAACAGGTCCAATTTGAACTTCTCTGATAAAGAAAGGCTGGTAGCCAATGACAGGAGGAAAGGAAGGTATTCTAGACAGAGAGAGTCCCAAATTGCCCCACCTGAACTCTCCGAGCCTTGGCTTCAGGGCTACCACTCTGTTCTGGCTCTTCTCCTGCCCCGCAGAGCGCTCCTCGAGTCTCTCTCAAGGGCAATCTCACAGTCATCCCACACCTGTAAAGCAACCATTGGATTTGGCAACAAAATGACCACAAGACGCTGCTGCAACCCAGCGACTAGGTCCTGTCTACCTGCCATTTTGCTCTTGTCACAGCGCACGCCTACTTAACACACATCACCACGGTCACGTAGCTACTACTTTTGTCACCTGTGTGAAGGTGTCCTGTCCCACTCGATGCAGGTAAGGTCCTAAAGACAGGAACTGCTCAGCCGCACCCCCAACCGTGTGCGTGCGTGCGTGTGCGTGTGTGTGTGTGTGTGTGAGACATAGAGGAATCTCATGGTTCCACCTGCATGAACAGTGGAGGCCGAAACTCCTCCTCACAGACCCGAGAGCAAATGGAATAAAAACCAGGCCCGGAAATGGGGATCACTCTTTCAGTAAAAAGTACGATGAAAGGGAAGAGTGCAGAGAAAAGGGGAAACGCAGGATTTTGAGAGGGTTTAGAAAGGGAAACTTTTCCAACTTTGCTCCCAGAAGAGAAGGGCGGAGTGTTCCCCCTAGACAGCTTCGGTCCTCCAACCCCTCCCCCATCGAACCCAGGGCACTCCCACCCAGCCCTCCGAAAACCACCTGGTCCTCTCTCCACGCTAGGATACCCTCCCCAAGACCTGCCCCACCCCACTCCCTGCTTAGAACCGTCCAAGCCCAACCCCTTGGTGACAGCCCTGCCCCACAGCCTCCCTGCTGCCCTGAGAAGGTGCTGCCGCACTTGGCCCTTCAACCCTCCTTGGGGGAGTGTCTGACCTACGTCCCTGGAAGCAAAGCTCAAGGCTCCCAGAGGCCAGAAGCTTCCGGAAAGCATTGACATCTCAGAACTTGGTGTTACCTGCCCCCCTCCACCGCCACAGGAGGAGGGATACCGGCTCCTCCCCCCTTCACTACCTGTTCTGTGAGTTGCTCTAGGAACCGGCGGCTGGATCTGCGGCAGCAGCCCGGCCCCTCCCTGACTGCTCTGTCACAGAGGCTCAAGGGTGAGCCCCTCCATCCAGCTGCCGCACCCCTGCGGGACCAGGGCTGCTCTCCAAGACCACACATCCAGCACCTTCTCCCCACTCCTGCCTGGGAGAAAACATAGATTCTTGGCTCGAGAGTGGGGGAACCATGGTGATTGGCCATAAGGAAGCCACGGGAGAAGAGAGGAACAGGAAAAGAGAGCTCTCCTGGAGAACGTGCTCTTACAGCATGGCGCCTCTGTCCCCCCTGCCTGGGCCCGCAGATGGTCCCCACCAGCAGAGACTATAGCCATCCCATCCCAGTGCTTTACTGAAGGCAGAACCGCTGCTGTGGCAGGTTCTCGTGACCTCATGCAAACTGAGAGGGGAGTTCACCAACTCGTTCTTTCCTAAATGATTTGTTGGAAAACTGGGCTCATGAGCGTTCACAGAGGGACGCTGGTATCTTGGAGGTGAGCACCGTGGGGGGAAGGGATGAGGGCGCGGACTTTGGAGAGCATTCTAGATCAGACTCTTCGTTTCGGTCGCTGCGGGACGGAGGGCAAGTTCTTAGTCCCCCGGCCCCCAGATTTCTCATGCTCACGAAGAAGGGAATGGTGCCCTCTCACAGAGCTGTTGAGAGGGTCAGAAACACCACCGGGGAGGTGGCGCACACCATGCCTGGCGCCCGGTAGGTATTCAGCACATCAGACTGAGTGATGATGACCGCAGCCAGTGTGCGAGGCCAGAGTGTCTGTGCGTGCCTGCCCCGTGCTGCCTCCCACACCCCTGGCCCAGGCTGGCTGCGTGCTTAGGAGGGATGATGCTGGCACGGGGCCTGGGGGTCAGGACCAGGAACAGGGCCAAGGACAGCGGAGGAGGGAGGGCCTGGCCCTCCAGCCTGCCCTCCTCTCGCTCACACGAGAACAGCAATCAGCTTCTCCTCTCCCCTAACCTGTTTCCATGGTTCCCACCCAGACTGCCTATAAAATCGGTCACACTTTTAGCATAATGGGCGGCGAGCACCATAGCAAATAGCCCTGTGTCGGCTGCAGGGGCTAGGCCAGGCCCTTCCTCCTGTTGCCCAGGGAGGCTTCTGGCCTTGGGGGGGGTGGGGGGCTGCGGGGGGAGGCAGGCTGGGCACCTGAAGCACGGATCTCCTTTGAGTGCTCCGCTCCGTCCAGATCACCTGTGCTCGCCAGGTCCCTCTCACAGGTGGACCCATCAGCGACATCGCATGTACACCCGTCCGCTCTCTAATTACACCCTTCCATGCGAAGCTGGCCGGGCGGGCGCCACGCTTTCCGCTGGGGGCCGTGCTCCGTGCTGGTGTCAGAAAAGTTACAGTCCCGGCCTGCCTCTCTGGGGGTAGCTGCTGCCCCCTGCTTAGCTGGTTTATGCTTTGTTTTTTGGTCTTTGGTTTTGTTTTGTTTTGTTTTTAAGACAAGCTGTCTTCCGAAGGGAGGGCCAAAGACGACGTCAAGTAAAAGAACACAAAAACAAAGCCCGGAACCATGACTTTAAAGCCCCCTTTCATCATTTATCTGCGGAGTTACCATGAGCCCGTCGTATAACCCTTCTGGGGCTACAGAATGGGGGCGAGGAGAACGTCTGCCCCCACAGAGCTGTGACGATCAGACAGGAGCACGAAGGAGGAGGTCCTCCTTCACCACAGAGCGATCAAGTGTGCGTTCTTCTTGGGGGGACCATGAATTTTGGACCCGAGTAGGCGGTTAACTTGTTGAGGGACTCTGGATAAATCACTTAACCTCTTTTGGGTCTCTCTTCCCTGATCTGCTACACAAGGCAACTCGCCCGCACCGCGTCTTCCAGAACCGCTGCGGACCAACGGAGATTAAAGACGCGAAGCCACTTTGAAAACCACTAAGAGCTCCACACCTGCAAGGGTGTGAAGTCCCTGAAAGCAGGCTTGTGAGGGAGAACGGGGAGCCACGAGGCCGTGGGGATTCACCAGCGTCCTGCTTTGGGCGTGCACCACGGAGTCTGGGAGTGGGGACCGGGAGGCCATGGACAGGCGAGGCCTGAAGAGGGTCCCCGTGGGCAGCACAGGGCCCACATGTTGTAAGAACATTTGTGGAGCGTTTGCTGCGTTCCAGATGTGGAACCCTGTGCTTCGTGCTCCTGCTCTCCCTTGATGCCCCTAATTGCCCCACGAGACAGGACCGTCAGTGCTCCCGGTCCATAGAGAAGAAATGGAGGCTGGGGGGTCAGGGACGAACAACTCACAGGACCACACCTAATTCGTGGCAGAGCTGAGACTCTAAACACAGTTCTACCTGCTACCAAATAATAAGGACGAATCGTCCTGGAGCGCCTGTCCCGGGCTAGACAAGCCCCAGAGCTTTGCGCCCATTAAGCCATTTTGTTCTCACCTGTGATGGACACATCACATTGTCCCTATTTTACAGATGAGAACATCAAAGCACAGCGGGTTCAGGTGAATTTTTCAGGATTTCCCAGCCAGGACGACCACCACACTCTTTAAGTCAACCTTGAATTATGGGCATCCCTGATGTCCGAAAAGCCTGGTCAGGGAGGAGCGGATGCCAAGCGCTCTGGTGGTTCAGATTCTTTACCCCAAAAGGGAGACGGCTCCTTGCTCAGGATCCAGCACGGCAGCTGTGCCCTACCTCCACGCCGCGCAGGTAAGCGTGTGTGCTCAGCAAAGACCCATCGTGTATGGCAATCATCCCTCTTGGTCATACTACTAGTAAGACCGCCCATGTGCCAGTGACGATTTAGACCTTCACACAATACTTTCTTACTCATTACCTTGTTTTATTTGCACACAGTGACGTGGACCCAAGGGCGATAAGGCTACAGGGCTAACGTGGGATTAGCTTAGGGCTGGGGGCCGATGCCTTTAGGGAATTACCTTATGTTCTCTGTCACGTGATCCCCTGCAACAGTCCCGTCATACTCGTGAGAAACTGAGTAAGTGACTGGCCCCAAGTCACCTGACTAGTCAGAGGCAAAGCTGGGATTTGAACCACCAGATGCAGGGAAAGCAGAGAAATCCTGCTCCTAGCAGAGCAGCTGCAAATCATGGCCACCGCCCCTAGGGTAGTGTCCCCTCTACTAATGTGTGTGTACCTGGGCACACACACCATACAGGCACACAACCCAGCCCTGCTCCTCCGTGGCCCAGAGAGAATACAGCCCACGTGACTCCCAGGGCCCAGGACCCGCTAGCGGCCTGACCGGGATGTCGCCGCCAGCAGCATCGATCACCAGCTCAGCCCTCATCCTCCCTGACAGCAGGGCAACACTCTTCCCTCACCTCCAAGGGGCCTGTCTCGCTCAATGGACTCTGCGGGACAGATACAGAAAGTGAAGTCCAGAGCGAGGTCTACACTGAGCCAGGATTCCCACTTTCTAAAGAAAAGTTTTTAATGCAAAAAAAAAAGAGGGCCTTGGAAAGCACCACTCAGGAAAAAGAGCACCCCTTCCTTGGCCAGCTGTTGCCCAGTCCTGGTCCTGCCCTCTGTCAGGGATGCATCCAGCCCCCAAACTGGCCGGCAGCATAAGAAGAAGCTAGAGAGATGGGTTCAAGTCCCAGCATCGCTGTGTGTCCTCGGGCAGCTTACCTCTCCTCTCTGGGCTTCTTGTCCCTCCTCTGCAAAATCAAGAAGTAGGTCGAAAAGCCTGCTTGGGTTAGACGAGTCTATACCCCCAGTCTCCACCAGCCCAGTGCATCTCCCGCTGCCCTGCATGGAACCTGCAGCAGTCAGAGATGACTAGCAAAGCTGGAGATCGGAGGTGGTAGGACCCCCCCAGCTCCTATCTGCCAGCTCAGGCTGCCGTCCTGACTTGTGATAAATCTTGCTCCTGGCAGAGTGTTTGGCTCTGAAAGGGTGTTCTTTCCGATACGGTTTACTAAACAGAGGGGTGAGTAAATGCATACACATCTTTGGCTTTCTGCCACACCCCCCACCTCCATTACCTTCTGGTGCCACCCCAAGGTGACTACCTCCTAGAGTTACTCCAGAACCCCAGCTGGCCCCATGACCTGCACTGGGATGACGATTTGCTCACAGTGTTGTGGCCCTCGCCTTGCCCATGCCCCGATGGCCAACCGCCCTCCATGCAAAGAGTAACCCTTTATCTGACACGTAATTAGCTCTGGAGAAAAGCCAATTAAAACAGAGCCCATATTAATAAGAGGGTATGGGTATGCATTTGACTACAGATGCACAATGAATTGCTTTAATTTGCAAAGAAAACTCTTCTGGTCTGGAGCGCCTGTTTGCTACCAAAGAGACAGATCCCTCCGGAAGATGAGCCCCTACGCAGCGGGGGAGCTCAGTGGGCGGGAGTGGCTCAGGACGCAAGGATCCGATCCTCTCCCTCATGGACATACTAGTTAAACATCTGTACAGCTGCCTGGGTGTCAGCATCCCTCCTCCTGTGAGCCCCGTGGCCCCTGCAGCACCCAGAGAGGGGCCCCTGGCTGCCATCAAGATCTCTTTACCTCTGCAGGCAGCGGGCCTCTGCAGCTGAAGGAAGAAAACCCTGGGGCAGTCTCACCTGGAGACCGGAAGGTGCCTGGGCTTTAAATTCAATGCACTGGGCAGGAAGTGAACCCCGTTGGCTGGACAGGTCTGGTGTCTCTGATGTCTAAGATGCCACCTCTTCTGAAAAGCTTCCCTAGCTGCCTAAGCTTTGTAAGGGACCCAAAGCCCTTTTCCATTTGTTAAGTACCCCGAGATGGCTAGTGGTGAGACACGCGCCCGGAACCAGAGTCTCTGGATTCAGATCCCTGCTCCGTACAGCTCTGGGTGAGTTGCATAACCTCTCAGCGCCTGCCTGTTCTCATCTGTGAAATGGGCTGACAGCATCCTCCTCTTACAGGGGCTGTGAAAATCAAAACGAGCCCAGCCCATGCTAAGTGCCCACCACCGGCATCACCCTCCATCTCTGTTTCTCTGCCAATGCCCCTCTGGGAGCTCGCCAGTTCTGAGAAGTCAGGCACGCACATCTCTCTCGTCGCTCCCTAAACCCTCGCTTGGTGACAAAGGAGGGACCGGGGACCACGCTCTTCCTCCACACGGGACTCCAGACTGGCTTCTGGACGCTCACAACTGGAAGGACAGTGTGACCTGTCCCTTGGCGCGACTCTCCCTTCCTTGCCTCCCTTTCTGGGGTGCGGCTCCTCCCTCTCCCACAGGTTATAGTTGATGCAATAAAGCAAAGCGAGCGTGAGGACACGTGAAGAATAAACAGCTGAGCCGAAGCGGCTGGGAGATCCCAGCCTCCCTGGGTGTCCCGGGGCCTCTGGGGAGGGAGGCAGCGGCGTCAGCCTCTCGGGTGTGGAACCAGGAGGTGCTGGCGACACGGAGCGCCGATTACCTCTGGGGCTGGTAGTTACAGCGCAGGGGAACCCACCCCCTGAAGCGCCTGATTGCATAAGCATCTCTTTGCGAAATGTTTATTTTATTTATTTTTTCCCCATGAATATTTAATCAGGGACCTTGACGAGGCGCGCAGCAGCCCTCTCCAGAGAGCAGCGGAGGTGGCATGATTCATGCTGCTTTTCACGGAGGGGAGGGGGACCGAGCATGGCCACCACCCTGCGCCCCCTGCCTCGCTGTCCCCAGCCCATGCCTGCAGGGCCCCCCCACCGTCACCCGCCGTGCCAAGCCCATGGCATCCGGCTCCCTGTCTGGTAGTAGGTTCGCAGGGCGGCCATGGTGACCCCAGACACCTCAATCTGGTAGTGATCGGGGTCCCTGGCTCCCCCAGCCTGCGGCCTGCAGGATCTGGCCTCCCGGGCTCCACAAGGAGGCAGACGGCCTCTCAGGCAGCCCGGATTCTCGGAGCCCACACCCTGGCGGGGGCAGACCCCGGGCATGCATGCCCACCTGAAGTCCTAAGTGGCCTCTCCACCCCTCTTCCCTGGCCTCCCTTCTGTCTCTTTACCCAGAGCCATCTGTGGGAATAGGGACCGTCCCTCACCCCAGCTCTGGCAGAATACGCTCCCCAGGGGACCCTCCATCTTGATGGCCTTTCCCTCAGAGGGTGGCACTGGTCATCTGAGGATCCTAGCAGAAGTGGGCAGCCAACTCTCCTCTTTCCCTCCTCGGCGTCCCACTGGCTCTGAGCTCGGCTTCAGGCGCCTCCCAGATTCTGCCCCCATCCTTATCCCCGGCCTCCTGGGATTATGGGGAAAGCCATTACCTCAGGATTAAGCTTCAGCTTGATTCTCGTCAAAGACTCTGGTCACCGAGTATTTGCTTAACACCAGACCTTTCAGGCCCCATCAAATTTAACAAGGCCTGACAGATTTGGGATTAAACAGAGAAACCCAGACAAATCCATACTTTCATAGGAGCCCCCAGTGACTGCGGCAGGACAAGCAGGATGCTTGAAAACGGAGACCCTCAGGTTAGCAGGGCGACTGTGGCAGGGGCCCTGCTGCCCAGCCTGAGACCCCTCACCCCTGCCCAGCTGCCCCTACATTGGATTTGATGCTCTCAGCCTGTTCAGTGCAGCCCTGACTCGGGACAGAGTGTGGAAGGGGAGTGCATGAGGGGTGGGACATCAGAGACGGGAGGGGAGGACCCCGCTGCCCTGAGTTCCTGCTCAGCCTGTCCCCACGTGGGCCCTGCCCTTGCTCCGAGTTACTCTGTACTACCGAGGCCTCCCTCTGGGGTGGGTCTCCTTGGTTCCCCCACACCTCATCCCTCCAGCTGCACCCACCCACCAACACCCCTCCCCCCCCCCACAAATGTCAGGTTTTCATCAAGCCTGAGGTAGGCTGGCAACAACCCCCAGCCCCAGCCGGCAGAACCAGCACAATCTTGCCAATGGATTTCGAGACTCATTTGGTCACACGTGTAACTGAACAGACAGCGTCATGATGTGGAAGAGCTTGGGGGCCTCAAAACGTTTTCAAATCCAACTGACCAGGGCTCTGGGGCAGCTCTAGACCCTCAGTTTCTTCATCACTCATGTGGGAGCGACAGGCACTCCCTTCCTCAGGGACCAGTCCAGCCGCTGAGCTCAGAGCGGCGAGCTGCCATTCCCCAAGAAGAACGCCAGGGAAAGTCGTGCAACTACGTCTCCCTTCCTTCCTTTCTTCTCTCTTGCTTATTTGGTTATGCAATTGGACTAATTAAAAAATAATAATAAAACGCCCCCGCCTCTTGCTTCCTCATTAGTGCTCCCACGAGAGGCAAGCACGGTGCACCTTTCCCCCTCCTGCGTTCTAGAAGGTGCAGAATTGGACGAAAATTACACACCCCCAAGACCAGAGAAGTAGCGACTGTTCCATTTCTTTGAGGCCTGTTGCCTGATTTCTCTCAGGCTCTCTGCCCAGTTCCTTTTGGCCCTGCCTGACTGCTAATTTGCCCGCCTCCAAGCGCCTGGCTTAGGCTCAAACTTCATCTTTAGAAGCGGGGAGATGGGGGGGTGCGGTGGCGGGCTTAGGGAGGCTTCACTTTAACTTTTATTATAGATACAAAGAAAAACAATGGCTTGTGTTTACCGAAAATTAATTTTTTGGAAATTACTTTGTCATTTGTTTTACTCTTCTTAATTAAAATTTACTCGGTGAAGAGAACACCCCATAAATTAACTCAAATGCAACAGCAAATTAATTAGCATTTAGTTACTAGACATTACTCACAGGCCGGACAAATTGTTTTCGGGCTGTCGTCTGCATTTGACGTCCTGGGGCGCAGGCGGGGCTGACTGGTGCTCTCCGGTCTTTGTCACCTGTCCTTCCAGGCACTCAGGCCACTGCTGGAGTGGGGTCCCTCGGAGCGCAGGTCTGGGCAAGCCCTTTACATGGTGAGGGGGGAGACTCATTCCATCTCTGGAAATGATAAGGAAGAAACATGTCACCAGTCCAGCAAGCCTGGGTTGGAGCAGTCTTGCCTGTGGGCCGGGAGATGGGCGTGGTGACCTCAGGAGGCCCCTTTGGGCCGGAGGGACCCTAGGTTCTATAAAATGCAGGCTTAAGAAACCAGTGCCAAGCCCTCTCTATCCTTAAGTCATAGGACGGCTTCCTGTTGGACCTGAAGTAGAGCTTCCCGAAGGAAAGAATTAGAAGGGACAGGAGACGTTCATACAAGAAACAAGCAAGAGTGCACGCTGTCAGCTGACCAACCATTCTTATTTCTTGCAAAAGTGGGTAAGAGGCTCAGAACAAGGTGGTTAAGGACCCTGGGAATTTGACTGAATTGGAATCCAGCTCATCTTCCTGCTGTGTGACCTTGGGCAAGTTACTCAGCCTCTCTCAACCTTGGTTTCTTTGGATCGTAATGATCGCTCCCTTCGGGGACCGCTGGGAAGAGGAAACGAGAGAGCACACAAAGATTTAAGAATGGGACCTGGCACACAGCAAAGGCTCAGGCAGCCCCAGCCGTGTCTGTGAGGGTGGCTGGGTGGGCAGCCTCTGGGACCAGACATTCAGACTTAAAACCCAACGGGGCGCTTACCAGGAACCGAATTATCTGTGCCTCAGTTTCCACATCTGCACAGTAGAGACCAAAGGAGGCTCTTGTCTTAAAGAATAAATGACGTGATGCTTGAAAGTGCTTAGACTAGTCCAGTCATGTGTAGCACACAGATAAACACTCAAGAAATGCTTGGAGATAGTTCATCAACGTCCCTTTTGACACTGTGACCGGGTCAGGGGCATGGAACCAAATGCTCCTACGGGAGCCAGTTCCCCTCTGCTGTCCGAGGGAAGCCGAGCGGCCAGTTCAGAGGCAGCCCCTTCCTGAGAGACACGTAGCTCTTCATGGCCCCAGGCCCCACAAGAGACCAGCCAAGTGGGCCCAGCCCAGCCGTCCGACAGGGCCAGCACCACCGCTAATGCAGTCAGATTCCCTCCTATCTGTGCAGAGCAGCGGCCCCCTAAGTAGCCCCCCTTGCTGACACAGGAGGGAGGGCCTGAACTGGGCACTCGCTCATAAACGATGACATATGGCGGGCCTTTCCAACGAAACAGCCACGCTCCTGCGGATTGGGCTCTTTGGGGAGGGAAGGTGGACATGGGGGTGACCTGCGTCTGTGATCAGAAGAAGAGTCATTACAAGGAGGCCTCCGACCCACCCTGTCCTCTCCTTCCACTGCCACGGTCCCTTTCATCCACCACGAGAAGGGTCCCTCAGAGGTGGTCTGTAAGCAACTCCAACAGCCATCCGAAGCGGCAGCTTTGCCAGACACCGTGCTAAGAGCAGGTACCCTGAGCCTTTCAAGCTGGTTCAAATCCCAGCCCCACCCACTAACCTCCGACGCAGCCCAGAGCAAGTTGGTAAGGTCTCTGTGCCTCAGTTTCCCCAGATGTAAAATAGGGACGATTATAGTGCCTCAGTCACAAGGTTATGACAATTACAGGAATCAACACGTGTTAAGCGCTGACTGAACACAATGCTTGAACAGAAGCAACACCGTGAGTATCTATTCTTAAACAATTTCTCCCATACAGCATGTGCTCTCCATTCCCTTAGCGCATTTTTATGGACTTGTTATGTGGAGGACATTGTATTTGGTGCCGGGAACACGGGGACAAGCGAGGAACCTAGCCCTGGCACTCAGCAAGGGTCGGTTGTTACAGAGTCAGGTCACCTGGCATTTGCATGTAAATGGTGATGTCCCATCATGTTGCCTGTCACTTCTTTCACTCAGTGAAAATTTAGGGAGCACCAACGGTGTGCCAGATGCCACGAGAGACACTGGGGATCTATGGGGTCACCGGGAAATAGCCGCCACCTTTGGAGCAGACAATTTAATAATCACAGTAACACACACTATCACTGTCCTACTCAGTCTCCATCACCCGCTTTCTTCCCGCTCCAGCCCCTATCTGGTCCATACCACCCCTCTGGCAAACCCAGGAGCCTGAATGATTCAAGGGTCTCTCCTTTGCCTGTTCGAGAAACAGGTTAATGAATCAACTCCTACAGAATAATATACAAAAAGGAGGTGCCGAAGGACTGGGAAAAGCTTCCTTTCTCTCTCCCACTAACAGGGCATGAGGTTCCTTTTCATCCACATCCTTGCCAATGCTCGCCCTTTCTTGTGGTTTTGATTTTAGCCATCGTGACGAGTGTGAGGGGATACCTCATTGTAGTTCTGATTTGCATTTCCCTGATGCTAAGGGAGGATGAGCATCTTTTCATGTTTCTGTTGGCCATCTGGATGTCTTCTTTAGAAAAATGTCCACTCTGGTCTTCTGCCCACTTTTTTTATTGGATTTTTGGGGACATTGGGTTGCATAAGTTCTTTATACATTTTGGATATGAACCCCTATTGGATACATACTTTGCAAATACCCTCTTCCATTCAGCAGGTTTCCTCATTGTTTGCTGATTGGTTTCTTATGGCTGCAAAAAGGTTTTGTTTTGGTGTAGTCCCAATAGTTTGCTTTTGCTTTGTTTCCCTTATTCGAGGTGGTAGATCCAGAAAAATGTTAAGGCCTACGTCAAAGAGATAACTGCCTATGTTTTCTTCCAGGACTTATGTAGTTTCAGATGTCACATGTAGGTTTTAATTCACTTCGAGTGTATTTTTGTGGATCATGTGAGAAAGTGGCTCAGTTTCCTTCTTCTGAATATAGCTGTTCAGTTTTCCCAATGCCATTTGTTGAAGAAACGGTCTCCATTATATATACTTGCCTCTTTTGTCACAGATGAATTGATAAAATAGTTGTGGGTTTATTTCTAGACTCTCTAACCTGTCCCATTGAGCTAAGTGTCTATTTTTGTATATGTATCATACTGTTTTGATTACTGTAGCTTTGTAGTACATCCTGAAATCTGGGATTGTGATACCTCCAGGTTTGTTCTTCTTTCCCAAGATTGTTTTGGCTATTCTGAGTCTTTTGTGGCTCAAATTTTAGAATTATTTGTTCTTGTTCTATGAAAAATGCTGTTGGTACTTTGATAGGGATTGCACTGAGTTTGTAGATTACAAATTGTAGTATGGACATCTTAACAATGTTACTTCTTCTGCCCCATGAGCATTGGCTAGCTTTTCAATTGTGTCATCTTCAATTCCTTTCATCAGTGTTTTATAATTTTCATAATACAGATCTTTTACCTCCTGGGTTAAATTTATTCCTACGTATTTCATTCTTTTGGTCCAATTGTAAGTGGAATTGTCTTCCTTTCTGCTACTTCCTTATTTGTGTCTAGAACTCCAATCTGTTTCTGTATATTAATTTTGTATCCTACAGCATTACTGAAAACTCATTTATTACTTCCAGTACTTTTTTGGTGGTCTTTAGCGTTTTCTATGTGTAGTATTATATCATCTGCAAATAATGACAGTTTTACTTCACCCTTACCACTTTGGATGCCTCTTATTTCTTTTTCTTGTCTGATTGCTATGGCTAGGCCTTCCAGTACTGTGTTGAATAAAAGTGGCAAGGGTGGACACTGTTTTGGTTTTGATCTTTGAAGAAAATCCCTCAGTTTTTTACCATTAAGTATGATGCTAGCTGTGGGGTTTTCCATATGTGGCCTTCATTATGTTGAGGTATGTTCTTTCTAAATCCATTTTGTTGAGTTTTCATCATGAACTGATGTTGAATTTTATCAAATCCTTTTTCTGCATCTATTGAAATGATCATAGGTTTTATAGGCTTTCTCCTCTTTATGTGGTATATTACATGGGTTGATTTGTGAATATTGAATCACCCTCGCATCCCAGAATAAATCCCACATGATCTTGGCGAATGATTCTTTTAATGTATCATCAAATGTGGTTTGTTAATATTTCATTGAGGATTTTGACATCTATGTTCCTCAGAGATATTGGCCTGTAGCTTTTTCTTCTTTGAAGTGTCTCTGTCTGGTTTTGGTATCGGGGAAAAGCTGGCCTCACAGACTGTATTTGGAAGCTCTTCTCCTCTTCTATTTTTGGAATAGTTTGAGGAGAATGGGTATTAACTGTTTTTTAAGTGTTTGGTAGAATTCACCTGTGAATCCAACAGGTCCTGAACTTTTGTTTGTTGGGAGTATTTTATGATGATGATGATTACGGATTCAATTTCATTACTAGTAATTGGCCTGTTCAGATTTTCTATTTATTCCTGTTTTAGCGTTGGAAGACTGTATGTTTACGTTGTCTAATTTGCTGGCATATAATTTTTCATAATACTCATAATCCTTTGTATTTCTGTAGTGTCTGTTGCTATTTCTCCTCTTTGATTTCTGAATCTATTTATTTGGGTCCTCTCCCTCTTCTTTTTGATCAATCCAGCTAGAGGTTTATCAGTTTTGCTTTTCAAAGAGCTAGCTCTTGGTTTCATTGATCTGTTTTGTCTCTCCCCCCTCCACCCTTTTTTTTGAGTCTTTATTTCTGCTCTGATCTTTATTACTTCTTTCCTCTACTAATTTTGGGCTTTGTTCTTTTTCCAGTTCCTTTAGGTGTAAGGTTAGAATGTTTGAGATTTTTCCTGTTTCTTGAGGTCAGTCTATATTGCTATAAATTCCCCTCTTAGAACTGCTTTCATTGCAACCTGGAGAATTTCACGGAAATTCTGGACCACGATGCTTTCACTTCCATTTGTCTCCATGTTTGTTTGTTAGTTTGCTTTAACTTCCTCACTGGTTGGTTCATTGACTCATTGGTTGTTCAGCAGAATGTTATTTAGCATCCACATGTTTGCGGGTTTTTTCCTTTTTTCTTTTTTCCCCAGTTTTTTTCTTAAAAGTGATTTCTAGTTTCCCACTGTTGTGGCCAGAAAAGTTGCATGATAGGATTTCAATCTTCTTATTTAGATTTATTTTGAGGCCTAACATGGGGCCTATCTTAGAGAATATTCCATATACACTTGAAAAGAATGTGGTTTGGAGCTGGAATGTTCTGTGTATATATATCTGTTAAGGCTTTCTGGTCTAATATGTTGTTCAAAGACACTGCTTTCTTTATTGATTGTCTGCCTGATTGATCTTCCACTGAGGTCAGTGGGTGTTAAAGTCCCCTACTGTTTCTCCCTTTACATTTGTTAATATTTGCTTTATGTATTTAGGTGCTCCAATGTTGGGTGCATAGATATTTACAATTTTTCTTTTTGTTGGATTTATCCCTTTATCATCTCGTAAGGCCCTTCTCTGTCTCTCACTACAGTCTTTGTTTTAAAGTCCTTTTCCCTGATATAAGTATTGGTATCCCATTTTTTTCCTTCCCTTTGCTTGGAATATCTTTTTCCATCCATTCACTTTCAGTCTGTGAGTGTCTTGAGGTCCGAAATGAGTCTCTTAGGAGGCAGCATACAGATGGGTCTTGTTTTACTCATTCCATCACCCTGTTTTTTGATTGAAGCATTTAGTTGCATTTAATTACTGATAGGTATATATTTATTGTCATTTTGTTAATTATTTTTTGGTTGTTTTGTTGTTCATCTCTGTTCCTTTTTTTTTCTCTTACTTTCCTGGTGAGTTTTTTATTGTTCTACATAGCTTTTTTTTTTTTTCTCCTATTTTTGTGTATCTATTACAGGTTTTGGGTCTGTGGTTACCATGAGGTTCTTATGTAACATCCTAAGTACACAGCAGTCTATACGAAGTTGATGGTCACTTAAGTTCAAACACATGCTAGAAGACTTTTCTTATTCTTCCCTCCACAACCAACATATATGTTGCCATATTTTACATCTTTTTATTCATAATTTTCTTACTTCTAATTATGGCCTTTTATTTTACATGTCAACATTTCTTGTAATGGTGATGCAGTGATGAACTTCTTTAACTTCTGTTTTGTCTGAGAACCTCTTTCTTTCTCCCTCAATTTTAAATTTCAACCTTGCTAGGTAGTATATTCTTAGTTCTAGGTTTTGTTTTGAAGACTTTTATTTATTTGAGATAGAGAAAGAGATAGCATGAGCAGGGTGTAGGGGCAGAGGGAGAGGGGGAAGCAGGCTCTCCAACGAGCAGGGAGCCTGACCTGGGGCTCCATCCCAGGACCCCTGGATCATGTTCTGAGCCAGAGGCAGACACTCACCCGACTGGGCCACCCAGGTGGTGAGGTTCTAGGCTTTTCATCCTTTCAGCACTTTGAATATATTACTCTGGGATTCTAGGGTACTCCATGGAGAGGGGCCCTGGCAGGTGGCTGGAGGTGAGCAGGACGTGGGCCAAGGGTCCCAGGTCACTCCATGAAAGAGGCAGACAGGCCGAACAGCTGTAACTGAAGTGGGTACAGTCCAGGGGGTCCCAGAGCACTCAGTACAAGGGGCACCTTGGTGAATCATCTGCAGCCAAAGTGATACAGACCTGAAGTATTCTGGGTGCTTGGCACATGCGTCATCTCAGTGAGACAGCTGGAGCCATGGTGAGGCTGGCCAGGAGCGTCCTGGTGTGGGCCCCCAAGCTGGCTGTGAGCTGAGCCTGGGTGGGATGGCTGGGGCTGGTGTGACTCATGTCCCCCACCATTTGGCAGAGTTCTAGGGCTGGGTCTTTATATTGTCCCTGTCCTTTGAAACCAGGGCTTTTTTTTCCCCCTGTGTCCCAGCGGCATCTGGAACCGATGTGACCTACGGCCCAGGGCTGAGCTAGAACCCTGCTGTCCTCTATGGGGGAGGGTGAACCGTGGCACTCTCCAGCCTCGCCAGACTGGAGAGAGTTCCAGCAGCAGCCCCACCGCCACTTGGTGAGGCTCTAGGGTAATTCCTTTACATTCTACTTGCCCTTTTAAACTGTGGCTTTATTTTCCTGTGCCCCAGGGCTATCCCTCCCCTTTTGGGTCACAGCTCAGGCTGGGGTTCCCTTCCTGACCATGCCTCTGGCTCTCCTGCTCTTCTCTGCGTGATCTGTCTTTCCTTGTGCAGAAAGCGGTCCAGTGTAGATTTGCTCTGTCCTCGAGGAGATGAGGTCAAGGTCCTCCTCTGCCACCATCTTGGACTGGAAGTCCCCAGGGTTTCTTTTGTCTGTTGCTAAAGCATCCTGTGGAATCATGGGCTAGTGATAATACATTTTACTCTTAATAGTTAATATTAAAAAATTTAAAAAATAGTTAACATTAAAAAGTGCCCAACATTTCACAGTACGCTTTCACATTTATTATTTTATTTGATCTCCAAAGCAACACCGTTAGAAAGCCTTTCTTTTCATCCTCACTTTACAAATGAAGAAGTGAAAGTGTGGGCAGTTTTGGTGACTCACACAAGGTTATTCAGTTGGAAAGTGAGACCCTGGATCTGCCCGTCCGAACTTGGGCTGGTTGACTCCACCTTCTGTGTTCTCACTCCTATCCAACAGGGCTGCCATTGCTCCAGCACTTCTTGGAACATCTCTTCCAGGATTGCCCATAAATGATTTTATGAAATAATGGCCTCAGGAAGAGGCTTTCTGCATTTCCAGAGGAATCCAGGCATCTGTCACCAGGTTTTTCTTTCCATAAGGCTATAATAGATCTCAGCAGAAGTCTGAGACTTTTAGAGCTGTCAAGAAGGCAGACAAAGGCTGAAATTTTATCTCTTGGGCAGTGAATTGACCTGTCCCAGCAGAGAGAAATGGTTTGGTCCACAGACACTGGTAGATCATTGAAAAAGCGGGATGGGGGTGCCTGGGTGGCTCAGTGGGTTAAATCCTCTGCCTTCGGCTCGGGTCATGATCCCTGGGTCCTGGGATCGAGCCCCACTTCGGGCTCTCTGCTCCACGGGGAGCCTGCTTCCTCCTCTCTCTCTGCCTGCCTCTCTGCCTAGTTGTGATTTCTCTCTGTCAAATAAATAAAATATTTAAAAAAAAAAAAAAGAAAAAGCGGGATGATCGTTGTTGCCCTTAGCAGTGACATTTGTATTATCTCCCAGCATAATACTTGAGGGACTTGGTGCCAAGCCCAGGAAAGGAATGCCATAAAATATGAAAGGAGCTACCACAGGAAAGACCTATTAACAAGTCCTGGCTCTGAGAGCAGCAGAGGACAGAGTGGAGCTAGGTGCAAGGTGGGGGACTTTGGGGTCAATAATTGTTCACATCAGGACTGGATGAAGGTAGACCAAGGCGGAGGTCGGCACGTATTTGCAGTCAGAGGAGGACAAGTCAACAGAGCAAAGACCAAGGGTGAGTTCAGGGAAACACCCAGAACCTACACGTGGGTCTGATGTCACGGAATTCTCAAAGAGTGAAAGGTAGGTTCCACAGGCAGAGCGGAGCTCAGACCAGATGCAGTGGAAGGAGGTGGTCCAGCTGATGACCCTTTGACCACACTGTCCTTCTGCTTAAAGGAGCTGTGCACCTATTCTCAACGTTTTACAACAGGGCTATTAGAGTTGCTGTTGAACTACAAGGATCCAGTGGGAGCTGCGGAAGGAGTGATGCTCTATTACTGGAGTTGAGGACTGGCCAGGGAACAGAAGAGGAAACAGAAAAGACATTCTTTTGGGGAGAGGCACCAGACCCCCAAAATGAGATGAAGGAGGACTACCTCAAAGGTTACAAAGGTGATCAAAGGTTACAGTGTGAGGTTGGCGTGTAGGGCAATTGGTCCCTGTACATGAAGCCTTAAATGGTCCCTAGGAGAACACTGCAACCCAGTAACAGCAGGGGTAGGGAACAGAAGGGAAGGGTTTGAAGAGCTGTGAGGGCTGAGAGGAGAGATCAGCCTTTTTTTTTTTTTTTTTTCCACAGCTCCTTATGCCTTCCACTCTGTGCTGCTGTGTGGCCTAGGAAATGGCGGTTACATATGTGCCTGTCATGGGATCTAATCTCCATTCTCGGAGCATGGGTTTGACATTTGCAAAGCCTGAATTCTTTGGGAGACAATCACGTGAATAAAATGGCTGACCAAGGTGAGTGATGATGTATTTTGAGCAGTAATAACCACTTTTGGGGGGGGGGGGTAACTGTTGCCATTTCTAACAATGAAACCCTGAATCTAAGAAAAAGTCTGTGATTGCACAAGGTCACCCAAGTCTGCTTTTAGAGTTGGCATGGTCGAGTGGCAAGCCCAGGCTTCGCGTTCAGGTGATGATTCGGCCATTTTCTGTGTCTATAAAGATGCAAATATCCATCTCACAGCATTGTTCTCAGGGGTAATAAGATGACATATGGAAAGGGTTTAGTCCAAAATCAGCCACACCACTGGCACTAACGATACATTACTTCTTCCCCCTTCTTCTACCTGAGAGAGTTGCCTCAGCAAAGGGTCACATTTCACTCTTTCTGTGCAGCTCAAACTCTCTCAAACGCTTTAGAATGTCTACATTACAAGCCTGGTTGAGTGTTTGACCTTCTGGAATGAATTCTGTGTGAATAATGTTATTGATGTCAATGAAATAAATCAACATTGTCTTTACTTTTGGTCTTGGCTCATACTTTCCATCATCTGAGAGATATTGAAATTCTCCATGGCATGCCTGGGCTCTTAGCTTCCAGCTTCCAGCAGAGATGGCAATAGGGAGCAATAACCAGACCCCTAGTACCTAGTACCTAGATCTTAATTTTTAATACCATTCTCTAATAAAAAGAATCCAGGCTCCTTGGAGAAATGACGGTTTCTAGGGCTCCGTGCAGGAAATATAAGAAGTTGAGCCCGGAGCACCTCGTTGTACCACAAAGTAAGGAAGTGCTCAAAAATAAAATAAAATAAAATAAAAGGATGGGCAGAGGAGTCAACCTGAAAGAGCTCCCCCTGACCAAAGCTGGAGAAGTTTGAACAACGGAATAAATAACATAGCTTTTATAACCAAAACATAAAATAAAGTCCATGAGTCCACCCTGATATAAATAAATGATTAAATAAATGAATGGGCAAAGCCCTAAATTATTATTTGCATCTAAGCTCATATAACCCTCCCAGCAGGCCCATGATGTAAGAACCATAATCTTCATTTTTTTAGAGCAGGAAACTGAGGCTCGCGGAGTTCATTAACTTTTTCCAGGCTGCCCCGCTGGTACAGAAGAGACCGGAGTTAATCCTAGCTCCCTCTGGTGCTAACACCTCTGCTCTTTTTCAATATCGCACACCATCCCAAGTTAATATCTTATCTCAGAATGTATTATCTGTCTACTTCCAAAAAACTGGAATAAATGCCAAGACTTCATTGTTTCCCTTCATCACTGAAAATGCATAGCAAAAGTTGTATAAAAACTTTACTCCGGTTCAGATTTCGTCCAAGAATGAATCTTTCCCCGAATCTAATTTTAACTCTTCAGCCATCCTTCTATCTGAATGTGCGAAATCTCTGACTTTTTCAATATTTCCATCGGGCCATTGGACAGCTGCTCCATGTATCACTGTGGACAGCTTGACTTTGGTCTTCAAAATGTGGAAGGCTTCACGCAGACTTGCTTCTGGCATTACTCCATCTGCATACGCCACTTCTCACTTGCTAAGGGTCTCACCTGCAGGCTTATTTGCTGCTACGCAAAATGGGACTTTAACCTTTTGCTCTAAACAGCAGGCACTCACTGTCATGTCAACACAGGACAACCCATACTCCGGCCACCAAAGCTACTTCTCCAAACACAGAGTGATCGACTCTACACCCCGTTTCAACTTCAATCAAGGCTCCTCATCTTCCACAAACCACTCGGAAATGTCATCTCACCGTATCGGATTCATACCACAGTGTGATGCTCAGATCTGTTCCTCGTAGTAAGACTCTACGCTCTAACAAAATATGATGTTACAGCTGCACTTTGACTCAGTGATACCACTTTTAATAATCTACCCTGAGGAAATAATTGAAACACAAAGATTTCTGCAGTGTTTGCCGCATCTCATATGCAATAACCAAAAATTGGAAACCATCTCAATACCAACAATAAGAAAGCGATTAAATAAATTATAGTGTATAACTATACAAGAATATTATGAAGCCTTTAAAGATCATGTTTTCCAAGAATGTTTAAAGATGCAGGGAAATGTTCATGATATAGAATTCTATTTTAAAAAGAAAAAGAAAAGGAAGATAATTTTCAAATATATAAAGGGCTGCTAAGTAGAAGAGGGAGTTGACTTATTCTGAGTGGCTCTGGGAGGAGGGAGAGAAATAGTATTCATAAGAGAAGGCTACCTAGAAGCATATTGGGGGCCAGTAATAATTGTTATCATGGTTATAGCTGTACAAAGGTGTAAAAGATGTCCTGGGCAGGTCGTGATCTCCCTGATACAGGAGGAATCCAAACTGAGGTTGGGCAAGCACCAGATAGGGACATGGCAAAGGAGCCCCGCAGAAGGTGAGAATGGCCCAGATAACCTGCAAAGGTCCTTCCTCCCCTGATAGTGCAAGATTGTGCTAAAAGCTTTTGTCTTCTAACCAAGTATCTGAGCATGATCAGTATCAGAGAAGAGGAAACAGAAGAGGAATAAAGGGCGAAGGCATAGATAGTCCCCAAGTGACAGCAGATGGGGCCAGTTTAGAGGCTGCCCTGGGTCCTACCTTAGGACAACATGCTTGCCCCTCATGCGGACTGCATGGGTCAGTCTCTGGCCTCCCCAAACCAAGAGATTCTTTTCTCTCCCTTAGATAGCCTGTTTTGCATAGGTAGGACAACCCTCACATCTAAACATTTTCTTCTGATCCACATGGAATTTATATGCAATATTTTTTTAAAGATTTTATTTATTTATTTGATTGAGAGAGAGAGCGTGAGAGGGGAGAGGTCAGAGGGAGAAGCAGACTCTCCATTGATTATGGAGCCTGATACAGAACTAAATCCCAGGACTCCAGGATCATGACCTGAGCCAAAGGCAGTTGCTTAACCAACTGAGCCACCCAGGCGCCCTATATGTAACTTTTTAAAAAAGATTTTATTTTCATTTATTTTAGAGAGAGAGTGGGGAGAAGGGCAGAGTGGGTAAGCAGACTCGTCACTGAGCACAGAGCCCAGCGCAGGGCTAGGTCTCATGACCCTGAGATCAGGGAGCTGAAATCAAGAGTTGGACGCTTAACCCACCGAGCCACCCAGGCGCCCTCGATGTGTATCTTTTCGGGACGGAGAGTTTTGGTGTTCATTGAAGAGATTTGCAACATAGAATTGGAAGGTCAGAGCAGCCTGTGAGGACTTCCAAACCTCCTCAAAAATAGGTTCATCGTGGTGTATGTTACCTTTTCATTAGCTGTAGATCAGGGTTACATGATGTATGTTTCGTTCATGCAGGGACTTTGGAACATACTGGATTGGAAGGCAGCCAATAACAAACCTCTGAAAAATGCTGAGAAAAATCCACTGTAAACACCTAAGTAGAGAAGATCTGTGTAAGACAAAGAGGAAATTAAAGAGCAGAGTATTTAAAAAGTCTATGGAACACCTAACACCTAGCACCCGGATCCTGATTTGTAATACTGTTCCCCAATTAAAAGAAGCAGGGCTCCTCGGAGGAATGGCTGATTCTAGGTTTGGAGCAGGAAACACTTAAGTTGAAGCTCAATCATCATGTAGTACCAGAAGGTAAGGAAGTGTTCACAACACGGAAGGTTGAGCAGGTCTGAAGGACATAGGACCCAACTGCAAAGAGTTCCCATCGGCCAAGTCTGGAAAAATTTGAGCAACAGGATAAATCACATAGCATTTTGTTATAATCAAGTTATAAAAGAATGTAGTGATGGGACACCTGGGTGGCTCAGTTGGTTAAGCAACTGCCTTCGGCTCAGGTCATGATTCTGGAGTCCCAGGGATCAAGCCCCATATCGGGCTCCCTGCTCGGCGGGAAGTATGCTTCTCCCTCTGAACTCTCTCCTCTCACACTCTCTCTCATTCTCTCTCTACCCACCCCCCAAAGAAATAAATAAAATCTTTAAAAAAGAAGAATGTATTGGGGCGCCTGGGTGGCCCAGGGGGTTAAGCCTCTGCCTTCGGCTCAGGTCATGATCTCAGGGTCCTGAGATCGAGCCCCGCATAGGGCTCTTTGTTCAGCAGGGAGCCTGCTTCCCCCTCTCTCTCTGCCTGCTTCTCTACTTGTGACCTCTCTCTCTCTTTCTGTCAAATAAATAAATAAAATATATATTTTTTTAAAAAAGAAGAATGTATTGAATGAATACTGATGTAAATAAATGAATGGGAAAGATGAGACACAAGGGTAGAAGAATTTCACATACTTCATGCAGATCCTCAGTGTTCAATGAAGGGTGAACATCACTCCCCATGCTGTATGTGTGGGCTACTTCCCTCCCAACAGGGCAGTATGGAAAAAAGTGTAACCTCACAATGGATCAACCTAAGAGACACACCCCCAGAGGGGCGATAAGGTCAATGCCAACAGCATGTTACCCTTCACATGACATCGATGAGAAGGGCACTTTCCGTTCATCGTCTTCCTCCCCAAACCCTTCCTAACCCCGGTCTAACCAGAGGGAAAACAGCCAAATCCTAGCTGAGGCACATTCTATTAAATATCCGGCCAGTCCTCTTCTAACCCGTCAAAGACATCACAAATTTTTTAAAAAGTCTAGGGGCACCTGGGTGGCGCAATTGGTTGGGCATCCAACTTTTGGTTTTGGCTCAGGTGGTGATCTCAGGGTCCTGGGATAGAGCCCCGCGTCATACTGTGTGCTCTGCAGGGAGTCTGCTTAGGACGCTCACTCCCTGTCTTCCCCAACCCCGGTATGCAGGCACGTGTGCTCTCTCTAAGTAAATAGATGGATACATGGCTAACTAATTACCCAACTAAATAAACAAACAGATAAATAAATAAAAAAACACCTAAGAGGGACATCTGAGTGGCTCAGTCCCTTAAGTGTCTGCCTCTGGCTCAGGTCATGATCCTGGGGTCCTGGAATCCAGCCCTGCTTCCAGCTCCCTGCTCAGTGGGGCGCCTGCTTCTCCCTCTCCCTCTGCCTCCTGCTGCCCCTGCTTGTGCTCCTGTTCTGTCAAATAAATAGAGTCTTAAGAAAAAAGACTCTCCCTCACTTCTCCCTCTGCCCTTCTTAATTGCATGCTCTAAAATTAACAGATTTAAAAAAAAAAATCAAAGAAATTATTACAGCCCAGAGAACCCTAAGTAGACATAACCACCAAATATAACATGGTACCCTGAATGGGATCCTAGACAGAGAAAGGTAAAGAAAAAAAAAAAAAGGAAATCTGAATAAAATAAAAACTTTAGTTAACAATTCGGAATCAATACTGGTTTGTTAATTATGACAAATGGACCACTCTGATGTAAGATATTAACAACAGGGAGAACTGGGGTGGGCTGTATAGAACTCTGCGCCAGTTTTTCTGTACATCTAAAACCATTCTACAGCATCAACTTTATTATTAGTATTTTTTTAAGTCTAAAGAAGACACTAGAGGATTTGACCTGTGTGAGCACCTCGGGGAAGGCGCTCAGAGGACGAAACAAATCACATGAATCTCCAACATGGGGAACCCCAGCGAACAAGGCAATGGGCCAAGAGAACGGGGGCATTTTGGGGAGAGCCAGTTTCATCCTGAACCTGGGGGGTTTTGCCTGGTTCCTGCTGGAAATGTTCCAGCTTACCGTGCCGTCCCAATCTGAAAGAGATGGTCGGCCGGGTGGAGAGCGAGCTAGGGCAAAGATCAGAGGCTTTGTGTTAAGCATGACCAAGGTCAGTGGGGGCTCTGCAGCACACCGACCGTTTGAAGACCTGGTATTTTCTGCCGTCCCAACCCCAGGACTTGCTCACCTGGAATAAAGTCGTTCTTTCATTTTTAACAAATAGCTGTGCGCGTCGACGGCTTATGCGCCTTCCAACAGAGAAGACGGGGTGTAGACCAGGAGTCGGGAGCAAGGCCACGGGTCCACGAGGCATCGTTTGGAGGGGAAATCGAGCACATCTTCATTTTACAATTGCCAATTCATGTTTCTTGGAAGCAGAGAAACTGGAAGTCGAAAAGCAGGGTTTGGCAGAGTCACTGGCTTCTGCCGTCCTGGTGACACTAAGGACTGGAGAGATCCAAGAAAAAAGAGGCCCAGGAATGAATGCAAGGCTGGCAAGCCAGACACATCCTTTTCTCAGCAATGGGGAAACCAGATTTTAAAAGGGCAGAGCACAGCTTCCTGCGACCTTGTGTGCTTGTCCCCTGGCCCCCCGGCTTTGGTCATCCAAGTATCCGGCTCTCCCTCCCCACCTATAATCTGCCAGAGTGTGGGCTCACTTCATCCCAGAACCTCCTCCTCCCAGAGCTTTCTCTGGAGCTGCCGGCCTCTTTGAGCCCAGAGGGCGCCCTCAAGCAGCGCCTACTTATTTCTCCCACTTGCTCACATCCCAAGGAAAAGGAGTAGAGAAAAAAAAAATTTGGGGGGGTCTTATGATTAAAAAATTGGCTGGGCGATATTTTATGCATGCATCTGTTATGCTAAAATAACCATCCTTTCCAACCAGGCCCACCTGCTGTCTTTTTCAATTTTAAGTATTTCTAAGTAGCAATCAAATCAGTATAATTTGTTCTTTATCTCGGCAAAACCATTGTGAAAGAAAAATGTGACCATTATGTTACATCAGGGAAAAATACAAGCCCTTTATTTGCGGCCTTCTCTATATTCTATCAGATCTCACCGTTGTCATTATGCCAGTTGTATTTAATGTTGTTCAAATGAACAGAGCTTTCTTTAATCACTACAGCCTTCTTTCCCCTAAATGCTTTTTCCAAGGTTATGGTTTTCAGAGATAAATACATAAATACCAATGTTATGAATACGTTAAGGGTATCCAAGAGACAGCTTTCAGGATTTGCAGCAAGAACCTGCTGTCATTGGAGTTACACAATGGCTGGCTGATGTTTGGAGTATGAGGTTACTGGGTATTAGGAGAAGGCCTGATACCCTGCACCGAGGCAGAAGGCTATTTTGAGCCGATCACAATACACTACTCAGCAAATGCTGACTTTATAAATCTGCTCTCAGGATCCTCGGTGCTAATAACGAAAGGCAGCAAGTCCCAAGCTGGGAGCACTCGCACCTCAGAGCTGGGTCATGGCCATCCGTGCGGGGGCGTCTGCGTCGCACCTGCAGCCAGGGTCCTTCCTGCAGACCCGACACTGAAGGCAGGCAGACCTGTCAATAGATGTCAAGCCATCTATTGCAATAGAATTTATTTGCTCTTTGCAAATTAGGAACAAGTGTTGTAAAAAGGTTAAATGACCCGCTCAAACGCAAATGCCCAGTCAGTCGCAGAACTGGGATTAGAACCCAAGTCGGCTGAAATGCATTTTGGCTTCGCTGCTAACTTGAGCCCTTTGGCTTTTCAGCAGATATTACCTGGGATGATTCCAAGTTTATATGAATCTTGCATTTACTCATTCAGATGTTTCCTTAGCAAATATTTACTCTTTGCTGAGATGATGAGAATAATCATTATCAATAGCTAATATTTTTGAGAGCCTGCGTCCTTCCAAGCACTTGATTTAAATGAACTCATTTATCACTCCCAGGAACCCTAAGGCGTAGATGCTGTTATGATCCCCATTTTACAGACGAGGGAAGTTAAGGCACGGCAAGGTTAAGTAGCTTGTCCGAGGTTGCCATTCTGAGGAAACCAAGATTCACACCCAACAGATCGAGTGGAATTACTGCAAAGGAAAAATGTGTCCAAATCATTGTAAGTGCTGAAAAAAACAAAAAATTGAGTAAAGCATTGTATCTTGCCCCCGAGAAACTTACAATACAGAAAGGAAACGTTTATGTAAACAAATAACTGAAATGTAAGAGATGATATAATGTGTCAAAAACATAAACAAGAACTAAGGGGACTGCAGAGGAGGGAGTGAAGACTTCCAGCCAGGGAAGGGGGGGAAAGAGGGGGCTGTGGGAATAGGAGGGGTGGGGGGGTGGCGATAGCCACACTGGGTCCCCTCTGACACGTCCCTAGTCAGGACAGACCACAAGATGCCACTACACCTTCTCAGGTCTAGTGGGAGAATCATGGCTATACTTTTTAACTAAAAGAGTTACATCCAGATTTAACAGAGAGAATGTAAGCAAAAGTGATTTCTAAACTGCAAGTCCCTTATTGATTTTATGCATAACTGGTAGATTGTGAGCTCCTTGAGGGCAGGAAAAACATTTTATTCACCGGTTGCACGATCTTCATTCAACTTGGTGTCTGATGTATGACAGGCATTGTTGGCTCAGAGAAAGGAGGGAGGGAGGGAGTGTAGGCAGCAAAGAAGGCAGAGAAGGTTAGAGGGAAGGAAGAAGGAGGAAGGCAGAGCAGAAAGAGAGAGAAGGGGGACAATTAGTTAAGAGGTAAGAAAGGGGGCTGCGTCTGTCAGTGCTCTCCAGAGAAATAAAATCAGTGAGATCACCCATACATAGGTATATATGTGTGTATGTACGTAGGTTAAGAGATTTAAGTCACTGGTTCTTGCACCTGAGAGGGCTGGCAAGTCTGAAATCCATAGGGCAGGCTGGAAACATGGGCAGTAGTGAATGCTGTAGTCTTAGGGCAGGATTTCTTTTTTGCTGTAAGCAAGGATCTCAATATTTGCTTTTAACGCCTTCACCCGATTGGACAAGGCCCACCCAGGTCATGGAGGGTAATCTCTTAAAGCCAACTGGTTACAGATGTTAACTCCGTCTATAACACACCTCCATGACCACACCTAGATCAGTGTTCGATCGCATAACTGGGTACAGTAGCCTAGCCGATTTGACACACAAACGATCACAGATGTCATTCCCAGAGGAGAAACTTGTAGGGTGGGGCACAGAGAAAGGGGACAGATGCCAAAGTTAACCAAAGTTCACCTTCACCTTGGGGATTTGGCCAGCGGTCTCAGAGGGAGGATGAGCTGCCCACTAGAAGGCATCACAGGCAGCTAGAGATAGCTGAAGGAACACGGGTGCTTATAGGATATCTGTTCTTCCACGTGGGGTAGAGATGTAGAACTTGTTAAAACTACTTTCAGAAGCCCCCCCAAACCTCTAAAATGGAACTCCGAGGTGGCCCCAGCAATAGGAATGGTAAGCTCCGAGAGAGTCAGACACAACTAATCAGGACTGTCATCTACATCAGAAAACAGATGACCACAAGCACCTTTGTGTAAGAGGATGAATTCAGCTATCTTGAAGGACTGGGTTCAAATTCCGCACCCACCAGTCATTAGCCACGTGCCTTTTGAGAAGTTAGCTTCCCAGAACCTCAGTTTTCCCATCTGTGAAACAGACCTCTTTGTGGTACATCTGGGTGGTTGGGGAAGTAATGCATGTGAGGACAAGGCAGAGGGCAGCAACTTTCAGGTGCACCACAGGCATGCGTGGGACTAAAACCAGCCACCTCGGCACAGTGGGTACCGGGTGCTCTGGGAGCCCTGTGATGTCTGCTATCGGAAGGCTCTGGGATGAAGCACTGGGAGGCCATCCCACCCTGACCCTGAACCACAGGCAACCTGCTGTTTGTACAGAGACCGTGGTAAGGACAGGTGCTTCCAAACCCACACCCAGTTCCCTCTGTGTCCCTGAGGGGACAATGATGTGATCTAGGGAGCGTCAGCCCCGGTTTCCTCTCAGGAAGCGCTGCAGAATTCAAACACGGTCCCTAAGCCTTTGCAAGGTCACTGCTTCTGAGGTTGGAGTTGGGATGTGGTTGCCCAGCTTGGGTGCTGCTGTTTTTGTTCTTCCTGTTGTGCCCAAAGTGTCACCAATAAATTTCCTCATCTGCACACCCAGTGCACTTGGGAACATCCAGGGGAATCATGGGTTTCTCCATGTCTGCAAAGGCCTTGGAAAATTACCGCCCAAACCTATCCCTCAGGTATCCAATGTCCTAGCAGGCAATAAAGTAGAGTGGAAAATATAAGGCTGAGCAACAAGAAGATTCAGCTGGCTTATTGTTTCCTAGCTCCGTGACCTTAGGAAAATTGCTTAATCGCTCTGAGCCTCAGTTTTGTCATCTGTAAAATGGAGAAGATAATATCTGAGTCCTCAGGTCGTAGGGATCAAATGCGATAACATGGCTGGAGTCCTTCACTTCTACAGCTCTTTCTTCAGCCCTGGCAGAGCCTTGCTCTGGACACTGACCTGCGTTTCCCACTTCCTCCCTGCCCCTGCCACACGCATGTGTGTGTGCACACACACAGGTTTCTCTGGTGGATATCACTTAGATATTAGGATAAAACTCACTCCACTTAAAAAGTTATTCTAGAGATGCCTGGGTGGTTCATCAGTTAAGCATCTGCCTTCAACTCAGGTCATGATCCCAGGGTTCTGGGATCAACCCCCACATCAAGCTCTGCACTCAGAGGGAAGTCTGCTTCTCCCTCTCCCTGCCCCACACTCCAGCTCATGCTGGATACTCGCTCTCTCATGCTCATACTCACTCTCTTTCTCTCGCTCCTTCCCTCCCTCTTTCTCTCAAATAAACAAAATCTTTTTTTAAAAAAACAGTTATTCTGAAGACCAAGACTGGTGACATCACAATTCCAGACTTCAAGCTTTATTACAAAGCTATAATCACCAAGACAGTATGCTACTGGCACAAAAACAGACACATAGATCAATGGAACAGAAGACACAGAAATGGACCCTCAGCTGTAAGGGCAACTACTCTTCAAAAAAGCTGGAAAGAATGTCCAATGGAAAAAAGACAGTCTCTTCAATAAGGGTGCTAGGAAAATTGGACAGCCACATGCAGAAGAATGAAACTGGACCATTTCCTTACACCACACACAAAAACAGACTCAAAATGGATGAAGGACCTCAGTGTGAGACAGGGATCCATCAAATCCTTGAGAGGAACACAGGCAGCAACCTCTTTGACCTCAGCTGCAGAAACTTCTTCCTAGACACATCACCAAAGGCAAGGGAAGCAAGGGCAAAAATGAACTATTGGGACTTCATCAAGATCAAAAGCTTTTGCACATCAAAGGAAACAGTCAACAAAACCAGAAACAAGTGACAGAAGGGGAGAAGATATTTGCAAACGACATATCAGATAAAGGGCGAGTATCCAAAATCTATAAGGAACTTAGCAAACTCAACACCCAAAGAACAAATAATCCAATCAAGAAATGGGCAGAGGACATGAACAGACATCTCTGCAAAGAAGACATCCAGATGGCCAACAGACACATGAAAAAGTGCTCCACATCACTCGGCATCAGGGAAATACAAATCAAAACCACAATGAGATATCACCTCACACCAGTCAGAATGGCTAAAATCAACAAGTCAGGAAACAACAGATGCTGGCGAGGATGTGGAGAAAGGGGAACCCTCCTACACTGTTGGTGGGAATGCAAGCTGGTGCAACCACTCTGGAAAACAGCATGGAGGTTCTTCAAAAGTTGAAAATAGAGCTCCCCTACGACCCAGCAATAGCACTCCTGGGTATTTACCCTAAAGATACAAACAGTGATCTGAAGAGGTACGTGCACCCCAAGGTTCATAGCAGCAATGTCCACAATAGCCAAACTGTGGAGGGAGCCCAGGTGTCCATCGACAGATGAATGGATAAAGAAGATGTGGTGTATACATACAATGAAATATTATTCAGCCATCAAAAAATGAAATCTTGCCATTTGCAAGGATGTGGATGGAACTAGAAGGTATTATGCTAAGCAAGATAAATGAGAGAAGAACAAATATATGATTTCACTCATAGGTGGAATTTAATAAACAAAACAGAAGGTGAGAGGAAAAACTGCAGCAAGATGATATCAGAGAAGGAGACAGACCCTAAGAGACTCTTAATCATAGGAGACAGAGGGTTGCTGGAGGGAAAGTGGGGGATGGGGTAACTGGGTAGTGGGCATTAAAGAGAGCCTGTGATGTAATGAGCACTGGTCTACTCCAGTGCTAACATGTTGTATAAGACTGACGAATCTCTGACCTCTACCCCTGAAACTAATAATACGTTATAAGCTAATGTAAATAAAAATAAAAAATAAAAAGTACTTATCAAGGAAACACAGTCATTCTAACTGGACTGTGGATGATCCAAACATGTTTAAATAGGATAACATTTGTAATATAAAAGAGAGAGAGCCTGGGGGATCAGACTGCTTTGGAGTTCGCACATCTAGCCCCCACAGCTGGCTCACCTTAGTCCTTCAGCTTCTCGGAACTGCTCATTCTTCACCAGTAAAATGGGGACCCTTGTGGGAGAAGGGATGGGAGGATAACGCATGCGAAAACAGCACAAATACAGATGCTGGCTAATCGTGCCAAGGGAGCCTCTGCTTGTCAGGATGTGTGCATCAGAGGAAACTTCTAGAAGCCCACAGCCCTCCCTGCTCTGTCTCCAGGAAACTGGGCAGCGAGCTGCACCACTCTTCCCAGAGGCGGGTCTGGCTGTTGGAACCGGGAGTGTGCGGCTATGGACAGACAGCTCAAGGACCTTCAAACTAAAGGGAATTCTCAAATGACCACAGCCCCCAAGGTACACGGGAAATCTCCATTAGCTTAAGAATTTGGTTTGCCCATGCCTTTTCTCCCCTCACCCGAACACACACTCCTATAGCTCACGATTCTCAATTTTCCTAAGAGAGAGGGAATTGGCAAGCTAACAAAATGGGTGTAGGTGTTATTCTGGAATCCATCTTCCAGGCCAGGATACGCTCAACACAGAATGGTCTGCCCTTTCTGTTCAGAACCATGTGGTGCTTTGAGAGGGGCACTGAGTCATCAAAAAGACAGAGAGCCTGTTTTGTTTCTAGCCCTACTTGCTAAGGCGGGAAAATAGATTATGCTCTTCTTTTACAAAGAGGTGTGACTGCACAGGGGAGGACAAAAGGGGTTTTCTCAGTAACACTCAGTTAATCAGAGAATTCAATTCACCACCACCGCCGTGGCCACAAACACTGTGTAATGGAGATGTTAGACCGAGTGATTAAACATTGTCTGGGGGTCGAGGGGTGACCGTGCTGGGATTCATCTAATTAGATGGCTCTCAGGGCTAGGGTGGAGCTGTGAGGCCGGAGAATAGATAAGGAGGAGATCCCATCTTCACCGAGGTCCAGTGTGAACCAAGAGCCCGGCAAATCACGTTGGGAAGGTGCCGTTCACCTGCGGCCACAGCCCAGCTTACCTCCCCCCCCCCCGCTTTTTTTTTTTAAGATTTTATTTATTTATTTGACAGACAGAGATCACAAGTAGGCAGAGAGGCAGGCAGAGAGAGAGGGGGAAGCAGGCTCCCCGCGGAGCAGAGAGTCTGATGTGGGGCTCGATACCAGGACCCTGGGATCATGACCTGAGCCGAAGGCAGAGGCTTTAACCCACTGAGCCACCCAGGCGCCCCTTACCTCCCATTTTAAAGAGGAGGAAACTGGGGTGCCTGGGTGGCTCAGTGGGTTAAAGCCTCTGCCTTCGGCTCAGGTCATGATCCCAGGGTCCTGGGTGTTATGCCCGAGTTTTCGCGTCCAAGAGACCACCAGAGAGCCAAGCACCGATGCAATCACACGAGGGTTTATTTGACAAGCTTAAGCTTGGGCCCAAGTATACCCGACGCAGTGGAGTAGGGACTTGGACCCCGAGCTTAGTTAAGGCAGGGGTATTTAAGGGTTCCTGTTACTAAAGCAGGGTGGGGGTTTCTGGAACCAAAGCAGGGTGGGGGTCCTTAGAACTAAAGTAGGGGAAAGTTCAGCCCTTGGGCACAGGGGTCTGAGATGGCTGTACTTATGCTAAGGCTAAACCTGAGGTGGGATGGCCTTGATTTTTCTCGGCCTCCACAGGGATCGAGCCCCGCATTGGGCTCTCTGCTCAGTGGGGAGCCTGCTTCTCCCTGTCTTCCTGTCTGCCTACTTGTGACCTCTCACTCTTTCTGTGTCAAATAAATACATAAAATCTTAAAAGAAAGAAAGAAAGAAAGGAAGAAATCTTCATTTAAAAAAAAAAAAAAAAAAGAGGAGACGGACCGAACCTCGGCAAGGTGATGGACTTTGCTAAGGTTACAGATACGGCAGAGTGTGTCGGACCCCCAATTTCCCCATGTTATTCACAGGGATGGCAACAGCCAAATTAAAAAAGCACAATGAATCCTCTTTATATTGAATCCTGGAGGTTTATGACAATGTCAGATTGAATGGCAATTCTTCTAAAGTTTATCTTCAGGCGTTCCAATAGAAAGCTGGACAGTTCCGGCGCTGCGAGTCCTTTGTCCTAGTCCCCAAAGAAGTGATGTCGGAACCCGGTAGATTCAAGGGGGGGAGCAGAGGAAATGCCACTCGGGAGTGTGGAGGACAGAGAGGTGGGCAGCTCGGAGAGGAAAGGAGGGGACCTCTTCTTTCTTCTTCCCTAACCCCTCCCCCACACCTTCTCTTCCTCCTCCTACCTTCCTAAGATGGTCTGTCCCATGCCAGTTCTCAGACAGCCCCCTCAAGACCCTCTGGCAGCCCATGGAGGGCAAAACTGGCTCTGGAAAAAATAGAAATCATTAACATAAGTAATAATACCGGACTTTACTAGTAATGCTGCAAAATGGGAATAAAAATGAAAAACGATACTTCGAAAAGTTTTAAATGGAGGAAGGATATGATCAAAATGCTCTCTCAGTAACACTTCTTTGATTAGAAGTTCTAATGCGAGAAATCCCTCCCAAGACGCCTCAGGGTGTGAACAATTCTGATTTCGCATTTTTACAACTTCCGAAATAATAGTCTTCAGTATTTATTAGAATATAATAACCTACTTTAAATTTTATTGATATTATACAAACATTATACTAGTATATAATAGTATAAGATTATATAAATTATAACAGTTAAGTCCTATTATTTTACTATTATAGAAATAACAGTATTTTGCACCAACAAGAGAATACTAGTACTTTTTGTTCATAAGCACAATATAGGACCCAGAAGGCTGGAGTACCCCAAGCCAGTATTACCATCATGAATTGGGTTCTTTTTCTGTATCACCTCCCACAAGGCAGGCAAATATTTTTACAGCTTGAGAAGCACTTTCTTTGCACATTAGTTCATTTGCCACTCCCATCCAGGGTACGATGAAACAGGAATTATTTCTAGACATAGTCTGCAGATAAGAAAACAGAGTGTCGGGGCGTACGGGCTGAAAGTACCTGAGCCAGGACTCGAACCCAGGCTCAGGAGTTCCAGATCTCAAGCTCTGACCCAGCTTCCATAGCCCTCCAGCCCTGCTTTCTTCTGAGAGTGGACGAAGCCTCTGTTCGAGGCTTCTGTGTATTGGCTCTTCCCAGTCTACCTGCTCTGTTCCCCATCAAGCACGTCTTCGTTTCCAGGTGGAGAGGGAAACAAGAGAAGCAGCAGGCCGCCGGGCCGGCCACAGCGAATGTTTCCCCAGCCCTGGCCGGCACTCAAAACCTCCGGGCTGCTCCTGGCCAAGGCAAGGGGGGGTGGGTTCTGTGGTTGCCAAGATAGAAAGGTTACAGTCATTTTCCTGGGTAGGTGATCAATAACGTACACAAATAGTCGTTTTTCACTCAGAGACCTCTTGACAAGAGCTGGGAGCGGGAGCTGCCGACACGCTGGGAGGGAGAACCTTCTCTCTTCTGGCTCCGGTTCCCAGCTGCACCCACCGCGAGGCTGTGCAGGTAGAGAAGGACGGTCACCCCACTAGCCACGCCGTAGGGAGAATCAGGAGGAGGGAGGGGTGGCAGCAGCCTCTAGGGATTCTGCCTGGGACCCAAGGGTGCCCGGGATGAAGACAGAAGATTTGGAGAGGGCCAGAGGCAGACGGCAGCCAGGCTGGGGATTGTGAGATCAAGGAAGCAGCGGTGGCTTCATAGGCATCACGTGACCATGCTGGTCACACGGGGACCTGCGTGCAGAAGGGAGCCCCATGCCTGGGGTTTGACGATCTCTATTTGTCATCCAAAATTCTTGATCATTTTCTCTCTGAATGTGGAGTTTGTAGGTGAGGTCTGACAGGACCACAGCGCATGTGCTGGGGCTTGGAACATGGGCTTGAGTGCTTCTGACTCTCCTACCGGCTGCCTCCCCAGGGCAGGTGCTCAGAGCCCCTCCCCGGAGGGTGTAGGTGCGGGAGGGTCCATGCCAAGTCCCAGCCAGGACCTGGGGCCAGTGCAGGTCAAAATTTGCCTGCATGTGTCACGCGGCCCAGCGAGCGCACAGTACGTAGCAAATAAACACCATGACACACCCAGAAAGAGAAACACAAAAGCTTTTTTTTCCCTCCTCTTTGAACAAGAAGCCCTACACTTTTATTCTGCACTTGTCTCTGGCAAAGATGTGGCCGACCTGCTAAAAGGGATACATATCACAGCGGGGAACGGACTCGAAGACGGAGCATCAACCACATCCGCCTCCTGCAACGGAGATGGCACCCGTTCGGAATAGAACATCTAGACCCCTCCTCTGTCCTCTGGCCACACTCCTCCCTCACCCCAGGCTTCTTTCCTCTTCCTTCCCGCCTAGCAAAGCCTGATCAGCTGACCCTATGTTGAAAAAAAGATATAGTTATTCCTACTATAAAAATACTAAAAGCTCTCTACTTGGCAGGGAGCCTGCTTCCCTTTCTCTCTCTCTGCCTGCCTGCCTAATTGTGACCTCTCTCTCTGTCAGATAAAAAAATAAAATCTTTTAAAAAAATGCTAAGAGATACTGCAGATACTCCTACTATAGATGCTAAAGCTAGTCCTACCACCCAGGTGCAAAAAGATACTACAAATACTCATAATATAGATACTCATACTATGAAGATTCTACAGATACTAAGATATTTGTACTTTATTTTTTTAAAAAGATTTTATTTGACAGACAGAGATCACAAGTAGGCAGAGAGGCAGGCAGAGAGAGGAAGGGAAGCAGGCTCCCCGCTGAGCAAAGAGCCCAATGTGGGGCTTGATCCCAGGACCCTGGGATCATGACCTGAGTGGAAGGCAGAGGCTTTAACCCACTGAGCCACCCAGGCGCCCCAGATATTTGTACTTTAATGTCACAAAAGATACTAAAGGGGGCCCTGGGTGGCTTAGTGGGTTCATCGCCCATTCCTGATTGCAGCTCAGCTTGTGATCTCCGTGTGATGAAGCCCCGTTGAGCATGGGGTCTACTTGAGATTCTGTCCTTCACCCTCAGCCCCTCCCCCTGCTCATGCCCTCCCTCTCTCTAAAATGAATAAATCTTTTTTAAAAAAGAGAGAGAAATACTGAAGATATTGATAATGACTTCAGATCTTTAACCCTCCCGGGGAAACTAGCACATTTTCGTTGTAAATGATGCTTCGCTCAAAGGAGTTACTTGTAGATGAATTTCAAGTACTTTAAAAAGTCAATAAGATAATAATAATGAGAATAAATAGCCATGATTTATTAAATGCCTACATGGCCACAGGTGAATAATAAATATCCTCTCCAATCCTTACATCAACTCGGAAAGGAATGGAATAGCACCTTTATTTGAGAGGAAGACATTTCCACTCAGAGAGGCATCCCACTTACACGCATGCAACCAGTAATGAAATGGTATTTGAACTCCTGTTTTTCTGACTCCTGAGAGTAAATTTAGTGCAGCAACTTACTGCCCCTGTGCCTAAGGACAGTACTGGGTTTAAGAAGGAAGGCAACAGGGCCTTGGTTAAAAGAAAGAGCTCTTCCAGGCTTCTGTGCCCAGGCCCAGAGGATGGCTGGGATGGGCAGAGAGCTGTCCATCTAGCCGGGCACAGGAAGGGAGGGTAGTCCTGGCACTGGAAATCGAAGCTGGCCTCTATTCATCAAGAACGATAGGACTGAAACACGGTCAACCCAAACCACCCACCCTGCTTCTAATGAAGGTTCAAGCGTAGCTCAAGTTGCAGAGAATTCATTCATAAATTAAAGAGAAGAATTTGAAGTCCCTTTGTGCAAGCACAGGGCTGGGCACTAAGGAATCAGGACAGATGAAACGGAGGTGGTCCCAGGCCCCACTGACATGCAGTCCTTGACCACAAGCCAGATTAAGAAATACATTTTACAAGTCAACCCAACACACACGACCAGTCCGCCCACGCTCTCACGAATGTGCACACACAATGCACTGAAACAAAAGTTTCACAGAACATGACTAATCCTTACTACAAAGGTATTCTATTGTGTGTCCTATTATGTCCTGTTTCTTTTTTTTAAAACATTGGTCATGAGCAATTGGATGGGTTTTAAGACTGATGGATCATGGGGAAACTTCTAGTAAGAGATATCATCAAGGAGTGATGGGCTAAGAAGTTCCGAGTTTCTGGAAATACATCCAGTGAAGAGACCCTTACACAGACAGAGGGATCAGGGTGGGCTTCCTGGAAGAAATGACCTCTAAGCTGAAGTGTAAATCTAAGAGGTCAGCAAAGCCAGATCACGCAGAGATTGTGAAGTTCTATAAAGGAATTTGGACTTAACCCCATGAGCCACTGAAGAATATGAAACAGATACAGCGGTCGTATGTGCTGACAGGTATTCCAGCTCTCCTTTTAGGCTCAGGTTCCCCCATGCATTTTTCCTTTCCTGTTGAAGTCAGATGCAGCCGTGGGATTTGTTTGGTCCAATGAAATAGGAGCCTAAATGAGGTGTGTTACTTTCCACGGAAGCTTTAAAAGCCAATGAACAGTTTGCCGTGCTTATTTTCCCCTGCCATAGGGACCCTTAAAATAGAATTCAGCAATCCTAAGTTAAAGAACAGAAAGTAGCATAATTCACTGAAGTCAGTGGTGAGTGCTAAGAAAAAAAAAAAAAACCCGAGAAGTGAGACATAAAAGTGTCTCATGAAGACTTCACCAAAAAGGTAATTCTGAGTAAAGAATTGAAGATAAAAGCCATGCAGATATCGGGAGGGACGGCGTACCAACCAGAATGAACAGCAAGTGCAATGGTCCTGAGGCAGGAATGTGCCTGGTATATTTGAGGAAAAACAAAGGAGCAAGATTAGTTGGAGTGAACTAAGGGAAGTAGAGTGGGCAGTATTTCCCAGCCCCTCTGCCTACAGAGTATTTTCTCTGCGAGCCACGAATTCTGGGACTGTAGATCCATAAGACTGTCTTCAGGAAACAAGGTCCTAGACTCCCTCAGTTTGGGAAAGGTGACATGGGTGGAGGGCATTATGCTAAGCAAAATAAGTCAAATGGAGAAAGACAAACACTGTGAACTCACTGACCTATGGAATCTAAAAACACCCAACTTATAACAAAAAATAACAAAATAACAAGATTAAAAAACAAAACATGTAGTTACCAGAGGCGGGTGACTAGGGGAGGGGGAATTAGAGGAAGGGGGTCAACAGGTAGGAACTTCCAGTTAGAAGTACTGAGAATATAACACATAATAGAACTATAGTTGATACTGTTTATGGTATATTTGAAAGCTACAAGAGAGCAGATCCTAAAAGTTCTGGTCACAAGGGAAACAATGTGTAACTATACGAATCGATGGAAGTTAAAACTTATGGTGGTAAATGCTTTGCAACAGATGTATGTCAAATCATGATGTTGTGTACTTAAAATTTATTCAATGCTGCATGACAAGTATATCTCCATGAAAGCGGGAAGAAAAAAGGGGCAGAGAGCAGTTGAGGGCCTTGTAGGAAGAGAATGTTATTTCTCAGAGGGGTCCCCCCAGAAGCTTGCCTGCTGGGATCAGGACTCTTGGGGACTTCTGCAAAATGATATTCCCTTCTGTGGTCAGAGAGGAGAACTCTCAAACCTCCACCTCCAACTCCCTCCCGAGAAGCAACTTGCTTTAAGCAAACAAATTGTACTGAGTTGCTGAGATTTTAAGTCTTTTCGTGCTAAAAATAAATCTATTGTGGAAAATCCCAAAAGATGAAGCGCATCTCTAACGTCAGGGGGTAGAGCCCCCCTCCCTCATGTGCAGGGAGCTGGTCTTCCAGCTCTTATCATTAACAGTAATCTGGGGTCGGGAGGGGCTGCTTGTTGATTTCCTGAGACCCTTGAGAGAAAAACACAAATTTTGCTTTAGAACAATGCCTGTGTTTATTTATCAGTAATGATCCTTTCCTTAAGACTCGTGAATACATGAGTCTCCCCATAGTCCTAAAACCCACGGTGTCCTCGATCACTCCAATGTCTGCAAGCCAGAGGGTCCAGAAGATCAAGTCCGTGCTCACCTACCTCTACCCAGGACAGAAGGAAAAACAAAAACAGCTCTCACTGCCTTCTCCAGGGTTTCTGGGGAGTGGGGGGGGGGGGGGGGGGGAGGCAGAAACCTTCACCTCTCAGAAGAAATCTGCTGGGATGATAGGGCCCAGACTACCTCTGTTCCTGCTGTCCCTGGCTGGGCAGGGACTCCCCACCCCACACGTGTGCTCAGGAGTAAAAGTTGCCTTAGGTCTGCTCGGTGCCAGGCTCTGTCTGAAGGCCCGAGTTTATTTTGATCTTTCTTTGCTGCCAAGTCACACACTTATTCCCAGGTGGTCTCCTGGTCACAGCAGGGATCCTAGCTCAGGCATACAGTGCCTAGAACAACCCCCAACCCCAGCATTGGAAAAGGAGCCTATGGCCCATGTACGAACATTTTTTCAGTCCTTTTAGCCTTGTCTATAACCTCAATTAAGCTGCTGCTAGATGCTGGAGAGTAAATTATGAATTAGGCATGGTCTCCGCCTACTAGTACAAACATATAGATGTGGATATACATATAGGACACGTCTGTATGCATTTATATAGGACGTATGAATGAATGAATAAAAAAGTCTGTCTCTTGCCATTATGCATGCACGAAAAGCTGGAGGAAGGAACAGTTAGGGGTAAGTGGATGTGCAATGAAGGGAGAAAGTCAGGAAGATCGAAGAAGGAATATTTGCCTCGGCCTCAGAGGGTGAGCGAGGGAGCGCGCCTCGGACACAAGGAGTAGAATATGCCTGTACTCGGGAGTACGTTCCCAGGAATTCCCGGGAGTCAGGCAGTGAGCCCCCCGGCCTCAGCTCCCACCACCCCAGGAAGGGGAGCTACAGCATCCTAGTCCTTGTGAAGGGCCGGTCATGACCACAGTCACATACATGTCCAAAGCTGATCATGGTCCAGGCCCAGGCCTAGTTGAAGACCTGCAAATCTGCATCATAATACTAAGTTAGAATAACCGAAGGGATTCCTTGAACACCTGGTATGTACAGGAACCAACAGAGTTTTCATGCTCATTTTCTAACTTATTCTCCAAAAAACCCTATACTATTACTGCAATTCCCATTTTATCAGTGGAGGAATGGAAGTCCACAGACAAAGCCTCTGCTGAAGGGAACTCACACAAGAGCCACAGGGATAGGACGTGTGTTCAGCCGACAAAAAAGATGAACAGTTACCGAGCTCGCGCTAGGTTGTGGGTTACATGCATTCATCATCAGCCCCCAGCGAAGTAGATGCTGTGATACCCATTTTACAGAGAAGAAAACTGAGGCATAGAGAGGTGATGGAGTTTGCCTAAAATTATAGAGCTAGTGCAACTCTGGAGCCTGTAACTTACAAGCCCCCATGCCTAACTCGGATGGTTGACCTCAGCCCACCTGTGCTTTGTCCCGGGGATGCAGAGAGCAGGTATGAAGGAACTTGATAAAGCAGCTCACATTGTTGGTATCAGTGGTGGGCGTGGCTAAGCTGAGCCATCTAGGAAGGGGGGCTTTAAACAGAGGAAGCTGGGGTGGCCATCAAGATTTCCTCCCATCCAGGGCCTCCTGGGGGGGCTCAGTCAGTTGAATGTCTGACTCTGTTTCACGGAATCCCTTGTCTGGCTCCATGCTCAGTGGGGGAGTCTGCTTGAAGATTCTCTCCCTCTACCCTTCTTCTCACACGCTCCTGCTCGCTCTCTCAAATAAATAAACAAAACATTAAAAAAAAGAGATTTCACCCCATCCAGGGTTTGATGGCCAGCCCTGCAAGCTGGAGCACTTGACTTCCTCAGCTCACCAAAGAAAGAGTCCTATTTTGGAGCCTTATCAACATTTAGCCTGCATAAATTTGGAATGCCAGTTTATTTTTTTAATCAAGAATTATATTGTCCTGAGATAGAGTAATTCTGTTCATTTGACTAGTACATCCTGTCATGTAGAAAGCCAACTCATCATCCGATAATAGCTCATATTTGTGGAGGTCTTACTCTGTAAGACATGCATGAAGCATTATCTCAATAAGGAAAACAAGTAGACGTATCTAATATATAATGGCATCACGCGAAGATGAACCGATGTGTCCGTCTCCCCAGCAAAGATGGTCTAGCCAGGGAGACAGAAATATCTGAAACAGAATGGCTACGATGCTCACTTCCCTCACCGTAACAGATCTGCTGGCCCACACGCAACTTCTTTTGAATGGCCACTGCCTTGGGGATTCTCCTTCCTTTCTGTATCATGGCTGAGCAGTGTGACTTCAGACTAACATATGCTCCCCGTAGGTGTATTAATTCATTCAATCGGGTTACTGTCAGGCACGGCCGCCCAGGGAACCATGCCGTCTCCTGAAGGTGACCCTGCAGCTCTCTGCTCTGCACAGATCTTGAAGCTGAATTCTCCGCAGACAATCCTTGGTTCCTCGTCTACAGATTCTTGGGAGAGGCCTCCCTTCAGCCCCCACATACAGGCAACATCACACAATGATACCCCAATGTACCGGAGAGCAAGGAGTTTGATGAAGCATGAATGTTGTGCAGAGAAATTAGAATTGGACATGAGGGGGCGCCTGGGTGGCTCAGTGGGTTAAAGCCTCTGCCTTCGGCTCAGGTCATGATCCCAGAGTCCTGGGATCGAGCCCCGCATCGGGCTCTCTGCTCAGCAGGGAGCCTGCTTCCCCCTCTCTCTCTCTGCCTGTCTCTCTGCCCACTTGTGATCTCTGTCTGTCAAATAAATAGAAAAAAAAAAAAAAGAAATTAGAATTGGACATGAGTTGGACCACGGGGCACTGAAGGCCAGAGTCGTCACTGTCAAAAACCACCTCTGAAGTCTCCTGTTGTCTAGACACCGAGGGGACAAAAGCCCAGTGAGGACACACGGAGAACCTGCCCTTCAGGAGCTTTCATTTCAGATATTCCCATGCCCCCTGCAGGATCATATGTCTGTTTTCGCATTTCTGAGTTCGTTTTTGTCATTCGCTCCATCTGCATGTATTTATTGGGTGTTCGGTGAGGGACGAGGCTCAGGAAGGCATCCTCGGGTCTCACGATGGCCGTAGCTGCTCCTCCAGCCCTCGCCCAGAGGAGTGGACTCAGAAGCGCAAAGACAAGCAAGTGCCCACCCTGTGACCTGACCACACTCGGCCCCTCTGCTCCAAACCAGGTACCGACGCCCGGAAAACTAGGAAAGATGAGATCATACATCATTTCCGTTCCGAGTCCAAAGCCTGGTTAGTGTTGGGGAAGGGGAACAGATGAAGTTTGAGCCTGATCGGGATTTGAATTTTAAACTTGACTGGACTGTGTCTTTCAAATACCAAAGGTGACCATAAAATTAAAGACTCTGTCTAAGGTGCCAAAGGGCAGAAAAAGAACATGGTTGAGAGCAGACACTGGAAAATAAGAACTTCAACCTAGGCCATCAATGTGGACATGATTCTTTGTGGGTCCGATTCTTCCCAAGCCAATGCCCCCAATGTGGTTCCTTCTCCACCAGCTCTCGCCTGGCCCCAAGCACAAGCCTCCTGCCAGGCCCATCCCCACCCACTCCTGCCCTGATCCCAGCTGTTTTCACGGCCACTCTCGGTTCTGAAAACCCCTGTGATCGAGTTCACCCCCTGCTTGACACCTTCTGTTGCCTTCCCATTGCTTCAAACACAGGCAGACCACAACAGCAGAATTTATGGCTCAAAGGACATCCTTGGGAATCAGATGTGCTGGATTTAATCCCGGTTTTAATCCTAGCTTTCGGCCCATGTACCTGTCTGCTCCCATCTCTGTGCCTCCGTTTTCCTCCATAAAATGGGGATAATGTTGGAATCACCACCTTACGACACAGTAGGGAGGATCCAGGGAGTAGGTAAGCATTCAGCCCTTAGAACAGTGCCTGGTTCACAGCAATCAACGTATGGTGTCCGGCGCTGCCCTTATCTTCGGGAGCTGGAGATCTGGAGTGCAATTAACAAAGAGTGGAGTGGGCTGCCAGATACGAGTAGAGAGGCAGGCCCAGGCCTGCCTCCTCGCTGCCTGGCACAGAGCCTGGCACGTAGGAAGTGTTCGATAAATATTAGTTGGACGGATGGAGGAGATAAAGTCCTTCTCCTAAACAAAGACTTCTGGCCCGAGGCCTCGAGCACTGCTTGCATAGGGCCCCGACGCCATCTGTACATCTCCCCTTCCCCAGCTTGGGAGGCCTGTGCGAGGGGCGGCTGTAACTTAGCAACAAGAGCTTCCATAGAGACGAAGCAGCAGACAATAAGATCCAGCGCCTGGTCCCCCCCCCGCCCACCCCGCACTCCGGAGCAGAGCATGTGCAGACGGGAGCCCGCACCCCTGCCGGTCCAGGTCCTCGTCAGACCCTGACAGGGAGGCCGGGAGCCGGCATGGCCCAGATTTCCCTCGGGCTTCCTAACAGGGGTGTTTTTTGAGGCAAGAGGACTCTTTCTGGAAGTGTGGGGAGGGAGGACATGCTCAGGGAGGTGAACAGACAGGAAGCCCTTTGGGGTGTCCCGCCAGGGCGGGGTGCGGATCTGTAAGAGAATGGGAGGCCTTCGGCACCCCAGGCTCAACAGGAAAAAAAAACTGTTGAAAGTAGGGGGATCATGGAGGCCTAGGCCAGCCACCGCAGGAGTCCCAGACCTTTCACAAGCCATAGGTAAACAGACAAGACGACCTCAAATGCCACAGCACGGGAGGCAGGGACAAGCACAGGAAAACAATGGACTGGAAGATGGAAAACAGGATGCCCACAGAGGGGGCATCCCTGGATTGGCAGCTGAAGGGACCGGTTCCCTAGTGATCTGCTGGAGGGTGTCCCCACCTGATGACCGGCTTCTAGCTTTCCATTGCTAAATAAGGGGGTGGACTAGATGAGCCCCAAGGTCCCTCCAGAGCTATGGGCCATGAGTCCATGCCAAGTCCCATCTTCCCCTATCCTCCCCCCAAAAAAGAAAAGGATTTACTCCTTTGTATTCCGTTAATAAATAAATAAATAAATAAATAAATAAATAATATGCCCAAGTTCTCTTTTCCAGCCCCACTGTCCTCTGACCAAGTCCGTTTTGCAGGTCACTTATTTGGAGGATACGAGCATCGGCATACCCTGCCTCCCCATCTCGAGGGCCTGCTCCCCAGGCAGCAGTCCCCGAAGTTCCGCTCCCCAGAATGTGAGGTATGTGTACGGTGGCCCAGGGTGAAAACCGAAGCAGGCAGACCTGGGAGGGGTCGAGGGGCCTGGGATCTATGGGACACCAGACAGGCCCTTTGCACGCACGACACACCTGCAGCCACAGCGTGAGAGGTGCGGCCGTCAGGGGAGGTCCAGACCCTGAGACCCCAGCAGGACCTTCGCCCTTGTGACCGGGGAGGACCTGAGATTTGGGCCGATGCTGAGTATGAGGCAGCGGTTCTGGTGTGACCCGCGGGCCCCGCCAACCAGGAGTGGGAGCGGAGGCGGGGGCCTTGGAGCAGGGCCAAGCCTCGGGGTAAGCCAGGGCGGGGCGAGGGGGTGCTGGGGCTGGGGGGGGGCATAATTGAGCAGGGCTGCAGCAGCAGGGTCCAGCAGGCCTGCCTATTCCCTTGCAGGAGCTGAGAACCCGATGCTGGGAAGGGACCTTTCCAGGGAAATGCCTGCCAAAAGGTGGCCACCTGTAATGAGGCAATAAACGGGGTAATTATCGGGTAATCACTGGCCCTCCAAGTGTCTGGGAACCTGCGGGTGAGAGCTCGGCCAATTCGAAGCCTCGTGTCTCCGGTGAGCTGGAAGCGCAGCTGAAAATTAGATAGTGTGGACGGGCAAGGGAGGAGCGGCTTTGGGGGGACCCACTCCATCCTTTCTTTCCTCTCTTGCCTTTTCCCCTGGGCTGGCCCAGGTTCAAGGCTATAGACAAGCAGCGTGTGCTGGGACAGAGGCAGCTGCGGAGTCCCCCTGGCATCTTTGAAGACCAGAGCCCACCATGCCCCACCTGCTTCGTCCCGCCCCACCCTGCTCCACCCCCCAGAGCAAGCACCTCTGCCCTCCCACGCGCGCACCCGCCTCCAAGAGCTCAAGTCCAGGACCAACGCCGGGCAGAGGTCCGTTCAACTGTGTCACTGCAGACTTGTGACTTGGTGCAAAGTGCAGCTTCTTTGCAAAGTCCTCTGCTCTCTCCTCTCCTGAACCCTGGGTCCTAACCCCTTATGGCGTCTTTCTTCCAGTTGGCCCAGTTAGACTAGTGAAGCTGCAAAGCATGGGCGTAATTACGCATGCAGGATGCCTGGAACTGTTGAAGTCCATGAATAAAATGGGTTCATTTGTTCTGGCTGAGGACAGGATGGAGATTCGGGGTGGGGCGGGGTGTGAAAATGAACAAGGTAATTTTTTTAGTGTCTTTTATAGATAGCATGTCACTTTGTTAGTTTACAAGTATTAAAAATGTATAACATAGAGCTTGTTCTGCTCATAAAATGATCCTCTTTGGCATATTAAAATTTAAAGTATAGTTTATTCAGGCAGTAATTACACTTTTACTAATTGAATTTACCTCTAAATATTTCAAAGTTTTATAATAAATTGAGCTACAAGATACTGAGCCTCAAGGTGTTTGTATACAATGGCATTTGAGAAATAGGCAAAAACCTTGAAAACAGAAGAAATCAGCAGCATTGGAATAAAATGGGAAAAGGTTTTTTGTTTTTTGGCGTTTTCTAATACCTACAATAAGGACAAGAACCCAAGTAATATGTGACACGGTCCTTCACTTTATAAGCTCCCTGACATATCTTACTTTGATTTTCACAACAAAAGCAGAAAAAGAGGTTTGTATTTAAAAATAAGGGTAAGGTCACTCAGAGAAGCTGAGCAACTTGCCCACGGTCACACAGGGACTGCCGAGTTCTGGATCACCTTTGGACCCCAAATCCCATGCTCACTCCAGGTCAGAGAGATGATGAGAAAGGTTGCCACAACGCTGTGAATTAACGCCCCTGAATGGTACATTTTAAAAATGGTTAAAGGGGCGCCTGGGTGGCTCAGTCTTAAGCATTTGCCTTCGGCTCAGGTCATGATCCCAGGGTTCTGGGATTGAGCCCCCCCTGCTCAACGGGAAGCCTGCTTCTCCCCCTTCCCACTCCCCCTGTTCGTGTTCCCTCTTTCACTGTGTCTCTCTGTCAAATTAAAAAAAAAAAAAAAAAGCCACATAAATAAATAAATAAAAATTAAAATGGTTAAAATGGTAATCCATAAAATAAAAGATTCCTTGAATGTAATTTTTCTTCCCACGGGACACGTCACTCCTCCTTTCAGCCCTTCCTGTTCCTTCTGCCTCCTCCATTTCTTAGTCCCACACCAAGAACCAAGGCTCGAACTGGACTCCTGCAAGATCCTGTTAGGAACCACCCTCGACCTATCTGAGGCATTCCCTAGGTAGCTGAGGGCCAGGCGTTCTTGGGGGGACAGGTAGTTATGTTACAAGAAACACAGCTTTCAGGTAGGACTCTCTGGTGCCTACAAATGTTTATTCGCAAGCTGACCTCGAGCAAATGGTCTTTCCAATAAACAACTTTCCAATAAACGAGGAAGTTCCAGGCTCTGAGCAGAGCATGTGGCAGGGAGATGTGGCAATATTCTGGTGGTGGGTTAGGAGGCAGGCTTGAGATTCCGGTGAGTGGCTGTAAATAGAGCTGGTCTAAAATCTTAGGGTGCTATTCCAAAGAACACGTGCTACTGTTGGGCTTGGTAAACGCATGCCCAAGCAGGGCAGGGTGGGTTCCTGTTGGACGTTCTGGCCAATACACAGATTCCAAGCCCTCCTTGTTTCAAGGAAAACCATTTCTAACATCCATCATGCTAATGAGCAAAGCCTCTGGTGTTGGTAAGAGAAAAACAGCTGAAAATCTTGCTATGGTGGCCCAGAGAGTGTGGTTTCTGCTTGAGGGCTTTCAAATGTCAACTATCCCACTCCCGAAGAAAGTACTTCCCGATCAAGATTCTTCCCATGGTCACAGCCCCCTGGAATTCTGATCAAAAGGATAGCTCCCCGGTAGGGTTGGCAGATAAAACACAGTACCGGGGACATACTTCTACTAGGAAATATTTGGGATTTGTCAGACACTCACATTTAACTCTGTGTTCTATATTTTTATTGGCTAAATTTGGCCACTCCGCTCACACTCTATGCTGAGGTATTTGGAAATAAACTACAGAATATAGAACCTATACCTATACCTTTTGTAGGAAAAAGATATTTTAAAGTTAATGTTTCCCTGCTTTGTGACTATCTCCCAGCCTGACGGCCTCTGGCCACAGCAGGCAGACAGGTCTGAGCAAGTGTAAGGATAAGCTACTGGTTTTAAAGATCCACGGAAATCAACAGGGGGTTCCTGGTGTCTCTGCGGTCCTGCACGCTCCATCCTGCGACATGGAGATCAGAATTGAGAAGACTCAAAGAGCAAATAAGTCCTGAATCTCTTTTCTGTGTGTGTGTGAAACGGTACGGCCCCCAGATGCAGAAAAAGGTCTTGCATTCTTACATGTGATACTGTACCGCTTGCTCTTGGTGGGCAGGAATTACAAGGATCTGATATTCTAGGTGGTTTCACGCGAAAATCTCTTCCTTGCATAGAGGGATTTAGAATTCACTGGTAGAGGGTGGGTAGGGAGAGGAATAATAAAGACAGGATAATAGCACCTTAGCTGTAAGATTTTAATCAATCTAAAATAAAATGAATATAATTTTTGCTCCTAAAATGAGTTTTATTTTCCGGCATTTTTCTAATTTTCATTTTTACTATTAGTTCGGGGTGGGAGGGCGGGTAATGCTCAGGGCAAAAGTGAAACATTGTCCCCCTACCTCATTCCTTAAGGATCTGAGGGAAAGAGGGAGACATTTTCATTGCTAGTTGGGGATTAAGGGAGCCTTTCCAAACGCCCCAGAGACGGTAATTTAAAAAAAAGAAAGAAAGAAGGAAGGAAGGAAGGAAACGAAAATAAAAGGGGGGGGGAGCAGTACCCCCGATCTGGCCCCTGGACTCTGGAGGTTTTGGGAAAGGTCACGCAGCAGGTCAGACCCCCTGCAGGGCGCTCCGGGAGGCCCCCCTCCCACCACCTCCGTCCCTGCAGCTGCAGCTTAATAAAAGGTGTGATTACCATGGTAACCTCAGTAACGCTTTCAAATAGATGGCCAATCATTATTCACTCATTTACTGTTTATTGTAGCGGTGCCAATCACAATGAGCTCCAGGAGTGTATTAATGGAGATGTGATCGGAGCCTGGGCCCCGGAGGGGACCCGCATTGTGATGCCTCATTCATTAGCATCCTGTGCTCAAGGTGGGTGGGCGCCCAGCCACTCCCTCCCCGCCCTCCTCTGCAGACTCGGGGTCCTAGGCACAGCCCCAGCACACGTGCTGGGCCGGCAAGCCCTCCCCGGCTCCCTGGAATGGGGGAGGGGACCCAAGAGGTCCCCACCGGACCCCCACCCCCACAGAAAGTCCCCAGTGCACCGTCACCTCCAAAGACGGGCAGGCAGACTGGGCGCTGGCTCGGCCCCAGCAAGAGGTTTAGTATTCTCATCTTCTCTCTGGACCCTTTCCCCATTCCAAATTCTATAAACAAATACGGGGAGTGGTTAAGCCTTAGCCAAGCCCTTGGCTGTGGGGGGGCAGTGAGGGTAAGTGTACAGGACAGTTCCCCCACCTGAACACCTTCGAAGGTGACAGTTCAGGACCCCGGGAGGGGAAAATGTAGGTGGTGCTCCTCCTCTTATGAAGGCTGGACACCTGCTCCAAAGCCTGCTCAGAGGCAGGCAGAGGGCCCACCAAGATAACAATGTCCATCCTTGCTTTCTTGGATGCATTACATCAGGCCTTCCCAGAGAAGGAAGAAGAGGGCTTGGGGGAAACACGGGAAGCAGGGGCATTTCTAATCTCACCAGCAGAGAGGCTTTCAGAGCGCATGGCTTATTGTGTCCACAGAACCCCAGCAAGATCCCTTTCCTGTCCTCCAGGCTGTTGCAAAAGCAACACAGCCAACCCCCCTCCCCCTTCCTCCAGGGTCATGTAGGCCTGGTAATGGGGAGGTTAATGGAACCAGTGGGGACCAGAAGACCAATGCCTGCTCTGAGAACGACCTCAGCCCTAGAGAAAGGGTCGGGAAGAATCCCGGCCAACCTGGTGGGAAGGGACTCGAGGTCAGATTTCATTTGCTTCAGAAAGTCAACAGAGTGGTACGCCATTCCTTGTACACGGGAGCACATGGGGGAAACCCAGATTTACTGCACAGACTGGCAGCTCGTTACCAGTGAGACGCCCGCCCCGAGGCAGCCTGTTCTTCAGGGGCAGCTCATTCTTGCCCTGCCCTCTCCTTTGTGGGGGGGTTCCTGAGGCCCTGAGCCCCACTCTGATTCCCGTGGCACCTCCCACTCACGGCGCCAGTCGGGACCAAAGACAGACGAGGGTGGGAAGGTGTGAGATGACTCATTCACTCTTGCTCATCTCTGCCTCTGCCCATGCTCAGGATGTGGGGGAAAGAAGAGTATCCTGAGACTCTTAGAACGAGGAGGAAGGCTTTAATCAGGACTATCAGGATAGTGGAGAAAGACTTAAGTCTGAATAAGCAAGGACCTGTGCGGAGGTGCAGCCAAGGGAAAGAGTCAGGGGGTCAGCAGTGGGTAGAAAATTGCCAAGAGTGACACTGCGGGGGAGAGGGGGTCTTGCTGAAGGCAGCTTGGAGGAGCAGGTATGGGGGGGCCTCTCCCTAAACCGGTGTAGCAGGATTCTGGCTGCAACTGGACTCTGCATGGACTCTGCAAGGGCACGCTGAGAAGCCCAAGGTCATGGTCTAGTAGACAAGAACACACCGAGGAGCCTGACCAAAATTTGGTTAAGGGAGAGTCTTGGTCCACAACCACCAGAGAGAAGGGCAGGAGAAGTTGCCCAGAGAAGGACAAATGTATGTTCTGGGACAAAAATCAGGCAGCACTCAATGGACAGCCGGCTGGGGAGAGTGTGTCTCTCAAGCCAAGCCCAGAGGCCAGGTGAAACCAGCAGGGAGCGAACATTTCTCTTCCCTGCCCTCCCTGGGTTTAGGCTCCTGTCCGGGACCCCAGCAGCCGTCCTCAGGCTTGTCAGACTGTTGGGCCCTAGGCCTTTCCCCAGAGAGGGACTCAAATCCTACCTCCAGTCCCTTGCTCTCTGGTGACAGACACGCCCTTGCAAGCCCCTTTCCTCATCAGGGAGGGCAGGGGGCTAAGGGGACCACCCTCAGGTCAGGGAGGGGTCTTCCTAACAGTGTTGACAAAGCCTGGGAAAGCGAGCTCCATGTAAGTGAGCACAAGGAGAAACGGAAGGCTCTTCCCACCTGCAGGAAAAGCCTCCAGCCCTCCCCAGGGAGCACAGAGACCTGCTCTCTGGAGGATGTCCTCCCTTGTGATTTGCATCCTACCCATGGGATGGTGCTTATCTCCTCATCCGCACGTGGCTGGCATCCCTCCATCTGGGCGATTCCTACCCCATCAGAACCCACAGGAATTTTTGGGGAGCCAGGGTACATTCTCCAGCTGCTGCTTTCAGGGGTGGGGAGGTGCTCAGAGGGATGGGGAGTGGCAGGGCAACAGAGACCCGCCACAATCACTGGGTACGACAACAGTGAGGCCAAGACCTGGGACAGGACTCCTGGGTCTTAGTCAAATGTTCTTGAAAGAATGACACCCCAGAGAGGTCTTGATGGGGCGTACGTGGGAGTGGGTCTTACAAAAGGCAGTGCCCGGAAAGCAGCCCCAGGTGGGGAGTATGTAGGAGGACAGCTCTGATAGTTTGGGTAACTCTGCTCAAACACATCTAGAACATTCTGTGTGCCATACACTGACTACAGGACACATGGAAACACAAGAAGACTTGGCCAGGAATGCAAAAGAGTGACCGCACTCTATAGGATGGGTGATATGGGAGAATCAGAGGCAGGTGTGGTGGGAACAGCAAATAGAACTACTGATTCTGCCGGGGGGGGGGGGGGGTCAGGAGAGGCCTCACAGAGGAAGGGAGGGTTCATTTTGCTCTTCAGAGAAGGGACTCCGACTTGCATGTGCAAAGCACAGGGGCTGCTTGGAGAGCTAAGGCTCCACCTGCAGACTCAGGCAAGCACCAGAAGACAGGACTAGAAATATAAGGGAGGAAAGCATGAGTAGGGCAGGGAAGAGTGTGGATGCTACTGCAGCAGTCCTAGCCCAAACCAAGGCCACTACAGGTTTGAATTCTAGCTCCTGACTCACTAGCTGTGGGATGCCAGCCAGCCCCTTTAGCCTCACTGAGCCCCAGGACCCCAGCTTGCAAAACAAGGATACTAGATCATCCTTCCTTCATGGTTGTGAGAACAGAGGGGATAGGAGGAGCTAGCCAACACAGTGGCTTATGTTGTAGGCAGCCCATAAATGGAGGGTCACCTTCAGACAAAGTCACAGGAGGGATGTGTTTGAAGTAAAGGATGTAGAAGTGTCTAGCGCATAGTAGGCACTCAAATATCTGTAGAGAACAACAAATTGAAGGGTGAAAAAGGAATCAAAGATGATCTGAAGGTTCTAGAATGTTCCTGTGAAAGTAGACAGGAGGAAATGAATGTGGCTGCCCTAGGAGCCCTCTCTTCTGCTCTCCTGACAGACATCTACCACCAATTCATCCCCGTGGCCACAACCCTGGAAGGGGGCTGCTCCTCCCTGTCCCCCACACATTTTGAAAAGGCAAGATAAATGCAAATAAACACGGGTAGGATCTTTCAGTTTTCCACAGGTTGGCGGTCGTTCTGAGATCTGGTGAGAGGGGATGGAGAGCAGAGTCATGTACAGGAGAGAAGAGAACTCAAATTCATCATCTAGCTTCCAGGGGCCCAGTTCAGAGCCTTAGCCTATTAATCCTCACAAGAAACTTGTGTTTGCTACTATTACTGTCATGCACACTTCACTCACGAAGAAAATGGGTCCCAGAGAAGCTAAGAGACCAGCCCAAGATCACGCAGCTAGTTAGTAGGGAAGGCAGGATCCAACCGGATGACCTAGCTTCAAAACCCTTGCTTTTTCCACCAGCCCCTTCTAAGGAGCCAGAGGCTGAAAGAAAGAGGAAAAGGAGAGTGTCTCAGAAAGATCCAATTGCTATACATTAAAAAAAAAAAAAAAAAAAAAAGGAAAAGTAAAAAAAGAAAATCAGGTTCCATAGCTTATAAGTGATAGAAATGTTTTATGGTTCTGGGGGCTGGCAAGTCTAAGATGCCAGCATACTTGGTGTCTGGGGAATGGTCCACTCATTGATGGCTTTCTACCATATCCTCACAAGGTGGAAGGGGCAGCAGAACTTTCTAGAATGCCTCATAGAAGGGCACTCATACCATCATGAGGGCTCTACCTTCATGACTTAATAACTTTCCTGAAAGCTCTACCCTCTAATAGCATCACCTTGAGGGCTGAGATTCAATAGGAGCCCCACATCAGTCTCCATGCTCAGTGGGGAGTCTGCTTGGGGATTCTCTCTCTCCCTCTCCGTCCCTGCCTCCCGCTCACACACCCTCTCACTCTGAAATAAATCTTAAAGAAGAAACGAGTCACAGAGTCACCATCCTGAAGCTATCTGGGGGCTCCCTGACACCAGTACTCTCATTAGCATACAAAGATATTTTTAAGACCCAGGACATTCCAAAGGATTTAGAAGCTCCATCAGGAACCAGCATCAAAGAACAAATATATTTAGATCACAGAATTCCACCACGGTCATGAGGGATGAGCTTAATAGGGCAGGAGGACCCTGGAGCAGCACCATGGCAAGAGGGGTGATTGGGTCCCTGGAAGGAGGACTTCCTGAACTCAGTCCCTCGGGCTGCCCATCCTCAAGGCGTAATCCTGAATGAGGCACTCACTCCCTGAGCCTTATTTTCCTTCATTAGAACAACGGAAATGATAATACTCTGCGTAAGTCACAGGGTTTCATGGGGGACTTAATGGGATCATGGACATGAAACACTTTATAAACCGTGAAGTACCACATGGATAGGGGCTTAATCACAGAGGAGCACGCGCCTGCCCACACACGTTCATCCCCGGGCACCCGTGCGTTTACACATACTCTTGCTCCAAGGAAACAGGAGCATCCGTCCTGATGCAACCCCTGCGAAGTCACATGCTGGGACCTCCCTATGCCCTCGATCTTCCCTCTGCCGTTACCCACTTAGACCAAGTGGGTTCAGGAAGACTGAGCAGGGGCTGAACAGCTTCGAGGAGAAGCAGGCGCGGCTGGAGCCCAGACGGCTCAGCCCACACCTGCCCATTCTGCCCCATGTTTGCTCTTGTGGGCATTTCCTTAATGCACAGCACCTGGGAACCATAGAAACCACCCAGTCCCTTGGGGGTGGGGGTGGGGGGTAGGGATGGGGAAGGCACTTGGCAGAGCAGGGGCAGCCCTGAGAGGTAGTGCTCATTCAGCAGCTTGCTTTGATGCTTACTGTCCGTGCATTGGTCTTCCATGCAACAAGCTTTAGTGAACACCTACTATCTCTGCACAGACCTGCCCTTTACGCTGGGGATCCAAGGACAAGTCCGCCCTGCCTGGGAGCCCCTTGCAAAGGCAGCTACACCAGCAAGGCCAGGCCACGTGCAACAGCGAGCACGCTCCGGAGTGGTGGGTGGCTTTGTGCAGTGCAGAGTAGATGGGCCACGTACCGCCAGACAGCTTGGGGGTGAAGAAGGCACAGGTAGGGACCCAATCCCAAGAGGCCCTGACGCCACACTGAGGAGCTTAGACTTTATTCCGTGTGCAACGGGGAGGCACTCAAAGGTATTCAAAAATGGAAGGACATGGACTAAGCAAATCTCTTTTCATTTTTTAGGAATCCTCCCCCTGCCCCGAACATTTACCGCCTTCCTCCTGAACACCGGAAAGTTACATAAATGTGCTGAGACGGGTGAAAGAATGTGAAGTTACAGAAAGAAAACCATAATTTCTCCCACCCCCATTTCTGTTACACCTCTATACAGGTGGTTCTCAAAGAGGGTTCCCTGGAACAGCCACATGGGCAATGTCCGCATGCTTGCTAGAGATGCCATCGGATTGCGGTTAATCCTGTAGTGTAGATCTGAAAGTTGCTGAGGTCTTAAAAGTTCTCATCACAAGAAAAAAGGTTGAAAGTCTTACCACCCATTACCACATATAGTTACATCTATTGCAAAATGATCGCCACAGTATCAATTATGTTATACGCCTGACACTCAGGTTAGAGGTCAATCAGTATCAATTTTTTTAAAAATGGGAAGAAAAAAATGCAATCTGCTACAAACCCTTCAGGTGACTGAGGCTTACTGAGACACCCGCCCCATGCAGGAATTTTCTACACCTGTTTCCATGTTCATCAAACAACTACTCCTCTATGCCACTATGTGCTTTTTTTTTCCCCCAAAAAAATAATCCTACCTTTTACTTAGCGAGCTGCTTTACTCATGGTGCTATGCTTCCTAGTCAATAGAAACAGAACGCATTCGTTCTTTAAAGTGTGTGTATGGGGGCGCCTGGGTGGCTCAGTGGGTTAAGCCTCTGCCTTCGGCTCAGGTAATGGTCTCAGGGTCCTGGGATCGAGCCCCACATCGGGCTCTCTGCTAAGCCGGGAGCCTGCTTCCCCTCTCTCTCTCTCTGCCTGCCTCTCTGCCTGCTTGTGATCTCTGTCTGTCAAATAAATAAATTAATTAATTAAAAAAAAAGTTGTAAAGTGTGTGTATGATTTTCTAGTGTGGGGCCTTAATTTATCTATTTGTTGTGGAATATTTAGGTAATTTACAATTATATGGATACCTAAGAGGTTAAAATAGCCTTCTCTGTGTAGGATCCCGTAGGGGTGTTTTCATTTCCACTGGCTTGCCAGAAGTGGAAATGCAGAATCAAGCGTTATAGAGTTTATAATTTTGATATCGGTAGCTCACTATTCCCTAGAAAGGTAGGGATACGCAGTCCCATCGGTAAAATAGAAGATGCCCAGATTCTCACGGCCTCCCCAGCATGTGGTCTTGAGGTCCTGCAAATCTACATATTTTTATTATTTTTTCATATCTACATTTAAAGAAGCTGACTATGGCAATTTCATGGAAAATCGCTGTAATTCAATGGGGTTTACGGCCAGAATTGGGAGCCAAGAGTCTAGCTGAACTTCTGGATTAGTCCAGGTAAGAGATCAAGGGTGGGGTTAAGAAAGTGGCCAGGGGGATGGAGAGAAGGGGTCAGATTATGGGGGACTCTTTCGCAGACTCATTTAAGCACTGTAACTACCTGCTTTCCAAATGAGGAACCTGGAGTTAGTTGAGACATCGTGACTTGCCTACATGTCCTAGGATCACCGAGTACTTCTTAACCCATCTATGGCCCATTCTAAGGGAACCTGCTCCCCCAAACCCTCATCGGTAAGTAGTACAAGAGCCCACTTGTTAGCACGTGGAAGAGGATCAGAAAAGCATCGTCCGGATGGACAGGGCAGTCTGAGACCAAAGACCAAAGCAAGTCCCTCCATACCATGTACAGAGTTTTATTCAGAGTAACTTAGAGACAGGGGGCAGACCAAGTGCACAGTGCACTTGGCCATTCTCTGCCCTTACTCCCCACCCCATCTGGACCATAATCCTCAGCTTGTATGGAGTGAGGGGCACAGTGCTGAGGTCACAGGGTAATTATGTGCAGTGGGGTCTTCTGTGCAACACTTTAGGAAAGAGGCGAGCAAACCTCCTTACATTCTGGTCCGGGAACACGTGAACCTCCATGGGGCCCGGAACACATAGCCAGTCCCGTGGGAGGGCACTGTGGCTCAAGAAGAAAATGGAAGGCCAGAGCTGGGGCCCGTGTTGTCAACCCTCCTACCCTGCACTACCAGCAGCTTCGTGGTTCACGCAGTCTTCACACATTTGCCTCTGTGAGGTCCCTGGGTCCGGAGAGTGGGAGGGGACTTGCACCAGCCCAGCTACAACAGAAACAGCGACACACTGGCCAGTACCGCCCCTGGCTTTTCACGGTTGCTCGTTCTTGAGGGATCGGGCAAGGCCTGCTCTAGCGACTTCTGCAGGGAAGGAGCATAGATCAAGATTTGAGGAATGAAACTGCCTCGCGTCCCACTGCAGATCTTGCCTAATACGAAGCTGAGTTCCCGTCCCTTATTTACTTCCCATCCATTATGCTGGCACTCTCATCGTCTCAGCACCTCATTCCACATTTTGCGGGTCCAGCACACAATGAGAGAAAAATCACGGCATCCACTAAGACCTCGCAATAAAGCTGTATTAGGCACCCTGGCATGGATGCGGGGGATGGATAACTTTGAGTTTCCTATAATCTGTTGTCATCGGCCGGGTCGCAGTAGATTTCTCCATAGACCAAACCTGACTACTGAACGAGCTTTGAGCAGGCCTGATTCCCCCGACCTTTCCTAATTCTCTCATGGAGGCAGGAACCCTGCCATGCCCCCACTTCTGGTGGCTTATGTGGTTTTACATTTATTACTCTATGGGAACCAGCAGCTGTGGGGACTCCCATTTGGGGGGACCCCCGATGAGAGCTTTCACGACTCAGTTATGCAACCTGAATTCCCCTTATTTAGATCCAGATCCTGTAAAACATCTAAGCCCAAAATACTCTGGGAATGGGAGAAATACGCACTAGGAGACAGTGGGGAGGGAGCCTGCAGGTATGTAGAGACTGGTTTGTCCATGACCATCAACAGCCTTTGTGCTCCCCTGAAATTTCAAGGGTCTCCATAGGTGAGCGTGCACTCCGTTCCAAGGTCTATCAGCCCATACAGTCTGTCAGTGAGACCAGTAGTGGTGAAATCCACACGGGGCTTCCCATGGCCCCTATTGCTCAAGCTAAAGGGCCATGTTGACCTAACCCCCCTTCTCTCGGGGCTGTGGTACCCACTCCTGACATTCCTCCATTGGCCAAAGGGCATTTGGCAACAAACCTGGCTTTTTGGAGCTTTCTTTTAAGTGAGTCACCTAGTTTCCCTTTGGCGACACTTTTCATAGGCTTAACGAGACTGAATTGGGTTGTCCGGATTTTCTCTTGGGGGTCCCAGATGACATTGGATCTGGTCACAGTTGTTACGAGAGACCTCTAGGGGCCCCTTTCCCTCCAGTTTATCATTGGCAGGATCCTTTGCTTTCCCTTTTTCCAACCTGTTTCCCTTATGATGGATTCTTTCCATCCCACTGGAGTAGCCAAGCTAGCGGCCACAGTAACAATAGGCCTATTAGCCACGGGGATGAGGACAGATACTCAAGTCCCCAACCATGTCCCTGGGGACTGACCAAGAAAGTCTTGTCTACCAGAGAAAAGAAATTCTTCACCTGGGCCTCTCGAACACTGGGTACACACAGCATATTTCATCCCCAATTCACACACAAATTTGTGTGTCCTGCCGCAGAGGTTCAGTCTAACAATGGTCGCGTTTCCTCCTCCCCACGGCTCCCATAGGCCATCTAACAACACCTCGGGCATTCTCAGGCATCCCTATATTCACACACTGGCCCGAAATGCTCCGGACACCCAGCCAGGTCTCCCTACATGGCGGTGGCTGGGCAGCCTGGGATTCTGCCCCACAGCACCCTGTACCCATGCTTGCTTCGGTCTCCTGCCTGGCCAACCCGTTGTCAGGAGGTGCAGGACGCTTCATAAAGCATCTCTAGCCTGCCAAGCCACTTTAGGACCGCAAAATGGAGCAAACCACTCGGTATTATGCACACAGTCTTACGCAGGGTGACTTACCGACCAGGAGAGAGCTGACGGACGAGGACCCAGCTGGCGCTCCGCCATTTCCCGCAGCTCATCTCTGCCTGGTCCGGACCGTAGCCCCCAGCTTTTATGAGCCGCGGGGCATGACGGTCCGATCGCAAGGTAATTACCTAAAGTGGGGCCTTCTGTGTGCCAATGTAGGGAAGAGCAGACAGAGCCTTCCCGCATTGTGGTCGGGGCGTATGTTAACCTCCACGGGGGCTGGAACGGGTAGCCCCGAGGTGGGGGTCACTGTGGGGCAAGAACTCGATGGGGTCAGCCTTGTCAGCCCTCCTCGACCATTCCGGCCCCTGCAGATACTGGGGTGGGTCAGCGACCCACAAGACCCTGATCCGTAGAGCGGCTCGTGATCCATGGCCTGGGGGGTTAGAAAGGATCAGATCCTTCCTAGGGTTTGAGCAAAGGCCTTCGGAGGAAAGCTGCCATGGGCGGCAGCGGGTAGCGCAGCAGAAAGTTGATGTAGACACAGGGCTGGGGGGGGGTGGGGGCAGGGATGCAACCAGCTGAAATTACAGGTGGGTAGAAATGGTGAGTAAACAGCACGGGCTGACTGGAGAGAAAACGGAGCAGATGCAGAGAGGAAAGCCAGAATGCTGAGAGAGAAAACGCAGGCTGCCCAAGGGAGACAGAGACGCAGCTCCCAGGGGCTGCGGGGAAGCCAAACTCAGCCTCACCTGCATCCCCATGAAGCCACGGGCACTGAGGCCCCTCCCCTCCCACACCTGCGACGCTCTGTCCTCGGCCACCTCTCCCCTCCTCTCTGCGCACGCTTGGGTGCCCTTCTAGAGATTTCTGAACAAGGCCACAGAAGCCATGAGTATTAGAGTTTAGATTTTCCAAATTTGAACTTTCTTGACTTCCAAGGACAGCTATGCAAACCAACAAACAAACCATAAAAAACATTAGTATGACATTTCCAGGGTGCTTTCTACCTACATTATCTAGTTTGAGTTTGTCCCAGTGAGGAAATAGAAGCTCAGGGGAAGTGAATTTCTTCTCCAAGATCAAACTATTAATAGAGGGGGTGGGAGGAGTGGGAAATCCTTGGGTCGCCATCAACCAATTGCAAAGCTTGTCTGGGTCCAAATCCTCCCTGCTGGGGTGGTATCTGGGTCCCTGGCACCTGTTGTCCCTTCGAGCTTTACTCCCTGATCTGAGCGCCCTTGGTCACCTGGCTGTGGTTCCCACCCCTTGCTCCAGGCTTCCCCTGATGGGCAGGAGCTCCAGATTGGGGCAAACAGATCCGGATGTCCCACTCGTGATCCACGCCTAGATCCTGTGATGGGCCCTGAGGGGGTTAGCTAGAAGATTCCACGGAAGCCCTTTCCTCAATTAGATCTCTGCAAAGACACCTCTATTTTAACTTTGGAGTGAATCATTAGCCTCCACCAAAACACGAGCATGAATAGGTTTAAAAACTAAAAATAACTAACATTTATTGAACGCTGATTATGCTTCAGGCATTGTGCTAAATTCTTTACACAAATTCATTTAAAACTCCCAATAACCCTGCGAGGTGAGTATTATTATCTTCATTTCTCAGATAAGGAAACTGAAGCTAAGAGAGGTTAATTAACTCACCCGGGGAGACAGGGCTAACACGTGCTGGAACCCGGGTTTGAACCCAGGCAGTCTGCCTTCTCGAAGTCTGTGGGATGAGCAGGATCCTCTCACCAGCGCAGGCCCCAAGGACATGGATCGTGATGGGGTATGTTGGCCGGTAGGTAGAGGGGGGCTGGGGGATGCCTACAGGTTCTGGTGCTCCTTGACAGGCTAGACCTGGCCCAGCGCCTTAGGGAGTCCTGAGCACCTTGGGACAGGCTTGGAGAGTAGGTATATGATTCCAAGAGGAGAAGGAAGGGAAAAGGTGGTTTCCTGAGAAGACAGAACCACCCTTCTTCAGACATTATTAGCGGCGGCTAATCGTCATCCCTCCCAGCCTTCTGTCATCCTATGGCTGCCTCAGGCCCAGTCTAGGGGACAAAGTCCAGGAGCAAAATGCCCCAGCGGGGCCCCACCGGCCGTCCCAGCCGCTTCCCAGGGGAGTCCCACTGTAGAAGTCCTGGTCTTCGCTGAGACGCTGCAACCGTGCACTCCCACCCCCTGGCCAGGGATCAGGTGCCCCCACCAAGGGTGCGGAGCCTGAGCTAAGCCAGCTCCCCTCTCCGACCTTCAGATTCCCCTTCTGAAAGAAAACGGAAGGCATTCAGATACGGTGAGGGCACCTCAGACTCCTCCCTGCCAGTTCAGAGTCTCCTGAAGAGAAAGGTTCTCCGCTCTGGAGGCAGAAAGAGCCAGGTTCAAGTCCAGCCCTGACACTTACCAGTTGTGTGACTCGGGGAGCCACAGCCACCCCCGCACCTTCCTTCCCTTCGCCGTGCGAATGGCATAGGCTACTGTGTGTGTGTAGCAGGTTTGCTTGGAGTAAGATCATGCCTACGAAAATGCCTTGAACTTGGTAAAGCCCTTCATGCAGACAAGTGCCAAGTATCAAAATCTGTGATTTGTTCCTTCCTCAATCTCTCCTGGAGCCAATCTGCCAGCTCCACAGGGAACAGGATCCAGAAGGATGGCCTGGAGCCAGCATCACCCTCTCCTGGGACCAAGCCCCCCCCCCGCCCCGGGGTGGGCAGCCTCCCAGCACAAGAGCTGGCTCTCTTTTGCCAGGATTCCCGCAGATTTCCTCCGCCCCCCCCCCCCCCCCCCCCGATCCCAATGTCACCTCGGGAAGTCAGACCTGCTCCCTGGACGGTAGTCACCTCCAAGTTGAACTTGGGGCCACGGGGGTGTGTGACAGGAGGCGCCCAGCCCCGTCTGCTCTGGAAAGCAGAAAGAGCTCACCGTACAACCATCTCGCGGTCCATTTGTCAAAGTTTGACGTCAATTTGCGGCCTTAGATTGGTTTTTGTTTCTCCGCACTTTGTTTTCTTTTTCGTGATGAATGGTTATTGTCAAGCCGGCTTAGAAGAAGCGATAGGCAGGAGGTGGGGGCCGGGCGCGGTGGTGGGTTTCTTGGTTGGGTTGTTTATATTTCTTTTTTAGGACAGAAAATGGAGTGGGAGGTACCTGCAGTCACAGTGGGGTCATCCGAGATGCATCCCAGGGTCCTGTGGTAGCTGCCAGCTTCCTTCATCCAGGCCGGGAGACATGGAGACCCCTGCCTCTCTCTTTTCCCCAAAGTACATGCCTGGTCTGGGGGACAGGCGGCGTGTCTCAGCTGTGGCGGCTGATGCTGTCAGCCGTAGATAAATACAACCAAAACAGACCCAGAAAATTATTTCCTCTTAATGGAAAAATTATCAGGCCCTGAGCAGCCTGATCTAAGGGTTTTTAGAAGTGCACATAGAAATATACTTGAGTCTTTTCTCAGGATCCGCTCTTCCCCACCATCCCTCGGGGGAGGGCTCCGCAAAAAAACCGCCTTCTCCCAGATTCTCTGCCCGGGCTTTGCCTGGCTTGCAGACAGTGGGATCTCCGAGATCGTGGCGTAGGATCACAGGTTTAGGCTTCTTAGAGTCTCCAGTCGTATGATCTTTAAAGGACCTAGACATCACCTTGCCCACCTCTGTCATCCAAGATAATGACATGGATGCCCAGAGACAGGTGACTCGCCAAACGTTCGTGATTACCTAGCAGCTGGACAAAACACGAAGGCTCTTGATTTCAATCTCCCCTCCCATTACCCAAAACAGCCTGGCTTATCCCTCTAGCTCTCGGAAGCCCCTTACATCACTCACTTCAACTAACAGCCCTATGGGCCCAGGGACATCGGGTTTCAGGCAGATGGTGCTCATGTATCATCACATGATGGGTCTAAAGTTAGTCCGTCCACACTCCGCTGTGGCTCACAGTCTCCAGAGTCAACACCTCCCCCCGATGGGCTCTGTGCTTGCATCGGGCTTTGGTTAATGGAATGCTGGTGGATGTACCATGAGCAGAAGCTGAAGCGTGCTGATGAGGCTTGGCTTGGGGCTTTGTGCTTCCGCAAACTGCCGCGAGGCTGCTGGTCCCAGAATTAGAGCTGCGTGGGGCAGTTTTGAACACAGTCCTCCACCCGAAGCAGAGCTGCTTGCCGCCCTTGTCAGCAAACATGCCTGTGAGGGAGAAGCCGAATTGCTGTTGAAAACTTGAAGGTTTGCAGCAGAGCCAAGGCAGAAATCTGACCACTGAGGACTGCACCCCTCCTGTCAAGCAGGACCTCCCCCAGGTGCTGCTTCTCCTGGTCATCGGGGACCTCCTCAGGGTTACGGGGACCAAGAAGGGCCAAGGGACACAGATAAGGCTGGGAGGTGGCCCTATCCACATGGAGCTATCTGCAGGGGCCCTTGCCACAGGTGCTGGATATGGTCCGGGTCTACACATTTCTTTTTCCTTTAGGCGTCCCTCAAGACAGGATACCTATTGGAGGAGCCGGGAGAGGCTAACCTCTATCTCAGATGGTCCCCAAGTCTCAGGGGCTTGAATCACACATGCTTCTTTCCCAGTCACGCCACAATCCAATATGGCAGCAGAATTGAGAGGAGAGGCTAACTCAGGGACCATTCGGCAAACGTCTCTGTCATTCTCTAAACCCTTCGAGTTCTCCCCTAGATCCACTTCATCCGACCAACTGTTGAGCAAAAATGATAGTGTAGAAGGCCCCTCAGGAGACCCTGGTCCCTTCTCTCTACCCACGACAGCTGCTTACCCCACACATATCCCCTGTGGCTAATCGCTCCTGGCCTCATGGAATTTCCCTGGGCTTCACCTGCAGGGGAAACTCTGCCTCTCTTCTAGTCTCTGCAGTCCCCATGGTCTCAGGTCCGAACTCCCCAGCGATGCCCCGACTCTTCGGGCTGACTTGTTGTCTGGCGTGTCTCACTGTGGTTCCTCTCTTCCCAGAACGCTTCTTCTTGGGCCTACCCCCACGTCATTTCCTCCTCCAGACACTATAGTTACTCCAAAGTCTCACCAGTCTTCTGAGATGTCATATCCTGGCCATGCCAAGAGCAAGAGCTCTTTCATCAGAAAAGCAGAAGTTACTTTGAGTTATTAACAGGAGAGTCACATCCCAATGGAAGTGGGGGGTCATTAGCTGAATGAATCAGGGTGGGATTGAGGAAAGGAAAGGGATTGAGACTGGGGAGAGGGAGAACAGTTGGGAGATGACTGTCCTAATCTAGGAGAAGGATGGCAAGGGCCTGTGTTAGAGCTGAAGCTGTGGGATGAAGGGACAAGGAAGCACCCAAGAGATGATCGGGAAGGTGGACTGAGGTTTGGAAGCACACTGAGCCTGGGGGATGGCAAGAGGAGGACACGGGGCCACGTCCCAGCCTTCCAGCTTCCATGGTGTCTTGGACTGCCTGAACCCACCTGCTGGCCTCCCTCCACCCAGCCCCACCAAGTTGCAAGGCTGCTCGGCCCTTCCAATCTACTTGGAAGGAATGTGGAGTTACATTTAATTAAAAGTATCTACACAGAAACGAGATTAATTAAGTCTCTTTTACCCAGGAGCCCTCTCTTTGTGTTCACTTAAATGAGGTTTTAAATGTTGTCTCAATGTTATATCTGGGCAAGATTTCTCCAGACAACACTTCGCGTGGTTCCGAGGCTCCTGTGAAACAGCCTGGAAATTATTTAGTGATGAGAACAATCCAAGGGCAGTCTTCTCCCCCCTCAGTCAGCTGAGCTCCAGGCAGGTGGGGACCTTGGGCCACAGAAAGTCGAGTTTTATAATGAAATGGAGGGAATTTCTCTCAGGCAAGCGCTAAGTCCCAAAGCCACCTCTTGATGCCGAACAGGTGGTCCAGAATGGTCTTCTGAGTCATGATTATGGAGGACTCACCTGATCCAGGTGGTTCGGAAAACCAACATGGCCTCCTGGAGCCAAGTGGCTGCAGCAGCGCCACCTACAGGCAAGACGTCTCTCCCAGTTAGCGTTTGTTAATATGGCTCCTCACAGGAGCTGGGGGTCCTGCTGAGCCAAGGGAACCAGCCCAGCCACCTTCACTATCCACCTGCGTGCTGCTGACCTCTACCCTGATATCTTTTCTTAAAACTAACATTCCTGAAGAGTCCAGCAAGCTAGGTCACTTTGGGGAGGTACTGGTGGGAAATGGGAGGTGTGGAGTACACTCTGGGCATTTCCCATCAAGTAGATAGGGCCAAGCATACAAGCCCACTACGAGGCCCGTGGTGGGACAGGACAGAGACAGGTCAGGTGTAGACCCCATCACTACTTAGCCTCTCAACAGGTGTCCACTAATGAGCCCAAGGAAGCACTGACAGGGCCTGGAGTCTTAAATAGGTCCTTGATCTTGTATGGCCTAATTAAAGAAAAAGGTCTACACACAGAATGATCATTCCTGCCTCTGGGTTCTATCATTAAAACACCAAGGGGGGGGGCACCTGGGTGACTCAGTTGGCTAAGCAACTGCCTTCAGCTCAGGTCATGATCCTGGAGTCCCAAGATCGAGTCCCACATCGGGCTCCCTGCTCAGCGGGGAGTCTGCTTTGCCCTTTGCCCCTCCCCCATCTCATGCCCATGCTCTCTCTCTCTCTCTCTCTCTTATTCTCTCTTTCAAATAAATAAATATAATCTTTAAAAACACATACACACACCCACAAAGGGGTTTCCCCCCTGTTCAAACAGATGGTGCCTTTTGTAAGGAAAAAATTTGTGGGGATATTGAGTTTTATCTGTATTGCCCAGACTTGGATCATTACTAATTTCATTTGATAAGCATGTATTGAGCACAAAAAGGAGAGCAAGGCATTGTGTCAGATGCTAAAGCTAGAAGACCCCGTGAGATAAAACCTCACTCTTGGTCTCAGAGTCTCCGGAAACAATGATGGGCACCCAGCATTACAGAGGACAGGATCCATGCTAGGAAAAGCCCCCCATGGCCGCAGAACAGGGGGACAGATAGGAGGGGCATCAAGTCCAACCCACGGCTGGGGTATCTTAGAGAACGTCCCAGGAAAAGTGTCTGTCAAGCCTTACCAGAGGAGTGGCAGTGATCCAGACAGAGGAGGACACGTTCCAAAAGGTGGAAACTTCTTTGCTTAGCCAAGGCACCTGGAGTAGCGTGGCCCCCAGCAAGAACCCGGAGGTGGGACCCTGTGACTTGGCTTCAAACCCAGTTCTGCCACTGGCTGGTGAGTAAGGCTCTGAGCCCACAGCCTCCTATCTGTAAAATGAAGGAAATAATTCAGTAAGTGTTTCAAAGGGTTTTGTAGGATCAAATGAAACAATTCCTGAGACTCACCCAAGCCTGGTTCTCCAGAAATCTGAATTTCCCTCCTCACCTCTTGTTCTGACCCATAAGATGCATTGTTGTCGTCAGAAGTGTTATTTCCGAGCAACAGAACTGATTCTGGCAGATTTAAGCAGAAAATGAATTTATTTAAAAGATGTCCAGTGGCTCCCAGTTATCAGGAAGGTCATCGTGAAATGACACTTGGAAAATGGGTGAAGGGACGATCGACTTTGCGGCCAGGAGCACCAGCAAAATCAGGTCACAGAATAGATCTCCTGTCCCTTGGTCAGCACCACCCACCAGTCCCACGAGCGGCCATCCCTGGAATCATCTGTTCGGGCCACCAACACCTGCCTCCTGCGTGGGTCAGCTGAGGTGGGAGGGCCAGACTGGCCCAGCCAGGGGTATATGCCAGCCCTGCTTGGAAAGCAAGTAGCTGGAATTTTCCATTCCTTTAGAAGAAAGCACAATCTGCCTCCCACCAAGACTCAGATGATGGGGAAATTCCCATACTATGAGCAAAGCATCTGGGATGCTGCTGAGTCCCACAAAGGAAAGAAACAACCAACGTCCACCACAGTCCTCCACCACCATGTTCTCTCCGCCACAGTAGCCTCCCCAGGGATGGACCACTAGCAACTGCCCTCACAGTGGGGACACCCTCCAGGGGGTGGCCGGAGCACTGACCCAGGAGGACGGGGTTCTCCAGCTCAGAGAGGGCTGCTGCCACACCCGCTGCTGTCACTGTCCCCCCTACCTTCTTCGACTTACTCCAGAGCCCCAGCCCATTGATATGGTGAGCACGAGCCTCCGGTAGCCAAAGATTAATTGGTGGGGGATTGGGAGATTTCTCTTCCATAACAATGGGCTTTTCTGCTCCTACTAATAAGATGCCAATTAGGATATTTACATTTTGGGTTCAGCCCTAAGTTATGCCCACTTTCCAGGAGGTGGACCAGAGGGGTGGAGTCTCCGAGTTGGCTGGTAGGGGGTGAGGACATCAGGGTGGCCCTCACTGGGTGACAATGAGCCCCTCCCTGGGACACTGGGAGGAAGGCTGTTAGCTGGGGGGCGGGATGCAAATGAAGCCTAGTCCCCCAACCCATTCTTTCCAGTAGGTTCCACCTCCTTGAAGTGGCTTCCGACAGTGTCTTATTACATAGGCCAAATGCTGTTTCAGGAAAGAAAAGAAAAGAAAGAGAAAAATTCTATTAGATGCTAGAAATCAATTCTGTTTCCTTTCCACTCTTTCTTTATTGTCCCCCAGCCCCATCCCCGTGCTGTCTCCTCCTTCAGATCACACCCAACTCAGCTTTCCCATCCCTGTCCCTGGAAGCAGCTCAGGACTGGGAGGCAGGACAGCTGGTGCGTGGTCACTGGTCCTGCTTAGACATGGCCACGTCTGTTCTCACTGTCCTCATAGAGTGCTTTCACACCCATTTTCCGCTTAACCCAAAGGGTTGCAGCGTCTCTGGGGGGAGCGCAGGATTTGTGGGGAGTTGGGTTCTCTGCCTGGACCCTCCACAGGGAAACCAGAGCACTCTCCAGCCTGTGAAGGAGCCTGACGAACTCAGGAATTAAGGGACATATGTCACAGGCAGGCACCTGGTCACGCTCTGTCCTATTCCATTTGCTAATTGTTTCCTGCCCATGCGCCCTGCTTTCCTGGCCAGCCCTCACACATCTCGAGGGCACGGACCACAGCTTCCAATTCTCCACTAAGCCCACGGTTCCAAGCATCATAGTGAGGGCCCGGTCCACATCCACTGGTTGACTGAGCTCTGCATCATCCCTACGGACCTGACCCTTCTTCTGAGGGAGGATCCTTCCCCAGGATGATGGATGGCGTGGCAGAGTTTGGAGCAGGGAGAGCGGAGCTGGACTCCCTGCGGACACTTACTAGCTTCCCTGCTCCTGGCTCCATGACCTGGGCCCGTGTGCTGAAGCTGTTGTGGTTACAACAGATGCCGCCAGCTGGGGGGCTTAAAGCAATAGGAAGGGATTCGCTGGGCATTCCAGGGGTCTGAAGTTTGAAATCAACACCACAGGCGCTGAAATCAAGGAGCCCCTCCAGTTGGGGAGTCTGTGGCTTGCCTCTTCCAGCCTCCAGGGGCTGCGGGGACTCCTTGGCTTGTAGCCACAACACTCCAACCATCAAGGCCAGCATGCTCCTGTCTCTCTCTACTCTGTGTTCACATTGCCTTGTGTGCACGTGCATACTTGTGTGGGGGTGTGTGTTAACCTCCTTATAAGGACACTTCTGACTGCATTTAGGGTCCATCAGAGAAAATCCAGCATAACCTGCCCATCTCAAAATCCTTCACTGAAGCACGTCTGCAAAGACCCTTTTTCCAAATAAGAAAACATTCACAGGCTTCCAAGCTTACGATCTGACATCTTCATGGGACATACTCGCCTACCAGCCTCCAGCCCCCTGCTACCTCTCCTGATCTGGGACAAGTGTCCTAGGGTCCCAGAGAAGCTTCTCAGAGTCTCGGTTATCCCTTCTGGGGGACAGGAATGACGTCCCCCCATCTGCTGACTTCACAGAGTGGTGGTGAGGACCGAGAGGTAATACATAGATTGAAAGCATTTTCTGAGCCGTAAAGTCCCACCCAAACGCGAGACAATATTATTGCGCGGGGAGAGCGGCAAGTTCAGCACTTGAGAGAACTACCCGATTTTAAAACATGTGAGGGAATAGGAAACCAATGTTATTCAGAAACCTCATTTACAACCCCCAACAAAGACTCCCGCCCTGCCTGCCTCCACTCTCCCCCGTGGCTGTAGGGGTGTGACAGAGGCCTGTCTTGGGGGTGGCTTTGTGGCCTGAAAACAAATCATTCTTCACAGCTTGCTCCCAAGTCCAATAAGCCAGAAGGAATTGGTAGAGAGATTTAACGATATGTACTTCAAGAAAAAGATGAAAATGTGTCTACTTTTAGGAGATGCGGTAGAAGTGCATCAGCCCCACAATAAACTTTGCCGTGAAGATGCACAGAGGGGAAACACACAACACAGTCAGAACAGTAATGTCTCATTTATAGGGAAATCCTCTCTGAGATCTATTAGAATTTGGTTCCCACCCATGCCCTGTCACACAGCTTCTGCAAACTGGGGGTCTCGCCCCTCCAGCTCTCTCCAGCCTCTGCAGGAAGCCTGATGGCTCAAAGGCAGCCTGACCCTTGGTCCCTAAGATAAGCGGCTGAAATAGCTTGAGGACCAGTGACACCCGGGATGGGGAACTATGGCCCCCAGATCAAAACCAGCTGGACTTTTGTTCTTATCAATAAAGCTTTATTAGCTCACAGCCATGCTTGTTCCCTCCGTGGCTGCTATGGAGACACCAAGGGGGAAGTTTCTAGGTGGTGACTGAGACCGTCCGGTTTGATGGTGACAGAATCACACCCCTAGCTCATAGGCTGTTGTAGGCAAAACTGTCCACAAAACTAATAACAAAGTCATAGCTACTGTGTGGGAGCCCTATCCTGTGCCGGGCACAGAGCTATGCCCATAGGGACGTCCCCGATTTCCCTCTCCCAAGCAGCCCGATGAAGTACTGGTACAACTTGTTCAGATGAAAAAAAAAAATGAGGCTCAGGGAAGTTCGGCAACTTTTCTCAAGGTCTCAACAGCTAGAAACCATCGGAACTGGGATTCACACCCACGTGTCTGGTGGACTCTGAGCCCTCGCTCTGGCTGCCGCAGCGCTGTAACATCTGGGTTCCAGGTGGGCAATTTCAAAACCCTCTTGCCGTCTTCAGCAGCTGCCAGTTGCCTGGGATCTTAGTTTCTCCATCGAATTTCAGCACCGCCCGCAACCTGGGCTACGGAAGGGAGTTCGGAAGCTCTCCCGAGCTTCCCTCCTTCCCTCCCTTCCGGTCCCCAGCCAGGTGCAGGATCAGCTGGTTTCCTTCCACGGTTCTGCATGACCCCATGTCCCCGCCGGCCTCCCTGCCTGCCCCGCTCCTGGGTGAGTTTCTGCCTCTGTCCTCGAGGCTCCAGTCTGCTGCAAGGGGGCACCAAGAGAGCGGATGGGAAGCAAGGCATTTGCATTCCACTTCCCAGGGCTGTTCAGATCTTACCTGCAATTCTTCTGACAAATCCTTATCAGCGATGCCCACGGCGAAGTCTGTGGTGACTTTGTTCATTCTTATTAGCTCTGCACAGATTAGCTCTTCACAGCGCTTGGCTGGTTCATACCGATTCCTGATAAATGTTTTGACTGATTTTCCTGACTTGGGAGCGGTTGGGGACTGGGGTGGGGCGGAGGTGGAGGACAGAGGAGAGGGGTGCTGGCGAGCCGGAAGGAGAGAAAATTGTGGACGGGATTACATCTGGGCTATGAAATATTCATCACATGCCTGCCAGAGCAGGGTCGCACGTGTGTCTCCAGGAACAGCTTCTCCGCCCAGGCGACGCTTTGAAATGCATCAGCTCTGGTGGGCTGCAAGCACCCCACCACCGGCCCTCGCTCAGCCCCCCTCTGCCCCAGAGGCTTCTGAGAGAAGGGGGCAGAGAAAGTTAAAAGTAAGAAGAACAAACCGGCTCACTTGGGCTTTGCTGTCTTCCTTGGTCTCTCCTTTCTCACCTCAAGAACAGCTTTTGATGGCAGAATACGGATGTTCCAGGTAGACCTAGCTGGGTCCCTCTTGTTGCCCCTCCTGGAAGTGTGCCTGAGAACCGCAGCCTACCGTTCCTCTCCTTTCTGGGAGCTCCTCCAGCTCCCCTCTTTGGGAGGATTTCAGACAAGGGCTGGTAACTGTGTTTCATCACTGCTTCCTGTATTTGACCCACTAGATTGGCTTCTGCTTAGAGACGCACACCGATCCCCTCCCCCACCTTCCAAGTTCCCAGCACCGGACTGATGACATGCTGGATGTAGGAAACCTCTTCGCTGAGCTCACCACACTCCATTCCCTTGGCAGGGCTGGCCAGCAGATACCAATACTCAGAGCAGGCATCACTAAATGACTTTGACCCTCGCTCTTCCTGAACCTAGAGGAGACTTTCCGATTTTCCTGAACCACCTCCGAGCCACCACTTCTAATCAAATCCTGGTTCTCTGGTCTCGCTTCATAACTTCCTTTCGAGCAGATGCCACCTTTATATTCTACGAGCCCCTCGGGTCCCTGTAGGGTGTAGGTGTTCAATATGTATTTGGAGATGAAATAGGTAACTATTTTCCTAGACAGGCACATGCATTCCTACACAGAGGAAAGCTATTCCACAACTTTGCCTATGCATCTGGTCAAGGCCAACTCTCTAACAATTCCTTCACGAGTCTAACCCAAATCCTTCCTGCTGTAGGAGTCCACTCCTGGGCCCTTCCCCCCGTGGGAGATACCATACACTTGGAGAAGTGGAGACCTCCTTCCTCGCTGCCCTTTGTCCCTGCCCACAAGGTTAGAATCTGGTGCTTGGCCGCCTCAGTCCCGGGGAACCCAACCCGCGCCAAGCAGATGGCCCTCGCTCCGGGCCCCCCGGAGGCCCCGCTGCCCCCCACGAGAAGGCCTGGAGACTCTTGCCGCAGCCACAGCTTCCTCATTAGCCTTTTGCCAGATTGATCCTCTCCCCGGTAGCCCGCAGCGTTCTGATTTGTCCTGCTGTCACCAGGACTAATGTTGATGGCGGCACCCCCCGGGGGCGTCGGGCTCTCCAGCCTCCTGCCAGAGGCCTCAAGGGAAATGGATGAGCAACTGACCTGCAAAATAAATACCAGGCTTCCTGGTTCTGATAAAGATTAAATATTGGAGGAGTCATTTCAGATGAATATATAAAAGCAAATGGAAGAAGCCTTTTTGGACACCGACAGAGTGAACTACAAGCAAACAAAGAGAGATGTCTTCGGGGGAGCTCCGTGGGAGGGAAGCTGGAGGCTCAACATGCGATCTGCCCACAAACACCCCAGCTTCAGGAAAGATTCCAGAACAGTCCCGCTTGCCTCCCTCCCCCTTCCCCACCCAGAAGGCAGAAGAGAAAGTGCTAAGCTCCAAAGCCGTGTGCGCCAGCATGATGCTGAAGTCAGCGCGGCTGACGCTGGCCCATCCAACCGAGGGAGAAGCCCCATTACTCAACACCATCTGCCTTCAGCGCGGGGCAGCCAAGAGCCGGGATTATTGGCGGGGATGGGGCTGTGAGGCCCCAAAGGAGAGAGGTGCCTGGGAAGGGCAAGGTCAGGTGGAACCGAGACGGAACGGGGAGCCGGGAGAGAAGCCAAATGTCAGCAGATGGAGCCAGTGTTCCTTGAGCCGGGGGTGGAACAGGGTTTCTGGTCAGAAACCTCGCACAGATTGATGGTGCCTCCGGAAACCCCGAGCAGCCAGGATCTCGGGTCTAGATCCGAAGGATGCTGGAGTGGGCAGACAGCAGGAGGGGAGATAGACGGCCCCACGCTGGGCGCTGCACCTCCGGGCCTCACTGAGCCCCCTGACAGGCCCCCGAGATAGGGGTTCCCATCCTCCCTTTCCAGGTGGGGCCCGGGCTGCTGAACAAAGAGGTGGGGTGTGGACAGAAAGGGGGGAGGGTGTAGACCGGGCTCTCCCCGTGGCCCGGGGCATGTGCAGATGGTTTATCTAGCTCACGGACTCCTCACAGGTCTGGTCGTGGCTGCTGTTGACCCCATTTTCTCGGAGTCTGCCTCTGGGGCTCCGGGAGGCTGAAAGCATGCACTGTGGACGCAGCGGCCCGGCAGCTTCCGGCTCCGGGTCCCCATCTCTAACAGGGAGGGTTTGCAGGTGGGAAATACTGGGGGGACGTAAGAGGTGTCATTCAGTTTTAGGCAGAGCCTCCAACTGGGCTTGAGCCATAGAAAGCCTTAAGTGCGTTTGCATGTAAAGGCGAAATGGGGGTGTCAGCCCCCCTCAGCCTCTTCTTCCCCCTGTGGTCACAGCCCAGCCAGCCTACTCTGGCCCCAGGGGCCTCCAGGGAGGACTTTCCTCAGCCTACTTCACGTGTCTCTCCTGCTCCACCAGCACGGGAGCTATAAGCGCATCCGGGATGCACAACTCCAGGGGGCGCTGTTCACATAGAACATAACCTGCCATGACCCCCGGGCTGCCCAGACGCAGCCCGGCCCCCAGCCCCATCTTCCCAGAGGGCACGGCTCTTCGCCCAGATACAGTAGAGGGGAGATGGGGTGCCCAGGGCAAGGGGTAAAGAGTAATTTCAAGCACATTTCCACTTTTGGGGTTCAGAGTGAGCCTGACATGGGGGAGCAGGGAGAAGGGCTCAGTGTGGTCACAATCTTCTTCATCCTAATAACTAATCTAGTTCACATCAACAAATATTGTCCGAGGACTCGCTCGGCGCCCCCCTTCTGTGCAGGCCGCTGGGCCGGGACAGCCCTTGCCCTCGAGAAGCCCACTCTCGCCTGGTCGGGGAGGACAGACACAGATGGTCCGCGGGTCGGGGAGAAAAATAGCCTCGTTCCCTCTGTAAACCAATTTCCCATCCCCAAAGCGCTCTCCCATGCATTTTTCATTCCATTTCCTTAAAGCAGGTGCTGCTATTCCCCTTTGGGGCCAAGAAATCCAGAGGCCAGCCAGGTGTGGGGTCTGCCCCAGGCTACCCAGCAGCCAGCGGCAGGTCTGGGCACAGCAGCGGGGACAGGACTCCCTGACCCTCCTCGGTTCCACCCCTGCACCAGCCATGCCTCTCCCCCAGGCATTCAGCTGCCTGGTGCCTTCGGAGAGCTAAGGGCTTGCTCCCGGGGCTCTGGTCGCCCTGTAGGACTCCCGACAGGCCAGGCCACTGGCCTGACAATCACAGCAGAGAGGGTCTATAGAGTCAGGGAAGAATGAAGTGTCCAGAACAATTCCCATCTCCTGGCCTCCACTTCTTTCTGCATTACTGTGCAACTGTTTCCCCGGGCACCAGGACAATTTAGCAAGTGTATTTTGCATCACTCCAGCAATTTGTGACATGAAGTCTCCCTGGGCTTTCTCAGGTCACCTCTCCTGCTCCGATACCCCCTCTCCTGGCTGGAGGGGACAGCAGCAGGCGCCACCTGGGGCCAGCCAGGCTCGCCTGGGAGAATGACCCCCTCCCAGGCAGACTCTGAGAAGCTTCTTGGCTCCCATGGCTGGCTGGGACCTCTGAAGATACACTTGCATTGCCCTGAACCCCCTCCACAGCATCTATGCTTGCGCCCATTTCACAAAGGCAGAAACTGAGTCATGCAAACATTACTTGACCTGCCATGTAGGGAGGCTGTCTGTTGATTTCCACATCCCATTCTTTTCCCCATTCTTCTTTCCATCTTCCCCAGGAGAAAGAGTCAGCCTATCCCCGATTTTCTCCATGCTTTGGCCCAAGGTGATATTCAAAATACATAATATCTTCTGATGCAAGGGAACAAATGCCCTAGGGGCCAGCTTGGTCTTGAAAGTCCCCTGTTGTGCCAGGTGCAACCCTTTAGTGTGTACCCTTCAAGGATGGGGGGGTCCAGGCAGGGGGTGGAGCAAGGGAGGAGCCTCGAGGCAGCGAGTCTGTACGAAGCATTTCAACATCCGATCCCTTGCACGGTCCTCTGCTGCCCTATAGCCCTATTCGCCAATGCGGATCATCAGCCCTCAATTTCCAGTGCCCCCCCCAACCCTCCTCGCTCCCTTTCTCCACTTTTCTCTTTCGCCCTTTCTCTGTCTCTCCTTTTAATATAAAGATGAAAGAAAGGGGCAGGTTCATTCCCATAATTTGAGATCCCTTGTACAGGAGGAGGACATGCAGGATTTGCAGGCGAACAAAAGGGAAAGTTCGAAGAGGCTGAGAATGATCGCATGCCTATTAAAAATCAGCCAGGCTGAGGCCGTCCTGACTAGCAGACAGGGCCTGTAGCTCCCGGGAAGTGGTACTTAAGGGAATTTGCAATTAAGAGAAGCTTGGAGCCTTGCCACGGATTGCTTCCCTCTTTTTTTTTTTTTTTTTTTTTTAAAGTATCACAAGGCAGGGACCTAAATGGAAGAGGACCACAATGTAAGGTGACAGATGCCGGTTTGGCAGAAAACACCCGAAGACCAAGTTCCTTACCTAGAGCGTTTCTCTGCCACTGCCACGCGCTCAACACTCCGTCTCCGTCTGCAAGCCAGAGTCTTGGTGGCCGTCCAGGGACAGCTGCCCCAGTTCCTGAGAACCAGGCTCCAGAACCAGCATCCAGGTCCCTCCAGCCCATCCTGGTAAACGTGGGCATCCGCAGACAGGAGCCCGGCCCCCCGGCAGGCAGGCCTGCTCCAGGAACCCCGCCGCCTCCAGCTGTCCTGCGGGGGTGGGACGCTGCTGCGTGCCCCCCCCCCTGCCCCCGCCAGCTCTTCCAGGGACTTGGCAGCCCCGTCGGCCAGGAGCCACGTCCATCTCTGAAGAAGGCTTGTTTCTGTTTTCAGAAGCAACTGGCACAGGGGGCCTGGGAGGGACGGTTTGTAGCTCAGGGCTGGGGTACTTGGGCGGAGTGGGGGCTGCTCCTGCTGGCCAGTTTCGGGAGTGGGCGACCCGCAACCTGGTGATTAGAAGAGTCGAATGTTCAGGGAGCTTTACTGAAGTGCAGAACCCCGGGACCCACCTTCGGATACCGCAGTTCAGAACAGCCACGGATCTGTGTGTTCTTCAGCTCAAAACTCCCCCGGGTGATTGTGATGTGCCGGACAGGTTGAGAACCAGGGACCCGTCTGGTAGGATTGGGAGACCTGCTCTCCCCAAGAGCTCCCCAGCTACTCCTTCCACTACTGCCTCCTCCTCTGGGGTTAGTAGTGACACAAGGACCCCTGAACCAGCCTTCTAGATCCTTCCCACCCTATCATCTAGCTGAAGCTGGTACGGCTGCGGGAAGGCAGGTGTGCACATGTGTGTTCACGCACACATGCATTCATGCACACACTCGTGTGTTCAGCACATGTGTGCAAGTGCTCCGTAGTAGGGGAAGGGGACCAACCACAAGGGACAGTGCAGGACATGGACACAAGCTTGTCCCCCATCCCTAGAGGGCTCCCTGGTCTCCCTGATGTGCTTCATGGCCACTCTATCCGCCACAGCGTGGTCGCCGGTCGGTGACAGGTCTCCCTCTACAATATTCCCCGCCAGCCCCCTGGGATTGGTTTTTCACCCCCAGTCCTCACCAGTGTCACGTAGCCCTTCGTGGTTTACAAAGTTGTCTTCACACGTACTTCATTTCATCCCATCTTTGTGGCATCTGCCGTGCACCAAAGGTTTGTGCCCGACCCCCTGTACCCAATATGTATGTTGAAATCATAGCCCCCCAAGTGGTGGTAGCAGAGCTGGGGCCTTCGATTAGGTCATAAGGGTGGGGCCCTCGGGAGTGGGATTAGTGCCCTATGAACAAGGCCCCATAGAGCTCCCACATCCCTCCAGCCACACGAGACTGCGTCAGAAAGACTCGTCGATGAAGCAGGAAGCAGGCCCTCAACACACTGCACCTGCCGGCACCTCGATCTTGGACTTGCGGCCTCCAACACGGTCAGAAATACATGCCCATTGCTTATAAGCCTCTCAGTCTACGGGAATTCTTTACAGCCGTCCTGTCCGAAGGACCAAGGCAGGATCTGTGAGGACACCTGCACGCCTCCGTTTCACTGCCGAGGAAAGGGGTTCAGAAAGGAAAGTAAGTGACCTGCCCCCTGGCTGGACAGCACATAAGGACAAGGCGGACGGGGCCTTGGACTTGATTCCTGATGCTAAATGCTGAGACTTTTGCAGAGACGTGTGTAGGCGCTCAGTGAATGGGGCTCAGGGCACAGTGCTCTGCAGATGAGGGGACCTGCAATTAGCAAGGTCAGCGGTGGCACGTGCCCCCAGTCATCAGAGTAAGATCCTACGTCCCCTCCCAAGAGGACAAATGCATTGTAGGGGCATTCAGCTCTTGCCTCATTCAGAGGTGTGGCCTCCTGTCGGGACCTGTCACTCTTAACAGGGTTCTGGGTTCGCTTGTGTGGGGCCTGAAGCTGTGGGAGGCAGAGAGCTGACTCGGGAGGTGACGCCGCTCAACCTGGAGAGGGGAGAGGGTCAGGGTGAGGTAGGTGGCTGTCCCCGTTCCATGATCAGGGCTGCTTCCTTCGGGAGCCTGGGCCCAGCGACCATGGAGTCAGCGCGCACACACATACAAGCACACTCGCACGCGAGTGCACACACACACACAGAGGCCAGACCTCTGGGTCTCTGGCACGAGGGATCTTCCTTCACCATAAGAGACTCTCTGCAAAGGCAAAGACTCAACTCGCCTCCCGGACAGATGGATACTCAAGGACACTCGGGTGCTGGACCCCACATCCTGGGACTGGGTTCCTTGTCCCGGCCCAGTGTGGGAGACCCGCCTCAGTACGGAGCAGCTGACTCCTCCCACAGCTGGGCACCTGGCCTCCAACCCACCTCGGCGCTGTGTGAGCTGTGGGACCTCAGGGTCCCTGCTCAACCTCTCTGTCTCAGCTTCCTCCGCTAAAACACGGTGCAGTTATACCGAACATCCCTGCAGAGCCAACAAACGGAGTCCACGATTTCTCAGTGCGCTCGCTCTTCAAGACAACCGCGGGTATGTGCCGGGCCAGCTCTACGGACCAAGTGCCAAGGGCACACCATCTCCTTTAATGCTCCGAATGAGAAGGAGCTTCTGTGAGCCCTCGTGAGCAGAGAGGAAAGACGCTCGGAGAGGTTCAGTCACTCGCTCAACGTGGAATGGCCGTCGAGGGGCAGCGTGGGGACTCCGGGGACTCTGAGTCCCACCGGACCACGGCGCTATCCTTGTCTTCTTTACGCTGCTTACGGAAAGTAATTTCTTTCTCTTCGAAACAAGAGTGCACTTCACAGAAGTAAAATTGGTTTAGGTAAGAAGCGGGAACTTGCAATCTAATTAGATCCAAGGCCACCGCTCAAGCACGGTGTTCCAGAAAGGCACGGCTGGGCCAGCGTCCTCCAGGGCCACTCCAGGGGTGGCAATTGGGTCATCTAGCCCGGGAATGATGGGTCCGTCATCTCCCTGGCTGCGGTCGTGGTTTGGGAGATGTTCCCGTGACCTCGACAAATCCGATGAGACACAAGACTTTTAAAAAAATGGTCTAAATGAGCCTGTTGAGAACTCTTTTTTTCACTCCCTGTAACATTGGATTTGGTTCCTGCAGGCTGTGGGCTCCAAGCTGGGAGTGGTCCCACAGCCACTGCTTAAGGCTTGTCTCAAGAAGCTGACATAAAAGGGAACAAGGCTGGTACCTAAAAATACCAGCCTTCCCCACCCCCGCCCTCACTTGATTTTAAGACTGTTTGAGTCCTCTGTTCTTGTCACTTGCAACCAGGAGAGTCCTAACTGACCGAAGAGCATTGAAGAGGTCACGAAGCCCAACCACGTGGTTTCAGCCTCCGTCCTCGTGGGAGGTGAGTCACTTCGAAGGGGAAATCTCCTTGCTAGGAAAGATTACCACCTGCCTGGCATTTCTGGGGATGCCTGAACCTCTGGACTGTCAAAAGCAGGGGTGCCAGGAGTTTCTCTGACAATAGAGGTCAACCTCTGGGATCCCTTGGAACATCCTGGCTGGTCACGAAGGCCTGAGAGTTGGCAGTGACACGTCACCTTTCCCCTCCCTCAGATGGGGAGACCCATCAGGGCTGCCCTGGGGAAGGTCAGTGCCCCTAGAAGAACCGATCTCTCCCAACAAGCCAGCCAGCAGAAAGGCCACCGACTTGGGGACACTTCCAGACACAAAGTTTAGATAAATTCAAAAATCCATGTCAATTTGCATATGGTAAGTCCTCAGTTGTGCCTCCCTCATTCATATACTGTTCATATACCTTCATATACTGTTCATATACATTCATATACCTCAGAATGTGGCTGTACTGCAGAGTCTTGCAGATGAGGTCACATGGGTGGGTCCTTGTCCCCTCTGCGAGCAGAGATGAGGACAGAGGCGTGCGCAGAGGAACGGCCATGCAAGGACCCAGGGAGAAGACAGTCATCCACAAACCAAGGACAGAGGCCTCAGAGGCCTCAACCAAACTTGGTGGGTTGTTGGTAAGCACACCTTCTCGAAAAGCCTTGATCTCAGTCCAGCTTCCACCACTATGAGAAAGTCAATTTCTGTCCTTCAAGCCACTCGGGCTCTGGTCCTGTGTTAAGACAGCCGTAGCTTCAAACAAATACAGCACATAAGTTAAATCTCGTCAATGGCGATAAAAGAATATATACTCTTAGATGCGTGTGTGTGCTGCATGTGTTTACATACATATGTGTTTACATACATGTCTTAGGTCTGTATCTGCCTGGGTGTCTTTGACTCCGTCTGTCTCTTTGTATGCCTATGTTTGCCAGCAACCTCCACCTCCCCTCCCATGTCACAGAACAAGACCCACTTTCCTCCTGGGTGCCCAGCACTCCATCCCCACACGGCCCGGGCTTTGCTGTCCCCCAATGCTGGCCATGTCCCAAACAGGTGACCCTGGTCTCTGCCTGCACACTGAATGAACGGGGGGGGCTTGCGCTGCAAGGCTACAAGCTTCCATCAGCTTTCCAAGAGCCAGAGAGTCACTTCCTGCCTGTGCACACCTCTGCTGAGACACACCCTCCCTCCCCTGTGAGCTAACTCTCTGTTAGTGGGCTATCTCCCCTCCGCTGGCGGGCAGGCCCCCCCCACCATCCTTGCAGCAGAGCGGAGTCCGGGTTGGATGGAAAGGGTGCAGAACGGTGGGCGTGCCCGGCCTCCCTGGCAGGCTGCTTGCTCTGGGAGGGCGTGGGTGGCGGGGGTCTCTTGCCCCCTCCAGAAGGGATCAAGGGTACAGTTCCTGCTCGCTCCACTGTGGAGGGAGCCCAGCTGATTTTGCAAACAAAAGCCTCCAGTTCCACGAGGGTGGAGAGAGAATTGCAGGGGCTCTCGACAGCAAATTAGGCATTTAAAGCCAAGCGCAGTGGCTTTCGGAGATTAAATGCATTATAGATTCGCTAAACACCAGGTGAGCCGAAGAAAAGGTAGACAGCTCCTGCTCCCGGTGGGCAGCCGCTGGGCGGGGTGCGGGGCCGGGCGCAATCACGCTGCCCCGACGCCAGGCGCAGGGGCCTCATTTTTCATTTGCAGTCAAGGCCACGGACCCTCTTCTCCCAGTCTCAGAAACACAGCCCTTCATCGGGCTCCTTTCACAGGCCCCACTGCCGAGAGAAGGGAAAATTATCCGGAGATAACGGTGCTGATTATGGGATGCAGCGGGCACCTTGCCCATGAGGATGCGGATGCCTGGCTGGTGTCCGCTGGTGCCCCGGCGGCTCCCTGTGCTCCTGCCTCACCCTAACTGCCGCGGGGGGTCTTGTGTCTCTTCCCGGAATGGGGGCACGTTTAGGCTCCTTGGCAAGTTCATTTTTTTCTCTTCATTTCATCCTCACTTTTTTTTTTTTTTTTTTTTAAATCCAGAAAAGTAAGCAAGAAAGTTTAGAGTGCAGAGCATTGAGAGAAGGGGAGCGGGTGAGATTCCAGGAGGTGGGACAATGGGAGTCAGATTCAGGGCATCCGGGGATGTGGATGCTGCTGCTCCCCGCACCTGCCAGAGACCCAGCTTGGTGAGTCTGGGGAAGGCAAGCGCCCCTGGGGACTCCTTCATCGTCCGCACCCTGGAAGCCGGAGCCCAGCCACGCCCCTGCTGTCGTCCCCTACCTCAGTCAGGCAGACGGGATCTCCAGGCTCCTGAAGAAACGTCCAGGGACTGGGCGATTCTCAGTCTCTTCTGAAAAGGAGACAAAAGAAAATGAACTTGAGTTGTAGCTATAAGGACTCTAATCAGACCTAAAAACAGAGAATGGTCACAGAGGGCTGCTGTTGAACCAGGGGACTGGATACGCCAGAAGGTTTCCAAACTTCCTTTTCTTTAAAATTTTAAGGACTCACCGCAGTGCACAGAGAGACATTGCCTGTGCTTCCCCTGGGGTGGGGCCGGACGGACCTCCCCCGTCTCTGAGACTCCTGAGCCGCCTACATCACTCCTCCCACTTACCATCAGGTTCCTCCACCTCAGGCCAGACTCACCCCAGGCAACCTGCGTCCCTGGTTTGGTCTGATCCACTCACACCTGGCAGGTATGTGTATCATCCCTAAAACAAGCACATGGAAGTTCCGTGACTTTGCCCAACTTGCCCCTGGCTGTGCATGGGCATCGAATCTGAACCCAAGTCGGACTGCTTTCCAAAGCCACACTTTCTCCAAGGCGCGCTTCCTCTCTTGCTAGGAAGAGGCAGCAGGGAAGGGAGCGGTGAGGGCTCTGAGAGCATCTCCAAGCAAGCTCAGATGGGAGCCACGGCTCCCCACGCTGCGGAAGGAGCCACATTCCCGGGAAAGGAAGGGTGACCTCTGAGAGGCCAGTCCTGCCTGCGCCCTCCCTTCGCAGAGGTAGCCGCCAAGCCCCGGGCCAGAGCTGAGGAGGAGTGGGGGAGCCCTCCCAGGACGCCCAGCAGGTGGAAGCGCCCGGCCCAGGACTTCAGAGACTGCAGGCAGACAGCAGCCACCTGTGATCAAATATTCTTTTTGTTCCTTTTTCGGGCTAGGAGAATTGCTGCTACGGGGCCACGTGCTTCCTGACAGCATGAAGGAGAGAGGAGGGACGGTCAGCCCTGGAAGGACGGGGAGCAGCCCCTAGAGCCCCACCTGCAGCCCCAGAAGCCACGGCCTGACACAGGGGAGGCACTCCCAGAGGCCGCAGCTTCGAGAACAAAGAGCTCCGCTGGCCTTGCTTCCCCACACCCACTAGCCCACCTGAGAGCCCAAGGTTCAAATGCCCCTGGTGTGAATGCAAAGCCCAGGCCGAGGGCCGAGTCATGGCTGCAGGTGAGCAAAAAGAGAGGGGGGAGACCAGAGACACGGGACGCAGGGGTCATCTCCACCGCCCTCGTCCCTGGGCTGGGGCATTGTGCCCTCGGCCCCTGGGACTTCTTCTATCCTGTTTCTTCATCTGTCACCAGCAAGGATGAGGACATCTATGTCAGAGAGCAGTGGGGAGGGGTCCGGAGGTGTGCCTGCCGTGGAGTGAGCACCGGGGGAGTGGCCAGCTGTCACGTGTTGTCCCCACGGTCCCCACTGCTCCTGCTATAGGAAAACCACTGGGAAGAGAATGGAGGAAGCCGTTCCCACACGGGGGCAGGAGAAGCAGAGACGAGGTCTGGTGTTCTTTTTAATGAGCCTCCTTCCTTCCCGCTCTCCCCACCCCAATATGCAGGAGCCTGGCCACAGGCTCCTTCCCGGATGTCAGTCCCAGCCTCACTCAGACAAAGGCCTGGCTTTCTAAAGACGGTCCCTAAAGAGACTGGGTGGAGGAGGGGCACCGGCTGGCCCAGGTCTTACACTGAAAAGGTCCGCTGTCCCAGGAAGCTCCTTAGCCCCAGGCAAACCCGGTAGCTGGTCATCCTTCATCAACTGTCACCTCGGAGAAGACAGAAGTCGGGGCCACATGTTCAATCACATATGAAGTCGTTTAGTACACCGTGCAATGGGGGCTGAACACCCTCCTCCCCTCTCTCTTCCTTCTTATTTATTTAGCCTGGATTCTCCTCTTCTCTCTCCCCTTACCTGCTCCCAAGGCAGGTGCACACACACCTGTGAAAAGGCAGAATCCGAGGCCAGATAATAAGGGATGAAGGAAGCCTGTGAATTACCAGGACCTGGGGGCTGGCAGGGGGCCCAGGCCCACCTCATTGCTTATTAATACCGAGGTTCTTGCTGGCAACACTGTTTCTCACCAAGTCCAAATCCCCTTTGGGTGGTTCTGGAGACACTGGTGACCAGAGGTCGGGAGGCGGCTGAGAGGTTGGAGAAGGAACAGGGGCTGGACCCCCTCCCCTAAGGCCCAGTGTCCCCTTCCTCCCCACAAGGGCTCACATTGCTATTAATCTCATCAAGTCTTTCCCAGTGGGAGAGACGGGCACCCGCTGTTGTCCGGGAGTCTGCACGCTGGTCTGTTTAACACAAAGGGAGGGGAGACCAGAGAGCAAGCGTGAGCTGGGGACTCAGGAAAGAGTGAGCCCCCGTGTGCGGGAGTCAGTGGGCAGGTCTGAGTGACAACCTTTGAGCCCAGGCACACAGTTCTGAGAGTCAATTAAGCCAGAGTGGAAGGAAGAAGGGGGAAGGGGGGCGGGGAGGCGTAGGAGAGGGCTCCAAGGGATGGGTCCCAGGGCTGGTGCCCCTCCCGGCACCTAGCAGGGGCTCATTGAGGTCCCAGACCCCATGGAGGAAATGTGGCTGTCTTTTGTGCCCCTCTCCTCGGCCACCACCCTTGAGGACCTGATGAGTCAGAAGGCACAGGGAGAGCACAGTGGAGGACCTCGCCCCTACAGACCTGCTGTGCTCTGCAGACCGGAACTGGGAAAGGGGTTCTGGAAGGGTGTTTCCAAGAGTGCTGTCTTCCAGAGCTGTGTTCTCTGACCTCAGCCCCTTGAACCTTTCCCCAGATGCCCTGGTGCATTGGGGGAAGGGGGGTAAAGAGGGCAGCGCACCTCACCTCCCTTGTCCAGGGACCGAGCTCCGGGCAGGAGGGAGACCCATGGGCAGGAAGGAGCACTGCGCGTTCGGTCTTTGCTCTCCACAGCCTCCTTTCTGGAGCAGAAGCGGCACAGCTGCCTCCCACTAGTCCCTAATGTTACTCAAGCTGCAAAAGCAGACCACGCCTCGCAGCGGTGCCCGTGGAAGGCGGGGCTGACCTAGGGCCAGGCCCACCCCAGGGGCCTTTCCCAGGTGCCCGGCTGGAAAGTCAGTTAGGTCATCCTGGGATTTGTAGGAAGGCCAAGGCTTTCCCCAGTCCCCTGGTTGCAGAGAACCTGTCCTCGTCCTAGCACCTAACAGACTGAATGGGGTTTTTTTTGGTCCATGAAAATATAAACACCCTTGAGAACATTTATTTTTAAACCTCTGTTCCCCACACCTAGGAAGTGCTGGACTCAATTAAAATGGTTGAACAAAGACCTGGATTAGGCAGCATTATCATCCCATCCCACCGTCCCACTTGACAGATGATGAAACTGAGGTAGAAATCATCAACTCACTCCTAAGGATTCCTTTACGCCCCCCACCCCAACAGCCTTAGGCTTTGAGGGAAGGCAGCGTATCAACAACCAGTGTGCCCTGGAACTGGACAGTCTTCCCTCCTAATACAAGGACAGCCCCTTTCCGGCAGGGAGATCAGCTGAAAACACCCCCCCCCCACCCCCTGCCCCACAGAGGGGGCAGGGAGGGGGGCTCTCGTCAGGGGAAGTAAAAGGTTCCGGGTGTGGCTGCCATCTTAGAAATTCTTCAAGCCCCACGTCCAAGTGCTTGGTGGTATTAAAAACTGTCCCCACGCCTGGGTGGCTTAGTGGGTTAAAGCCTCTGCCTTCAGCTCGGGTCATGATCCCAGGGTCCTGGGCTCGAGCCCCACATGGGGCTTTCTGCTCCGCAGGGAGCCTGCTTCCTCCTCTCTCTCTGCCTGCCTCTCTGCCTAGTTGTGATTTCTCTCTGTCAAATAAATAAAACATTAAAAAAAAAAAAAAGCCGTCCCCACTACGTTTCTTTTACTGTGTGTGTGGGGGGGAGGGGCTTCAAATTACTTTAGCTATAGATCTCACCATTATTCTCCCTCTCTCTAATTTGGATGTTAATGTATTAGCAACAGCTTTGCCTTCTAGGCTAGAGATTGTTCCCCCCCACCCCCGAAATTATACATCCAGATAGAGTAGTGTTCATTAAAGTAAGATTAGGAGAGGATGCTATGTGAGAGGTATGTAATCTTTTGCAAATGGTTAGTAAATTGGAACTACCCCAATTACCATCTTGTTCATCACACAGGGCTGAATTACTCTGCCTGGGACGGAAGTCTCAGCCACAGCTCTGCTCAGCGCACATTTCATAAATATTGTATACACATGATATTCTCAACCATCTGCTTCGCTGGTCGCCGAGCACATTTTCTGACTTTCTGGTTGACTGCAGAGAGTGGCGGGAGCGGGCGGCTGTCCTGCCTGCCGGCCTCAAAGCCCAGCTGGGCAGGCCCGCCCTCCGTCCCCAGGGGCTCTGCCAACACCACGTGCCGCAGGCACACGCCGCGCACCCCACCTAGGACCGTGCCCCCCACCAGGGAAGACGGCCCCACCAGTGTCTCTGCTTGGCTCCAGGGGTCTCAACAAGCAGACCCCCCCATGTGTTGGGGGGCTGTCCCAGCAGAGATCCTCTCTAGAAGGAGTGCACAGAAGCTGAGAGGCCGACTTAGAGAACATGCTCCCTCCCTGACCCAGGATGCAGTGGGGGCTGGGACCCTGTCCTGGGTCAGCTGCGGGGTTCTGCCTCGGCTGGGGGGCCTCCGGTCTGCAACTTGGAGGGGTGCATTCACCATTCTCACAGTCCAGCTCTCCTACCCACCCCTTTGGCTGGGCCAGAGCTGCTCTTGCTGACCACTTCGTTTCCCTAAAATCCCATTTCTGTCCAAGAGGCTGTGCAGTATAGTGATTTAGAGGGAGGATCCTGGCGTCAGAGGGTCCAGATTTAAAGCCTGCCTTGCTGTCAACCCGTTGTGTGATCTTGAGCAACTAGTTGAACCGATCTGTGTGGGGTTTCCCACCTGTAAAATGGGTATAATTATAATACTAGTACCTACCCTTTCAGGTTTTGGTGAGTTGACACTTTGAACAGTACCTGGCATATAGTAAGTGCTCAATAAACGTCAACTGTTATTTATTGCAAGGGTATCTTGGGTCTCTTCCTGAATCTCGGTATTCCCCACAAACAGCAAGCATATCTGTAAGAATGCCTGGGCTAGATATAAGCTCTAAGCAGGAAGGAACCAGGGAGAAGGGGCCGGATCCTTCTAAGGCACCATGTTGTAACAGACATTATTTCATTTCTTTCTGACAGGTCCTTGAAACATACATAGATTTACGTCCGTTGTACCGATGAAGAAGGTGAGGCACGAAACATTTTAAGAAGCAGATTTCTTGTTGCTGCTGTTTAAAAACCTTTAGTGTACTATTTGTTTTACAACAAAATCCCAAATCCTTAACACAGCCCACGGAATCCTCCCTGATCTGGTTCTAGCCCACGGCCTTTTTCATCCCCTGCTGGTTCCTGGCGCTCCTGCCTTGTCGGCCTGGTCTCTGTCTGCTTCAGGGCCTTTGGCCACGCTTGTTTCTGCTGCCTGGGCGTGACCTCTCCATGGGTTTTTGCTGAGATCCTTCCTGGGCATCCCTCCGGTCTCACCTTTCACCTCCCCAGAGAAGCCTCTGTGGGACCCTCCAGACGGGATAAGGCCCCCCTTACACGTGCTTGGATAGCGGCCACCATGTCCCTTTCATAGCCTCTCTCACCATCATAGCCGAACATGCCACCGCGTGTGTGCCGTTTGGCTTACTGGGTGCAGCACCCATGGGAGCATGGTCTGTATTAGCCAGGAGGGCGGTGGCTTTGCCACAGAGACACGAATCTGCAGTGTCAGGTTTCTCTGCCATGCCGTGTGTCCCATGGTCACTTGGGGACTGGGAACAGCAAAGGCACTAGCACCGTGTGCTATGCCCTCGGGAACACCCGCCCTTCTCAGTGGGCGGCGGCGGTGGGGGACAGAGACTGGAGACTCGTGTGTGGGACATCCCCTCTGCTCCCTGCCACATACCCCGTCCAATGGCGAGGGGGCTGGGACCTGGGGTGGGGGCAAGTGGGGTGTTTGATCTGCCACGGAAACCTTATCCAGCTTGTTCCCTCGTGTGCTCGCCTTGCCTCGTGCACTGCCAGGGACATAGTAGGACTCCCCACATAGCTGTGGAAGGCGTGGGGGTGTCTATGCAGGTCCGGCAGGATCACCCGGTGAGCGGTGGAGCTGGGCCTCGGACCACAACGCTCCTGAATTCAAAACCTTGGGCCTTTGGGCTCTGCCTGGTTGTCTCCCATTTTCTGGAACGCTTTTCTCTGCACACAGAGGACAGAGGAGCGAGCGTTTAGACACTTAATAGATTTGTTTTTCCTGATGAAGGTGATGAAAGCTGCATGTCCTCCAATCAGCCTTGCAATCAGCCATGCAGCCACTCACGCGGGACAAGTGGCAATTCAAATTCAGCGAGCGTTTCTTAAGTGCCTACTATGTGCCGGGCGCGTCACCTCGGCACGTGCGCACAAGGGGCTAGTGTGCTGAGCGCCCTGCTTCCTGCTTTCCGGGCGGCGAGACTGATGTTCAGTAGTGGAGCTGGACTCAAAGCAAAGGCTGGCTGGCTCCAAGCCCGGCACCCTTCCCCTGCAGCAGCCAGGGGCTCCCCTGCGTCAGAATCTTCTAGAGGACGCTTGGACATGCTGGCCGCTAGGCCCTGCTCCTAGAGCCTCTGATTCAAAAGATATGGGTGGGCCTGCAGATCAGCATTGTGAATGAACTCCAGGCATGCCCTCGGGGCCCTCGGCTGGAGCCCCACCCGCCTTCCCTGCAGCGTGCTGTCCGGTGGTGGGTGGCAAGGCATTAAAGTGGCTCAGGGGTCTTGGCTGGGAAGGAGGGATCAGGAACATCACCCCTCGGTGGCAGGTGTTTGGCATGTCCCTGTGAGGCCGCCTGTAATCGAAGTGTATAAAATGAGAGGGTTGGACTGGATGAGCTCGGAGGTGCCCTGCAGATCTGACATTCTGGATTCTATGATTGGATGAACAAAACCAAAGCTACGGATTCCATTTAAGACTCTTCCTAGGTGGGAAGTGCTACAGACTAAAAATCGTGTAACAGTAAGCGCCCAGGGGAGTCAAGGAGTTCTCCAAGTAGCCGGTGTGAGCTCACCGTACCGCGGAGCCCTGGGGAATCCAGGACATGTGTAAGAGGTGACCCCGCTGTGCAAGGAGCTAACAGCCCGGAGTGGAGAGATACACACACTTGGGACGACGCGAGGAAAACGTGTCAGGATAGAACCAAGTGTTAATTGATGTGAGTCTGTTTAGGGGCTCCAGGCTCCAGGTCTGGGAAGCCCCAAGGAGGAGGTAAGACTCCCGGAGCCTAGAAGTTCAACAAGAACCTATAAGCAACATTTACACAACCCCATAGCATTTTTATCTACCTGGTCCCCACAACCTGGGGTGAGGTGGGTATTTTCAGGTTGAAGAAACAGACTCGGAGCCTTGCCCACAGTCAACTTTTATTACAAAGGAGTCGGGATTTGAACCTAGCTAGGTCTGCCGATTACAAAGCCCGTGTCGGGGTGCCTGGGTGGCTCAGTGGGTAAAAGCCTCTGCCTTTGGCTCAGGTCATGATCCCAGGGTTCCGGGATGGAGCCTGCATCAGCAGGGAGCCTGCTTCCCTTCCTCTCTCTGCCTGCCTCTCTGCCTACTTGTGAACTCTGTCAAATAAATAAATAAAAATCTAAAAAAAAAAAAAAAAAAAGCCCGTGTCCTTTGGGAGACTGGGCAGGAAGGACAAGAGGGATGGTGCCCCTTGCCCAGGCCACATGGGGGGTCCTGAGGGACATGATCTAGCAGAAGAGGCTGGCTGGGGAGATATCTGCTGACTCAGAGCCCCCAGACACCTCCCTGCTATGACGGGGAAACTAAAGTTCGAGCGAGCGGTGTTTCCCATTGCTGCCACTGTCACCCACGGATGACATGGGGAGCAGCCAGGGCCCAGACAAGCCGTGCCCTGTAGCAGAGCTCCTCTGGGTCCTGGAGGCCCTGGGCTGCTACCGCCTCTCTCCAGGCTACCCATGGGCCATGCAACATATTTGTGTCAATCGGAGAAAAGGCATGCCTTCCAAGCAGATGCAATGGGTCATCGGGTCTCCATGCTTGGCTAGCAGACGGTGGATCCCTGTCCTTGACCCGACACCCTCGTCAAGTGAACAGTCTGTACAACTGTCCAGACCGGAGGCCTTGTCTCCCTCCCACCACATGCGCACACACACTCACACTCACACCTGGACCAACACCCTCTCCCAGCCCAAGGAATTCACTTCCGTGAGGGAACTGGACACATCTGTGACTTCAAGCCACTGCGTCCCTCCCTCCCAAAAGGTTTTCCCACCAAATTCCTTCTCAGGGGGCCTGCTGGCTGTGGGCCGGAAGCAGTTTTGAGAATAAAATCTACAAGGTCGGGGAGAGGCAAAGCCCGAAGTAGTCAGATTCTGTATCTGCCGTTAAGGATAGAGCCACAAAGGAGAGAGTGCCCAGAGGCGCCGTCAAGGACAGATCAGGCTTTCGAGGCACCCCCTCCCCTCATCAAACTTAAAATGGAATACAAAGCTCAAGTCTTTATTACAGGGGGAAAAAAAAGGTAGCAGCCGCTGACGAGTGCGAGCCGGTGAGGGGGGAGAGAGGGGAGAACCACACCGAAATCAATACGGGCCAGGACAAGCATTATCCCATGTGGAACACCTCAAGCCTTTGCCTAGAAAATTTGATTGGATCTTCAGAAAAACCTATTAGTGTGTTGTCAGGACCTTCTGGTGATAACTGACCAGCGCTTGCCAATCGATGTGATTCACTTGTGCAGCTCCTGATTTTTTAACAGCATAATTGTTTTTTTAATAACGGGCTGGCTCGCCCACTCCCGCAAGCGGGGAGTCAAAGCCAGACTCCCGACTTAAAAGGGAGAGACACACACACGCAGCTCCGGCCACTTCTTCCTAATTGCACAATGACGTTGCGGAGCACCGGGGATGGGAGGGCTGTGCTGGGGGTGAGCTTTTTTTTTTTTTTTTTTTTTCAGCGAAGCCGAGAGAGTGAAGAAAAATCACAGAAGTAATTACACGAGTCAAAATTATTTACTAAATGAAATCCGTTCTTCACAAAGGAACCTTTATTTATTTTTTAAAGAAAAAAGGCAAAAATTGCATGATCTCAGCATGGCAAGGATAGCATAAAGCAACAGTGGAATTAGTGGTCAATTATTACAGCTTCTTAATTTTCAACCTGAGAGCTTGCAATGCATTTTGTTGGGGGTTTTAAATGCACTGTAACAACAGCAGTATTTCTGCTCTTTACCATGCCTTGGATCAGAGATGTCAAAGTACTTTACAAACAAATAACTCGAAACAATTTGGGATTGAGGCTCTTTATAGATGGAGAGCAGGGCCCGGGGAGGAAGCAATTTGCCCAAGGTCACGGGCTGAATCAGAGGCACAGCTGGAAACACTACTCATGAATGCTGGCTCCTGGAGCCAGGAGCTCATCACCCAGCAGCCGGCCTCCCTCCCACGCACACACCAAAACAAAACCCAAAAGCTGGAAGACAGCGATGGGGCAGAGAAATCACCTGCCCTCCAAAGCCCAGGGTGTCCACACTGACAATCTGCCGTACAGATGGGAAGCTGGGCGTGTGGGTCGGCTATCTCTGCAGACTGCCGTTGCCGAAACCAAGAGAATCGGCCGCTAATGGAAGTTTACAGTGTTCTCCACGTGTTTGGGGCAGTTCAGCTTTCCCTCTCGAGTCGTCGGGTGTATTTGTCAGATCCTTGCAAAGTGTCAGTCTCCTAGGAAGGTACTCTGGTGCTCTCTCTACCTGGAAGGTCTCTGCCTTTCCTGCACTGGCTCCCTCATGAACCTGCCCCTGTGTGCGCTCAGGGTCGGGGTGCAAAATTCAGAAGAGAGGAGAGGAAAGAGAGAGCAGGAGAGGGTGGGAGAAAGCGGGCGAGGAAAGAAAGGTAGGTGGGCCTGGTTTCCAACCTTTGCAGGCTCTAGACCTCTTCTTACTGAGCCTCTATCCCGCACTACAGCAAAATCGGTTACAGCCGCCCCCCCTCCCCGGAATACAATTTATAGGTGATTATTTACCCGGGCAGCTTGGTTGCACTTTACTGGTTGACAACGTTACAGTTTTGTAGATATTTAATTAAACAGGTAATAATTTTGATTTTACAGTTTTCTTCTCTGTATTTGGAGCTCATTTTTTTTTTTTTTCTTTCTGGCCCTCAAATGTGTTCAGAGGGTCTGGAAATATTGATAGGACGGAGGCACCACCCACATTGACCTTCATGGGTAAAACCGGCCCAGAGTGAGACAGAAAGGGGGATGGATGAGACCAAACAAAGTTGACCAGGACAGCGAGAAAACAGAATCTAAACCAAAGCGAAAACAAAACAGAAATTCAGCAAAGCAGACAGAAGGAGTTGCAGAGACTACAGAATTGCTGGTTAGAAAGAAGAGAGAGGGAAAGTAGGCCTTACCAGGCTATTTCCAGGAAAAGAGACAGACAGATGAAAGACCAGTCCAACCGTAGATGAAAAAAAAAATCTTATTATTCAATAATTTATTGAGCACATGGCCTGATACTACGTGTGGCTTCAGAGATAGAGCTGGATCAGATACAGGCTCTACTCTCCAGGAGTTCACTGCTTTATGGAGGGAGACAGAAAGGTAAACAGACGAGTCAGGTGTGCGGTAAGGACTGCGGTGGAGGTAAGCGTGGGAGGCTGGCCAGGTTCAGAGCAGGAACCCAGGGGAAGGGCTCTTGGAAAGTTCAAAGGCACAGACGTGTGGACTGCAGGCAAGGGTGGGGAGCTTGAGGAAGGCCCCGGGTAGGGGTGGGGACTGGGCTGTGGGTGCAGGAAGGCCACTGGTGAGGCTGAAAAGCCAAACTAAGGTTATTTAGGCGGGGAGCATTTGCATGGATTCTGTAGCCAAAGGTCAACCAGGAGTGGTTTCCCAGGCCTGGTGGGAGAGGTAGGGACGGGCAGGTTTACTTTTGTTTAGGACTCTGATGGGGTGGGGGTACAGGGGCAGGGGTGGGAGGCAGCCCGAGAAGAGGCTGTCTTCTTTCCTCTTGCGGTGGGAGGGAAAGGGCTGTAAGACAGAGGGGACGGGATGAGCTTGGGTCAAGCCAGAGAAGAGTCTAGGGTACGGGGGGCAGGAGTCGGGAACGGGTTAGAAGTAGGAGATGAGAGAGAGAGGGAGGAATCAAGGATGGCCTCCCCAGGACCCCACTTTGAGTGGCTGCTGATGCAACCTGGCAGACGGAGTGTAAGGAAAGTGGCAGGCGTGGAGGAAAGTTGTCATTTCCCCAGAGTCCAGTGATCCTAAGGCAGGTGCCATGCTAGAGGGGATCGTGTCCCAGTGAGGCCTCTGAAAAGCTGCTGGGAAAAAAAAACAGAAAAACCCTTAAAGGGGTGGGGGGAGTCCCTGGTAGACTGGTCACAGGCCGACTGGTGGTGTTTTAGAGGGCACTCCTGGTCAAGCCAGACACAACGCAGAGTCTGCTCATTCAGCCTTAGAAGAGAAGGCCGTAGGCCCCTATAGGCAACAGGACAGAGGCCTCGGAGACCACGTTCAACGCAGGACTGCCCCCCTACCCCACTCCGGCTGTGACTCATGAAGGGAGGCGACTGGAGGTTAGCTCTAGCTCTCCCCAGAAGTCCGTGTGCTCCCTGACCAGCTGTGTGAACCTGTGTACCAGCTAGTGCGATGGCGGGGTGGAGACAAAGATCTCTATCAATCTTGGCCAATTCACTGGGTTAAACTCCCATCACCCAGAGCGGACCCTTTCCTACCGGAGGAAGTAATGAGCTAGAAATAAGTGGTATCTGAGGCTGAGTCCAAGTAAATCTGTGATCATGGACACTTCAAGCCGTGGCTTCGGCCTGCGCTTTCAAACAGATGGATGGTCTAGCATGAAATTGCCAAGACGAAGGAGACAGGATGCGTGGCTGGGGAAATGGCGGGCCCAGAGCTGGATTCCCAAATCCTGGCCCGGGACGCGCTCAGCATTCACGGGAAGTAAACAGCCCCAGAGGAAAGCAGCCGCGTTTCCGTCCCGGTCTTTGATGTTGGCAAAGGGAAGACAAACGAGGGCTCTCTGGTTTGGGGACGGCATGAATGAACCACACATGTCCATAAATAAACCAGGAGCCCTCCAAACACGCTGCTCGTTTGTTCGCAGAAAAGCCGGGCGGGCAGCCCTCTTGCCGAGCCGTGTTCACAGTTGGATCCTTAATGCATTGTGAGCGTTCAATCAAACTTTTAGTGGTGAAACTCTGGGAGCAAAAGCCAGCTAAGCCCAAATGGTCCCTTTGCTTTTCCATCTTTTGTGGCTGCCTGGCTGCACTCTTATGGGTTTTGTTGTCAACAAACTCCTGGCTTGCCTTTGAGCACTCCAAATTATTGAAAATGACTACAGCTTAAGACTGGCAGGATGATTGTTAAAAACAGCCCTGGCATTAATCATAGCTTAAGAGCTTTTGGAAAATGATTCTAATTCAGAAGGGGGGGCTTACAAAGAGGCTTGTCGAAAGCGGAGCAGACATCGACTTCTGAAAGGCGAAAAGCCTCCTTGGTACCCACACCTGGCTCCTTCGGAAATTCAGCTGGCAGACGTGTGCGGGGCGGGGGGCACAGCTAACCCCGCCAGCTCAGCCCATCTGAGACCACCTTGGGTTCTGCACAGGTCTCATGACACCCATCCCCCTGATCTGCCCCCCACCCCAAGATGGGAAACTCTTCTGGGAGTGCCCACGATTTCACGTCTTACTCATAGTCCTTGGAATAAGGAAGGGGTGGCCAGGCGCCTCATAGCCTGTCAACAGTCAGAATGCCTTAGACCGGTGCTAGAATAAGCTGTGTGCACAGAGGCAGCTGCGTGGGCAAACACACGGTCAGCATTTGCAAGGAGCCGGGCAGGGCAATGAGCGAATACTTCTGCCTTTTGCCTGCCTGGCACAACAAAGGAGAATGATTTTTGCCATCAGCATTCTCCCTATCATGGAATCATTGCACAATTTAGTATGATTAATGGTTTCCATTTAGGAGAAAGCCGAGAGTGAAAACAGTGGGGGAGTGGCAGCAACCGGCTGGGGGTGTTTGTGGCCACAGCTAGAGCGGAGGGGCCGGGGAAGGGGGGGGCGGAGGCAGGCGGCTGGTGCCTGCCGGCCGTGCCCGCTACCTTTCCTTCCCGGCATGACTGGGGAGGCACTCTGGGGCGAAGAAACACATGGCTTTGGACATGCATTTGCAGAAACAGTCTGAGAGCTGCAGCCTCGTGATGATGCACGGTTTGCTGCTTTGTCCTCGTAGCCTTCCGCGCAGTGGTGACTGAGGAGCCGCTCCCTCTGGACCTGCCAAAGGGGAGCTTGGTTCCTGGAAGTTCCTACCTAAGGGTTGTATGTCTGGAGCTAGCAAACTCACTTCTTGGCATTCCTGAGGGCCCCACGGGGTTGCCACACGGGGGGGGGGGGGGGGGGCTCCACCTCTGGGTTAGGATGGCGGCGGCGGCAGCCTTGACCAGAGCCGCCTCAGTCTCTGGAGCCCCCAGGCTGGACGACCTAGTCTCAGTTCCCATCGGCTGGGTCCCTGGGGAGTTCTTGTCCACTCTGCAGCGTCCCGCTCTTTCCACTTCTGAAGGCACTGCTTCTGGTCAGATCCCACGGCTGCTGGAGGTGGGTGGTGAGACAGTGGCCGCCATAGCCAGAGACTTGTGGGTGCTGATAGAAACCAACCGGGAAAACACAGAGGATTCAAGAGGGCCTGCTTTTTTTTTTTTTTTTTTAAAGCAATAAGCTTTTGTAACTGAAGCCAGAAAGGGAGAAAATTGGTGATCTTGGTTGGGTCTAATGTGACTCAAGACCCTTCTCGATGCATTGGTGTCTCTGCAAGGAAATCTATTATTTTCCATAAACTGTCTTAAGCATCTCCCGGGCTACATTTCTGGCTGTGTTAAGAATCAAGCCATCAAGAACAGCTGTGAATGTTATAAACTTTCAGCAGCAGCAATGGGCTTTGGCAGGGAAGTAGGAGCAAAAAACCCAAGGAGGACATTTCGGTTGACAGTAATGGCATTTTCCCTTCCTTGTCCAAACGATAAAAGATTCATGCTCCTAATTGCAACACTATAGCTGCCCCCATCACTTTATTCTGGGAGAGGAGGTTAGAGAAAACAGGCCTAGAGAGAGGGAGAGAAAGAGAAAGAGAGAGAGATGGATAGTAATTTCGTCACTAGCTAACAGAGACTGATTAGTGCAGAAGACTTCCTTCCATAGCAATACTTTTTAATCAGGTCTGCTGTGTCTGGGCAAACAGCTTTGGTGGATTAGCTAGACTGGAGCCTGCCAGCATCTGTTGCAAGTTTAAACGATGAAATACACAACTACAGAGAAAACAAACCAAAAAGAGTAATAAAGTCACACATTTCAATATTCAGCAACCATTAAGGGATTTAAATATTTGCTTGCTATTAAAGGCTTGCATTAGGCTCTTCCAACACCAGCTCTGGAAGACTGAAATATCAATTACCGATCAATTTTCCCCCTAAGTAAACACTAATGCAGGATAAACAGTATTAGAAGATGCAATCGTGACATTGCTGACTTCAGGATGGGGTTCCTGCTGGTAACAGCAAGTTTGAGCCTGGTGATTAATTAACCTGAGAAGATAGCACTTAAGGAAAATTTAAGGCGATCATGTGTCTGAAATATGACTGAGCAGGTGCACGTTTGGAGGGCGGCCGAACTCGTGGGCCCAGAGCGAGCCTCGCTAGGATTCCTCACTTTTCCCAGAATCGCCGCCCCCACAGCTCAAAGCCGCGGAGAGTTAGGAGGGAGTGGAATGGGGCAGACTGTGGGTGTATGGGCGAGAGAGAAAGGAGTAGCCTTTAACTCCCGTTCCTCCTCGGTGGGATGCATTCCAGAGCCGAATATGCCAGGACTGAGGTGCAATTCCCAGCACTGGCCAGCAGGGGCAGTAGACTTTGGAATGAAAAATCAGCTCAACCAATTTCCTGGGTACAGCAAAGCTGGGAAAGGGAGGTCGGGAAGACTTGCCAAAAAGATTCCTGATTTCAAGTCTCAGTTTTGAGGTGCTTGCATTATCCTTGTGCCTGATGCCCCTCTTTCTGGCATATGTAATGATGTGGGCAGAGCAACTTGGGGGCGTCAAATACCATGCCTCCTATCAGAGGCACATTGAGATGAGCACAAATAAGGCAAGAAACCTGGTTTGAATTTTTCTAACGCGCCCAACCTCATTCTGAAGGCCCTTCACAATATACGGTAGTAAGAATGAGGCTCCGCTTAGTCACTCCCAAATCCGTCCTTACCTGTGGGAAGAGATACTCTGTCCCAGCAGGTCTGTGAGGATGACCCAGCTGTTAGCAAAGCAGTCAGGTCCTCCAGACTGGCGGGAAAGCTGCCTACACCAAGCACGGACTTGCAAATGTCAAGGTTTTTGAGACACAGAATTGGTGACCTTCACACTAAGTCAAAAGTGCAACTCAGCCGCCCGGTGCTCGGCCAGTCTCCCTGGAGTGCCCTACTCCTTGCTGGGTGCCTACTGTGTGCCTGCCCTGTGTGATCATTGGCCCACAAGGTCTTTGGATGGCAGTCAAGAGTCCTCGGCAGTGGCTTAGGACACCCAACTGCTTCATTTTGGAACTCTTTCCAAGGTATACATGTGCGGCTGTGGACAGACTTTCCCCTCCAAAGGCACGGAGCTGCCAGTTCTTTATGAACGAGGGCCGCGTGCTTGGTACCCTGACAAAAAGGGTCTGAGGCAAATTCACAAGGAAACAAAACGCTTTCACTCAAGCGGGGTCCTCCTACCTGTAGCATGGTGCCTGCCTGATTGCTTTAAGGCTCTGGATGACAGACTCAAAGGAACATTTCTCCACGGGTAAAGTCCACGGCAGAACAAGAATTACATCTCAAGTACACAGAGGACAGTGAAAGATTGCACCAATTAACACCTGCATATCACCTCGGGGTTCCAGTTGATGTATTTGGAGAATGCAAGCAGGCCAAAACATTCGTGAGACCCCTCCGGAGCGCACGAGGGCCGTTTTCGTTGCCATGCCAAACCAGCGACTGGGCAACTTATCAAGCTCACGTGGGCTGCTCCTGGCGCCTCCTCATTTGCATGCCCTGCGGAACTCTAAGGGCCCTGTGTGTGCCAGGTTGCCACCCCCCACCTGCCTGAGTTCAGTGAACCTGGGTCCCTGCCCTGTAGGTCACGGCTGAATCTGGAGCATCATGCTACAGACCAGGGGACAGAGGTGGTTACCCCTTCCAAGGCAAGCTTCACGGGGACATGCGGCGTCCACACGCAGAGGGGCCCAACGAGCCCCCTCGGATGGACGGTACCCACCTCTTGGTAGCCATAGGGGAAGCCTCTATCCCTTTACTCCATCTCCCTCCATCCTGTATGGCTGACTTTGTGTCTGGCACCTTACTTGCTAAGCACTTTCTGCTTCTTTCATGTATTTCTCCTAACACTTAAGGGGACCCTTACCTTCCAGCGCAGGAGACCAGAGCCAGGCAGGGTGGGTCACCGGTCTGAGGTTTCACAGCTAGTGTGTGGTAGAGCAGGGACAGGAGCCTGTCCTCCTAATCCCTGCCCTCTATCACCTTCTGAAAAAGCTGTGATGAATTAGTGCTCCCCATGGCTCCACGCCCCTGACAGAGGCCCAGACCGGCCCTCGAAACCATGATTCTCCTGCCCGGGCTTTGAGGACAGCTACAGACTGATCCCACCTTCCAAGTCTCATCTGGCTTGCTTTCTCCCCCCACCCAGGCCAGCAGGCTGGCTGGGCTTACTGCCCTCGGTGCCTTCGGCTCCCATTCCCTCAATTCTAACCCATGCTTTCGGGCCCCCTGGGGCCCCAGCTCCTCCAGGAACCTGTCTGGACTCTCCAGCCCCTTTCCCTTCTCCCAGGAATTCCCCCAGGACTCTGGGGGCTCCTTAACTATCATTCAGCAGGGCCCCCAGGTTTGAGGCCCAGTTTCACGTGGGTGGGACGGATGCCCTGGCTAGTCTCCCGCGACTATCACACTTCTCCGCGTTATCACAACAGTGAACACACAGCAGACGCCGGGAAACTATCCAATCGGCCGATTTGTACAAGAGACAGGCAAGAGACAAGGCCAGGGCGGAGGAGGCTGGAGTGAGATGCACGGCCTTGGACTTTTCGCTAGCTTACCTTTCCTTCCGCGGCTGAGCTCTCCCCATTACCTGCCGGAGAGAGAGAGAGAGAGAGAGAGAGAGAGAGAGAGAGAGAAGGAAGCTCCGCCCCAGCTGGGCGAACGGCGGTTTGGGGCTGCTCACATTATCCGCTGATTTGTGAGATCAGTCACTATGAAGTGCAGTCATTGCTCACTTGGGCCTGCAAGGCAAGGGGGGCGGGCAACAGCGCACGGGATCCTGCTGTGCGCCTGTCCTGAAGTCCAGGCGCCTAAGCAGCGAGTGAGAACCGGCTCCCGCAGGTGGCCGCGCGCGTCCCCAGAAGACCGTCCTTGTGTTACGGGAGAGAGCGCTTGAAATGAAGAAGGCAGAATGAACCGTTAAAACACGAAATCCCGAAGGCAGAGACAGGTGGAGCAGCCAACACAGGGAAGTTGGTGGGGGTGGCGGGTGAAGAGGGAGGGAGGGAGGGCGGAGGCGAATCTGCGGCGGGGGCCCTCCCAGCCGGCCCATCACTGCAAGGCGCGCACCTGCAGGAATCGCTGAGTCCACGAGGCCAGACAACCTGGCCCACCTGTGCACTGAGTGGGGGAGAAGAGAGCAAGGGCAGGGAGGGTGAGCGGAGGAGAGAGACAGCAGTTCGCAGCCCCGGCCGGCAGCCTCTCTAGGCACGTACTGCCCACGGCTGGCAGGCTCCGTGCCGGACCCTGGGGAGGAAGCTGGACCCGGGCCCCCTCTCTTCTCTCGCGCCCCGGCGTCCGTAAGAAGTCCATAAAGAGAGTAAAGGATCACTTCGTAACATTAATTTTTTTTTATTAAGAAGACAGATATTTTATAGTACTTCTTTTTTTTTCTTTTTTTTTTGTAAAAATGGTATACATGAACCAATACAAAATGCGAATGGGAACATATGGATATGGAATTTCTTACACCATAACACTGTTCATGTACACCTTAAAAACAGAACTGGCCTAAAGGGAAAAATAAGACGTCGGCGTGACTAAAGAACAAGCTTATTTGGCATCAATTATACATCCTTCATTATTTTATATTCCTTTAAAAAACACAAAAAACAAGTTTGTTCTTTCTTCACTCTAAAAAAAGTGATCAACCTGTACAAAGTAATACTCAACAATACATTTCAAACAGTGCACTGTATACTTAAGAAAAAATACATAAACCAATATACAACTAAAACCCATAATTTCCTGGTTTTGCTTTATTTTTATTTATTTATTTTTTTTCTTTTCCAATGTGTGGGGCCTACACTTTGCAATCTACCTGAGACGGAAAACACCAATCGAAACACATGAACCTGAGACATGTCAACATTGTAAGCCATAAAGTTACATCAGGAACACTGCACTACTGTACACTTTTCAAAACAAAGATGGGAGGTCCCAAAAATGAGATGCCAATTTTGTGAGCAATGGTAGGCTTTTTTTTTTTCCTTCCCCCTAAAAAGAACAACTGAAAAGACCTTTCAACGACATGCTAAATGGTTCTCACCCTTTGATGCGGTTATACTACGCTCAGAATGGGTGCTAAGGGCTCGGAATAGAGCTGCACGTTATAAAATTCATTGAAAAATGGATGTTCGTTGTGGCTTTTTGTCTTGGTTAAGTGCCTAGGGATAGGAGGGGGGAAAACAAAATGCTGCTCAATATGGATTTTCTTTTACATATCAGTCCGTTCCCAAAAGGCCCCCATATTGCAATGGTTCTATCAAAGGTTAAAACAAAGACAAGAAAAATAAACACACTTTCAAATAACAAAGAGTTGATACTTTTTTCCCCCTTAAATAAATCAGCGTAAGTTTTCCACATAATGTAACAATAGTAAAAATGCACCTTGCAAAATCCAAAATTACTCACTGAAAATGTTATATAATATATATTTATATATATATAGATCTCTTTTTTGATGCCATCTTTCCATAGGGACTGTATTCTGGAGTCTGGAGCCTTACCAAAACATATGGTAAGAGTTTTTAGTTTCCGTCCTTCGGGACTACTTCTAGGTTTCCTAGACGTATCAGTGAAAATCCCCACATTGCTTTAAAAAAATGCAAATGTAACTTGACTCCTCTACCTTTTCCCGAGGCTCCCCATCTAAGATATGTTCAAGGTAACTTATTTTAGTAGCTATGCACTATGGCAGCCGTCATGCGAGGATCAGTAATTTTTGGCAGATGGTTCTTAAGGCTGAGGAAAGAGGCCAAGGCTAGTGTATGAAAGGTAAAAAGATAAAAACACTCACATTTGAGTTTTGATTAAGTAACTGAAAATCCCTACATGCTGTTTTTCCACCTCTGCTCTGACCTTTCGAGAACTGAGATCCACAGCAGACCAGTGTGAGAACAATACCGGCCCTCCTTCTATACCTCCTGCCTTTGTCAAGCCAAATCTGAAGGAATGAAAGTTTCACACGGATTTGAGTTGGAAATCCCAGCATGACAAATATCTGTAATATACAGTACATGCAGGCCACATCCTACTGCCTTCCTAACTAAGCACAAAGGAAAAAAAAAAAAAAACCAACAAAAAACCAACCCTGTCCCATCCAGTCATTCACACGCCAGGCGGACTTGCTTTTTCCTACAAATTCGTGAGAAGTATGGCCGATTGGGAAAGGCGGATGGAATCGTTTGGAACAGAAATAACCAGAGCAGAACTAGCTTTCCCCCCCTCCCTACTTCCCCTCCTGTGGCAACTCAAATTTGTCCACTTATATAAAAGGAACAGACCTCACCTGTCAGGTCCATTTAGGGCATTGAAAAAGGAGGAGCCCTTTCCGCCCCCAAACCTTTCTGGACAGTGTGGGGCATCTATGCTGAGCCGTCTACAGATACAGAATGAAAGACAGATTCAATCTCATTGTGACACCCCTCACTTGCAGATAACCTTGTACAGTAATGTAGTTCCACAGCAAACAGAACATTTTCTGAATCACAGTCTAAGTTTCTAGTCTTCACTGCTCTACGTATTTGAAACATGGGTAGCAGCAAAGAGTCCTCATTGTTCACCCAAATCTTTACGACAACAGAGAAGAATGCATTATGGACACACTAAATTCTGAACTATGAAATCTAAACTGTGCTGGTTCTCCTTTTATGGAACTGAACTTTGAACAGAAAGCAGTTTCTTCAAAAAATAACAACAACAACAACAACAAAAAAAGCAAAAAAACCCAACAAAATCAGGGGAAAAAAAGATTCTAAGGAATCCCAGCAGGCAAATTCCAAAATGGGAGATTTTGGAAAAAAAAAAAAAATCCAAAATTTTGGGGGGGGGGAATAAATGCACACAAAGGAAAAAGAGAGAGAGAGAAAAAGGGAACGCAATGAACAAACAAAAAACAAGGCACAGAATTTCTGCAGTCTACTCAAACTAAAGCCAAGCATCCAAGTTTGACTTGGTCCGAAGAAATAAAACTTAAAAACAAACAAACAAAAAAACCAAAAAAAAACAAAAATAACAAAAAAACAACCAACCAACAAAAAAAAAAGAGGTGTCACAGCAGAGTGTACTTTCAAAGAACATTTTTTTTTTTTTACACAGCAAATCCCAAGCCTTCCCAGTCTCGCACCTTTCCACCCATTCATAAAAAAACACACGAGTTTCTCGCAAGTTCCAACATCACTGTCTCTTTATCATCTAAATAGGGCCAGTTGGACACCTCATTGAAACAAAAAGGCTGATCTAGATGAAGTACTCTTTCTTTTCTTCGGAGTTGTTCTGTCCTCCTTCTGCATTGATTATAGCTGTGTCTGCGTCTGCTGCGTCATCGGCTCCTTTGGCTTCATGAGTGAAGTATGTACCTGAAAGATGAAGGGGTAAATCACCGTGACTGTCTGATGGCCTCTGTGCAAAGTGGTACAGAGATGGCAACTTGCTTTATGGCCATCATCAGCCGAAGTGGTGTGCAGGCAGCAGAGGGGAAAAAACAATTGGAAGGAGAGAGTGAGGTGGGTGAGACAAATGGGCATCCGGGGGTTCCGAAGGCACCACTCCAACTGAACCGCTGCGATATAATTCAGCAAATGAGACATTAGAGCAGTGATTATGACCAGAGGGTGTCGGCAGAAGAAGACGTGAGTGGGAGCTAAAAATGCAGAAAGCTGGAGAGCTGCTGACTGACGTGTGAACAGTCAACGCCAGGACCAATGACCAGAGATGTGCGCGCACATGGTTAAAGACCAAAGCAAGGAAGAGCAATTAGCCAATTAATGAATTAGGGCCCTGATGAGGTTCTACTGTCGCCTCAGCTTGTTTATCTGCCCCCCCCCACCTCCTGTCTGTGGGAGCCCTGGCTGTCTTGTGCGTCAGCGGGGGCCCGCACGGGCACGTCTGACCGTCTTCTGCCTCCCGCTTCAGCGTGGGGTTCCCGATCGAGAAGCAGCCGGATATCGTTATTCCTTGGGATCAAGACTTGGGGTCTGTCTGAAGGGACAAGCGAGTCCCGCTCAAGGTGTGACTCTGGCCCGGACCCGGATTCATGGATTCGCTAATTGACACAGCCACTGGAGAATGACGACACACAGGATGCTCCAAGGGGGGACACTCTCATCGGCAGGTCCCAACCGTTTACGGGAGAGTTTACGGAGAGAGACGAGGGCTGCCCCTCAGCAGGACATCTAGGTAGCGCTCGCCCTGCCTACCGTAACCCAACAGCCCTCCTCCCGTGATACAGTGTACTCTTGAAGATTCTTAAGGAGAAAAAAAAAGGCTGATACCGTGGTGGTATTTTCGGGTTTTCGTCTGTGACAAATCTGAGCAGGCAGGCGGTCAAATGTCCCCCTCCTGTCCCTTTCTTTCCTCTGGCCCCTCATTCTCCACAGCTGCTGACTCGACTCGGCCCTGCTCGCTGGCCTCCCCTCCCAGGCTCTATCCAGCCAAGAGGCTGGGTGTTCTCGGCTCAGCGGGGCAGGGCAGAGGGTTCCCAAATGGTCCCCACAGAGATGGGCACTGCAGGTGCTCATGGCGGTTTCAGGTACCTTGGGCCTCTACTGCTGGGCTCAGGGGGCCATCCCTAAACCCCACTTCTACAATCCAGTGGTATGCAAGCGGCTGCGGTTCATGCTATAGGAAAACCCCACAAGCTCACTGCACAGAGCTGGAGAAAAACAGCGGAGAGAGACAAGGGCCGACAAAGAGAGGGAGAATAAATTACCAAGAGCGGGGGAAGAGGACCGGAGCAGCATGGGGCACAGAGGAGGAGCGTTGGAAAAGATGATTGCCCATCCAGGCTGCACAGTTGATAAGTGTGATGATTAATGGCAATTTAAATCAATTGCACTGATAATTTAAAAAAAATACATATTTATGTGGCTTTTAAAGCACATCAAAGCAAGGAAGTATTCTAGTGGCTGTGACCATCCTCCCCAGAGCTTGGACCAGGCAGCACTGCGTGTCCACCTGCTTCCCAAAAAGCAGCAGAGGGCACGGGCACGGTCTTCCCGTGTCGATTGCTTTGGGGTTCATGCCCCACCTCTCACACCCCGGCCCCTATTTTTACAATTTTTGCTCCAGGCCCAATTACGGAGTGCAGAATCACACATCTAGAAAGCTTTTAGAGAAAATCCAAATCAAGAAGCGCTCATCAACCCTCAGAGTCCTCATCAGCAGCTGCTAAGATTTCTGTTTTTTTTTTTTTTTTTTTTTTTTTCTCTCCCAGTTTCGGGAAACCTCGATAAGGCTGTGTGACCACATAATCGATACCGCCCACGGAAGAAAACCTCGTCCAGTCCCCAGATGCAGGGGCGGCGGTGGCGGGAGACCTCCTGCCTGCCAGAGCACCTTGCTTACCTTTATGTCTGGCAAAATAGCGGCCCAGAATGATGAGCAAACACAGCATGGCGAACACGACCACGGCCACGACACCGCCGATCACGGCGTGATCCACCGCTCGGATGGCGCCCTCCTCGCCCGCTCGAGAATCTGTCGGAATCAGAAAAGGCACAGGGCTGTAGAGCTCGTTGCAAGACACCAGCAGCCCTGGCCACACTGCCTCCGGATCGGAGGTCACCTTCTTTTCTAATGGAGGAGTCAGAGCGACAAGCCATGTGGATCCGGTTACGCCAAGGGAACGCACTGACCTGTCCAGTGCCGGATTGATCTGCTCTTCCCGCAAGGCAATTTTGTGATACGCAGCAGAGAGGCCCACCTAGCTACTTAAGGGCACTGGGGATGGCGCCTTCGGGCCCTGGAGGGGAGGCGACGGGAGCTTTAGGCAGCTGCCCAGCGACTTCCTCCCCGCCAGGCACATGCAGGGGGAAAGGAGCTCACAAGCCACAGCCGCCTCGAGATAAAACAAGGCTTATAAAACTAAAGACAGGTGACATGCTCGCTACATTCAGGATGTACGAGGGAGTAAGCCTCCTTCGAAAACCTAAAAACCTATTTCAAAAAACAGACAGCAAGGAATAATTGTCCATTGCCACAGACGGCTTTCCTTTTATTTATTTAACACTTCACGAGGCAATTAATTTTCCTTTATAAGCATCACTCCCTCAGGGCGTCTTCTTCCGACGGAGGAACGACACGTTTGGCTGGGGAACAACTCCAAAATGAACCCAGAATGAGCTATGGCGATGCGGAATGGATGTATGGCAGTGTAAACAATTTTAATTTAGGAATGTGGCTACATCACCCCTTGCTGAAGTCCTAATGGCACCCGAGATTTATAATGTAGTAAAAAACAATTATTCTCCCGTTGATTAATACATTAACATTTTGGAGTGGAAGCTAAACCATTGTCTTTTTTTTTATTGAGTCAAGTACGACACCTCCATTAAAATGATTTACTAGCTGTACCTTACAATTTAAGCACAGCAGCAACAGAAACGGTAAAAATCTTTTAACTTTACATGATTTGTGAAGTCGTATGTGAAGGATTTACCATTTAAATCTTTCAGTACAAGAAGCACATGGCCCTATAAATCTGTCCCCCTTGCAGTTGCTGGACGCCTGAGAGAAATGCATTTCACCAGGAAGACGGAGAGTGCAAATTCAAGTCAATTTTTAAGAAAGATTTATCTCTGTCTCTCTCCAAAGAACAGAGCAAATCTCTGAAGCCTCCACCTCTAATAATATTTGAAGTTTATCGATCAAGTGTACAGATCCGTGACAGCTAAAGGTAATGGTGCTCTTTTGAGCCGAAACCTGATACAACGCTTTCAGCAGGAGGGCGTGATTTACACTTTCTATCGATATTTCCAATTCTGCTCTGAGATTAAGTACTGAAGGATGTGGGGAAAGAACTGGTGACCGAGGGGTCCACAAAAAGTGCTTTAATTAAAAGAGTTTAAATTTTAAAAAATGAAGTATTTAAAGTGTTTCATTAAGTTACCTTTCTGAGGACCAAAAAAAGCCCCAAAATCCCAACCCAAACAGAAATGCCAGATCGGAGGCAGCAGCAGGTCGCCCAGGACAACAGGATGATGGGAGTTTAATTGGAGAAGGGAGATGGGTTGGAGGCAGAGTGCACTGCAGCCAATTAGCCCGCTCCGTGATGTGCGAGCCCCTCCAGCAACCTGTCTAATAAGCTCGACTTGAAACGTGGTGGAGACGAATCGCCCTCCTCGGCCAAAAGTGTTGCCTACTGCGGAGGCAACAGCCTCTGTGTCTTGAAAGTCATCTCGTCGGGGCAGAACTCTGCCGTGGAATCTTCTTTTAGAGACAACACAGCTTGTGGGGGGGGGCCCTCCCTCTGGTGTGGGGGGCCCTCGACACAGGGTGTCTGTCCGAGGAGAGCAATTCACACCCCGGAGACTCTGGTCCAACTGCACAGAGTCAGCGTCGCTGGTGGGAAGAGGGAGCAACAGAAAAGCCAGGAAGTTGTGTTTTCCTTAGGGAGCTGTCAAAATGGGGGATCTTGTGGGAATGAAAATAAACTAATCTCCAACTGCCATGAGCTGCGGACCTATTGAAAAAATAGGAGTCTTTCAAAGGACTCCCTGGGTCTTAGGCTTGGGTGGGGAAAACAGCCATACTAGCCACAGAGGAGGGGGAAAGTGAGGGACGGGAGCTGAGAGCACAGAGAAACTTCGAGAGGCCGTCCTGGTTCCAGGAACAGATCTAAATAACCTGTCTGGGGAAGACCTAAATAACCTGTCTCATGACCGCTAACCCTAACCCTAGGCACAGGAACATTCTAGAAGCCTGAGAAAGCCAGAGACAGAGAAGCTGTGATCCACAAAACACCTCACAGGCTACGTATCTGCGGGATTAATTTCCTTAGCCCGAACTCTTAGGGGATCTTTGCTCCCCATGAACTTCGGGCTCAATGGTCAGTGCTGCCTAGTCGCCCCCGTACTTTGCCCACATTCAGTACCTGGGTTCTAGGGACCTTCCCCGCCCTAAAGGACATACATATTTTACAGATACTTATTTGCAAGGGTCATCTCTCCCACTATCTCATGAAACTCACTTGTTAAGAACGTTTACTACCACCCGTTAATCACCCAGACATTTTTCCTGCCTTCCATAACCGCAGAGGGACACAGAAAGCAACTGAGGTTTCCTTTATACGGAACACGGCTGTCTGTGAGCCCCTCACCAACTCTCTGCACTCCAGCCCGGGTTCACCGCCTATGAAGAGCAACATGCTTTCCTGCCTCAGCTCACTCCCTTGTTTCCACATGTGGGTTGCTGGGAGCGTTTGCAGAGCGCTCTCGATTGGCCTCCGGTGGGAGGGGATCAAGGTGAAAGCTGGTTACTATGAGGGCGGAAGGGCCTGCACCTGCGGGCTGGGGCCTCGCTCAGGGCGAGAAACAGCAGCACCACTCTACACCACGAGGCAGCCGGCAAGTGGCTGGCGGCTGCAGGAGGAGCGTGGCTCTGACAAGTCCCGCAGCGGCTGGGCCTTTCCTGTTCTGCTCCCCAAGGGAGAGCTCCCGCCAGCGTATTAAGAAAGTAACTTTCACCATCATCAAAAGATCCTGCTCCTCTTAGGGTGCAGACCTTTTCACTTTGAGGTGCCACCAACATCCCTGGGGAGGTATCCTCCCCTTTTCTGAATCACGCAGAGAAGGAAACCAAAGAGCCAGACGCCACAGCTGCCTCCGGCTCCTACCCTAAAAGGACGAGTGGGCGAGGAAAGCACTTAAGAACACGCCTGGTCCTTAGGCGAGTAAACAGCTCTTGGGTTCAGAAGGTCTTATTCTCTTGTGCTTTTAAGAAACGAAGTAACAGGGGTGCCTGGGTGGCTCAGTGGGTTAAGCCGCTGCCTTCGGCTCAGGTCATGATCTCAGGGTCCTGGGATCGAACCCCGCATCAGGCTCTCTGCTCCATGGGGAGCCTGCTTCCTCCTCTCTCTCTGCCTGCCTCTCTGCCTACTTGTGATCTCTCTCTGTCAAATAAAAAAAAAAAAAGAAACGAGGTAACAGGTGTCCCTAAGAGTGTTCCCACTTCTGGGACTAAGCTGGGCCCTATCATCCTGTGCAGGAAACGCCACGTTTCTCCTTGGTGTGTGCTGCCGGCATCAAGGTTATCCCAGCCTTGACCCAAGCACGTTCGGGTGGAGTGACAAGTGTCACTTCCAGTTCCTTCACGTGGGACGTCAAGTACCTCCGGCCCGGTCGTGCCAACGTTCCAGCTTTCCGGGGCGCTCTGTGGGCACTGGGAAGAGGGTCCGTGCGGGTTCCCGGTTGTGGCATAGTCCTGCCTGCCTGGACCGTCCCCTCTTGCAGCCCTGTCCAAGGCTCTAAGTGTGACATGCGTCTTTTTAAGGACAGATCAATCATGAGCTGTTTAGTATTCGTGAGTTGGCTTTTCTTCGGGCAAGAAGCTGGAACAACCGGGCTCCAGGTGAGAGTTTCCGAGCTGCGCGCAGAATGGTTAAGTTGGCGACTACTGCCTGGGCCAGAGCTCCCAGCACCCTGGGCTCGCGCCAGCATCTTAGAAACCACAAGGACAAAAACATTTCAAAGGGACTCCCAAGAGGGCAGCCCCCAGCTGCTCGGTCCTCTTCATCTTGGGCCAGGTGACCCGGCTCCCTCCGTTCCTCAACGCGCAGCATCAAGGGGCCAGTTCTAAAGGCAGGGGTTCCCGAGGGCCTGCCAGGAAAAGTGATTGCTAGGCCAAGTTCAGGCTCCTTCCCCCACCTCCAGGGGACTCCTTCCTCTCTGCTCGCTTTCCCTCCTCAGACGACTTGCCAGAACCGTCCTGGTGGGACGAAGTGGGGCCACCACTTCGCCCCCTGGCACGGGGCACCTCACAGAAACCGCCAGGGGAATGCCTTCATCGTGGATGTATGATAAGCCTAGAAGGTTTGGCTGCCAGAGGCAGGGATTCATGGCTCGTGTGTCCCGGACCAGCTCCTGGCAGAGAGGGACTCTGGCAGAGGACGTCACCAGGCAGAAGGCTCACGGCCACCGTGGCCTGCCCACCGTGCAGCTGGGCTGGGCTTTTTGCCAAAAGGACACCAAGTTCCTGACCTCTGAGGAGCTGAAGTGTGACTCGGTTAAAACATAAACGCACAGAGCAAACATACGGCAGAGGGCACGACAGACACCCCGTGCTGGCTTACCTTCCCATTTCCGAAAATCCCTGGCTCAGGCTATCTACGTCCTCCGCGAGAGCTGGGGCTCCTCTTAAACCCATCTGTTTCTTCTTCCCCAGGCCACAGACCACCTCAGGTCTCACATTAGAAATTAGTATTTAAAACATGGTGGGGGGGGCGCCTGGGTGGCTCAGTGGGTTAAACCTCTGCCTTCGGGGCGCCTGGGTGGCTCAGTGGTTTAAGCCGCTGCCTTCGGCTCAGGTCATGATCTCAGTGTCCTGGGCTTGAGTCCCGCATCGGGCTCTCTGCTCGGCAGGGAGCCTGCTTCCCTCTCACTCTCTCTGCCTGCCTCTCTGCCTACTTGTGATCTCTCTCTGTCAAATAAATAAATAAAATCTTTAAAAAAAAAAGAAAGATTAAACCTCTGCCTTCGGCTCGGGTCATGATCTCAGGGTCCTGGCATCGAGCCCTGCATCGGGCTCTCTGCTCAGCAGGGAGCCTGCTTCCCCCTCTCTCTCTCTGCCTGCCTCTCTGCCTACTTGTGATCTCTGTCAAAATAAATAAATAAAATCTTTAAAAAAACAAAACATGGTGGGGGTTCTAATGCTACTGGTCTGCTTCCCTGTCTTGAGCAATTCCTACGCTCAACCCTTCTGCCGTTTCCGTACCCAATGAACAGCTGGAAAAAAGTGGAGACACTTGAATTTTTGCAACAGTTCTGTCCCTTGGTTTGGTTTGAGCCTTTGTCCTGGGCTGAGGGCTTGCCAGACAAGTCCGTTTAATTAAAAAACTCTCAGCATTTGTGTTTCTAATGGAAATGCTGCCTCCAGCTTCCTAGGACCGTAGGGATCAATCTGTCTTAGAGGACGCCTAATGATGTCATTTGCTACTTCTCATGAGGGAGAAAAAGCCTGCTGGTGGGGATTTCCAAATCGGAGGCAAAACCAAAATCTGACCTCGAAGACAAAACAAAACGAAACAAAACAAAACAAACAAAAAGTGGCCCCACCTGAAGACTGTAGCTCCGTATTCCCATCCCCCTACCGTAGCTCCCTGCGTGGCAACACAAATAAGTGTGCGTTTTAAAGACCACAACTTTATTACCGAAGGGGAACACACTGAATGACATGCACTGACAAAATGCCACATTATTTGCTAATCCTAATATGTTATTCTTCCTTAAGATTTGCTTTTCTCAGCACCAATTCAATTATAGATGCTACAAATCCTTCTGACATTTAATTCTCTCTTGTCAGAGAGTAGTAAATGTATACGGTACATGCACAGCTTTCCCATTAAGATGTTAATATATATCGGAGCACACTAGCCTCTCCGTAACATAACCTTTCTGTTCTGCCGTCTTAGAAAGGAGAAGGGAAGGAATAAATGCAAGGCAGGAAACTCCCGACGCTCCCGGAGAGCATCTCGGGCAGCTAGTACGACCCTTCAGCCGCACTAGCAACTAGCAATGTGAACTGCGGCTCCGCTAGCGTTTCAAAGGAAGCACGTTAAGCTTACTTAAAGGAAAACTGCAGTCGCATCCTCCTCCCGCCACCAAGAGCGCAGTACGCATTCATTTAGAATGAGAAGTTCTGCACGCAGGTTTCGGGCTGTACATGGTCACTGCTCAGGGATGAGGACTCAGGCTCTCGCTGGTGGTCACCGCCTACAGATGGGCCTCCAGACACGGGCCCAGATGGGAGGCGAGGAAGAGTTACGATCTCCTCGCCCGCATGGCCCACGGGAGAGTGGTCGGCTCTGGGGTCAAACAGGGCTTTGTTCCTCTGCTCTGTGACTGCAGGTGGGGGGATCAGCCACTCGGAGCCACAGAGCACAGCCGTGCCCTCACAGGGTCGTCTCTGCGAGGCCAGCATGTGGAATGGGAGACTGCCTCTCTGGGCCAGGGCTTGGCATATCATGGGCACCCAGTAAGCGTCTGTCACAGTTAAATCTACAATAGGAGAGCCCAAGGGGGGCTTTCTTCTAGGTTTTTAATATTATGGATGCCAGGCCAATACTTATCGGCTCTCTGGGGGTAAGGGCTGGACACGCAAATGTACGCTCCGCACTGCTCTCGGATGGTGAGATGGCCATTAACCCTTGCTGAGCTGAAGTCGCCAGGCCCTTTTCCATTTCTGCAGAAGGGCACCCGGGCTGACGGACGGCCCAGCTGCCCTGTGGGGTCAAGGCTGAAGGCCACGTGGGCCAGGTCATGACTCAGGCGTCCCATCTGAGCATGAGGACTGGAAGTATTTATTGTCAGCTAAATACTGAGAGCAAATATTTTTTATGTTGATTTTTCTCCCACAACTTAACTTAGTTATTATACCCAACAGCAGAAAAGCCTTAATGAGCCCGACGGGGTCCTCCCAAACACTCAGTGTCCCCAGAGGCCAGGAGGCACACTCAGGAGTCCACTCCACTCATAATAAGGACTTCAAAGTGAGAGTGCCTTTTCCATTGGAAGCAACAGGAAGGCACGGGAGGATGGAGCCAGAGTTTTCCTTCAAAGAGTGTACCGCTAAGAGGACAGAGTCGTAAAGTATTTCCAGACATTCATTTCCCACTAGAATCTCTTTCTGGAGAAAGATGCTCCTGTGGACCTCAGGCATTTGGGGGTGTGAGGAGGATGGATTAATGAATATGGTGAAGTCACCCCAAGGCAGTGTCCAACCTGTGGAACTGGAATGCACATTCCGTGGCATAGCCTGGTGCCTCACTAGTTTGGAGGAAACGTTCCTGTTTGACGGCCTCCTTCCTCCCCATGAGGGAAACAGTAGCATGTTGGATTATGGGAAGATCAGCAATTCAATGACCTTCAAACTCCCATCCTGGGAGCGCTGTGGCCAAGCAGCCACAGACCCGAGGCGATCTTCTGTCTACTGCCTTGTGTTCAACAGAATTTTAAAATCAAGAAATCTACATGTTTTAAACTTTGTGACCCCAAACTTTCCCACGGCCTATAGGACCATCTCAGTGGGCAACTGATCCCAGAATTTCAGACAGTGTTGGACAATGGCACCGAAATCATCTGAGGCAATGGCCTTCTTCGAAGGAGAAAAAGCTTGAGTTGATGCCAGAAGAGATCTTTTCAGGTCCTTCAGCACGTGGTTCTGCCCCTGATGGGCTCCGGAGAGGCTAATTTTCCCCTCCTCATTCCCTGGACGCACACACTGAATCGAAAGGGGTCCAAGAGGGAAAGGATTCCTGAGAAGACCCCAGAACAGAGGAAACGTGGAGTTCACGATGGAGACAGAACTACCCTTAAACTAGTCTCTACCTCCTGCAGAGGTCCGAAGACCCGCATGTTCAAATCCTGACTCTGCCTCTTGAGTAAATCGTTCAACCTGGGGAGCCCCAGCTTCCTGACTCGCAAAACGAGACCGCTCAGGAAAATGTTCCCAGGGCTGGCTCCCTCGCCCTGTCCCAGTGGCCTTCTGTGGGGAGCTTTGGCTCTAAACTGGCCTCTGCCTCTTTCTGGTCCCAGTTACTCATGCCCACTCTACTTGCTTTAATTTTTTCTACAACATTTGTCACTGTCCGCCATTATCTCGTTGTCGTGAGCCTGGCTGCCCCACTAGACCATAGCTATGAGCACGGGGGCCTGCGGTATGATCGCTACAGCGCTCCTGGTCGGTGGTGTTCACCGCTGCATGCCTGGTGCCCGGCCCAGGGTCTAGCACATACAGGAGCTCCGACAGCGGTGCCGAACGAAGAGCAAATGAGATCATCTGTGGAAGACTCTTCTAAGCTGAAAAGAACTGTATACAAGCTAAAGACCACTACACTTGATTTACAAGCCGTACTTAGAATGTGTCCACACAGCCCAGCTGGTTTTTCTTTATCGTCGTTATTGCGAGTCAGTGGGGACAAGGAAGACTGCCTCCCACCCTCCGTGTTCTGTCTATTGAGTTTTTCCACACGCATTTCAAGCAAGTTCAGCCAACTCTGAGAACCTTCACAAGGACCAGATGGTCCCAGAGCCCGCCCCCGACCCCAGAGCTGACCATCCAGATCCAAAGGGCTTGATGCGCTTCCATTATCTACATTTAGACTGGATCGTGAGCCCTGTCTCCTTCAGAATTCATTCAGGGGACGCCAGCTGGCCCATTGAGAATCTTCTATCATGCCTGGCATGGATTATCAGAGCCATTTAGGGTTTGCCCTCTGCCCATACTCTTCTACAGATTGTGAGGGAGATGTGGGATTCTTCTAGATCGCTTTCTCATTTGTAGGGCAAGAGTCGAAAACATGTTTGGGGGAAGCATGACAGCTCTGGAATTTCTCGTCGGTGCCTCCGCTTCGGAAGCAGAAGACTGAGGGACTGCTCTGATAGTGCCTGAGGGCCATTCTCTGGCACAATGTGTATTTACCAAGGCACTCTGCTGAACAGTCCCCAAAGACCCTTCCATTACTGAAAGGAGGGAGGCAGTGCAGACATTTTAAAAAAAGTTTTTTAAAATAAAATCGAAGGATAAGTATGCTTAAAGCTATTCTACTCCACACGGGTGGCAATAACCACCAGCTGTCACCAGGAAACAACAGATGTAATTGACAAAACAATTCGAAACTCTTATGGGCCCATCGTCAATAACGTGAACACCCAAAAAAGTAAATGAAAGGGTTCAAAGTAGGACTGGAGGAGCTCCCCAGGTCTGCCAATTATTAAATCACCGAACTACACACAAGCATAATTTTTTAACGCAGATTAAAGAGGAGGATCCGCTGGGCAACTTGCTCTGCTGGGTGGGGACGGAGTGTGCCATATGTTGCTTATGAAACTGTCATTAGCTCAGGTAGCAGTGGGGAATGGGGGGAGTGGGCAGAAGAGAGACCTTATTTCTAAGGAAATGCTGGATCTAGCATCTATCCTTAATAAGGAAAGGCTGAAATTTCCACCCAGATGGAAAAGGGAATGGATGGTAATATTATTCATTACCACAGTTTAGCATTAAATGCGCAACACCTACTCTAATTTATTGATGGACTGCTTAAGACGGGTGTTAACCTGTTTGTCTTGTATTATAATTGAATTCAGTCTCTAGGCTACAGAAATTTGAGAAGTTCATCCTTTCTCAATCAATATGCTCCCCTTCAGTGACCCATTTCAAGACAGCTTCATAAAAAATAATGTATTTTGTTTTAATAAATTTAAACACTATGACAGCTGCTCAATTTTTATTGGTTGTTGTTTTTTTTTTTCCTCCCCCTTCGGATGTCTCTTTGCTGCTGAGGGAAGCCAAGCTCACAATCAATAGTAATTGATTAATCAGCATCCCTCTGAACAAAGGTGCTAATCAGTTTTTGATTAGTTCATCAAACCAGATGCAAAGGCAGCCCAAGCCCGGCCTGATAGATCATCAGTGTTCTACATGACTTATGGCTCCTGAGCAACCCAGGACTGCAGCATTCCTGGAGGGGGTGGGGGTGGGGGAACGACGTAATTATTCATTTAACCGAATTATTAGGAGCACAAACAGTTGTTGGTTTACTGCTCCGGACTCGGGCGTGATGGATAGAACTGCGGCAAGACCGCATCTGACTTGATGCAGGGCTCAGGGACCCGGAGTGCTCCCTTAATTGATGATGCTTGAAGAAGGGGTGGATGGCTGACGTGGTCCCACTTTCCTAACGAGGAGAAAAACTCCCTTTGCGGATCTCAGTGACCCTCAGCTGATGCCGCCGCCAAGAGGGGTGAGGCCCGTGAGGACTCAGTCCTTTCTTGGGATCCTTGAGAAGTTCCCCTTGCCAGGGCCGTGGGGTCACCTGTGTTCTTTAGGGTCAGGACACGACCCGAGAGCAGACTGCTTATAGGCAGCATTACATTCCAGGCAAGGAGCAGGACTTAGCTCTTCTTTTAAGCAGGCTAATGTTTTTTGCAATTTCTCTAAATATCCCATCCGTAAGAGGCAAAAATGAAGCCCTCCCTTGATGGGCTGGCTGTCTCTCTAATCTTCTAGTTATGTATCTGAATTCACTAGGATTTGGAACTTACTCATCCAACAAGTATCAATCGAGTGCCTGCTACACGACAGGCATGCGGCAGTGAACAAACCCAACACGGCCTCTCGGAGCTTCCACTTGGGAAAATCTGACAGCTAAGCTCAAGCTGGGACATGCTACGTGGAAAAATAAAGGGACCCGCCCTGTTTTTCTAGGTTTGACGGAAGCTCCTGAGAGGCCAAAAATCTGCGCTTGGAAAGTCTAGGTGGCTTTGATTTTCTCGCTGGGTGAAAGCTGCAGTCAGGTACCATCACCTCGCAATTAACTATTCAAGGGAGTGGAAGGGAAGTCTCTTCAACAAGGGGCAATATGGACACCTTCCTTCCAAAGGCTGGAGTCAGCATCCGCAGCCCTACGCCTTGGTGCCTCCATCACAGTGATGAGGAGGAAGGGGGCTTCCTTACTGATTTATTAGGAATTAACCGATTGAAATGTTGAAGGGGCTGTAGCCGGTTGGCAGGAAAGCCCCAGAACATCACGGCAGCTCATGTAACTGTTTAGCTCTGACCATTTTGAATCTCCTCCCGCACCACCCCCCCCTTTTAGGATATGCTTCTTATTCTGGATTAGTAACACCTAAATCCTGGAATCAAGCATGAAACCTACTTTTGCAAGAACTCAGTGTGCTGTGAAAAAGGTCTGAGGTGGATAATTAGTTTACATCATGGTGTGTGACAAAACAATGGCCCCCCCTTCCTCCCTGCCCCCTCCCCTCCCCCCCCACCTCTAAGATAACTATGACGTGGCTTTTCTAGTCTATTCTACAGAAGTAGATGGTCAATAGGAATTTTTTTTTTCTTTTTAAAAGGAAGATCTTCTCTCATAATCCAACATCTTTAAACTGCTTTGAATGCAAAACATTTCTCTCGAACCATTATACAGCCAGAGCATAGAAAGTATTTTACGCCACGGAAAACAGTGGCCTTCGTACAATCCAACGAGGAGCTGCCCTCCCTTGCACGGACCCCCTTAGTCCCAGTCAGAAATATACATGCCACTAGCACTGGAAAAAGAAGGGGCTGAGGCGGAAGAAAGTGTTAATAAAAATTTGTTTTCCTTTTATCTCAAAATCCACAATTGCTAATTAACTGCCCGGGAAACCAAATGGCCATTTTGTAGAAGTGGACAGAGCACGCACAGGTTGGACCCCGCAGTGCCTTACCTAATGACTAGCCCTTACCTGAGAGGTCCTCACTGTCCAGTTCTTCTGCGGAATTGGGCAACTGAGTAAGGCCTTACAAGTAAAAACAAATCATTTTTCTTTTCATTCCTCAAGGGACATAAACAAAACACTTCAAAACTGAGGATGAATTTCTTAAAAAAAAAACAAAAACATGAGCCAAATCTCTTGCTATCTCTCTCTTTTTTGGATAGCTTGAATGCATTAATCCATAAGTACATTTCTCCAATCATTTCATTTTGTTATTGATACACAATCAAGGCAGAAAGATTCCTCAGTCTCCGCTTTCAAAGCACATGAAACATGAAGGTGAATGTTTAAAATCACTCATTCATAACAGCATGCAAAAAGAAAAAAAAAAAAAGCCTGATTGTTAACCGTCAATGCTCGGACATGGCCCTTGAATACAAATACAGTTAGAGGTTACATACTGCTGTATGTAAGTTTTATTTCACATTTTCCCGTAAATTGCAATCCTTTGCCAATACTGACAAATACGTTTCATTATCAATTTATGACGATCTTGGATCACTTATTTCAAAATGGTACAGCATCTGCTAACTACAGATTGCAGGTTATGTCTTCATCAGAAAATCTGATTTGCAAAATGACTTTTTAAAAAGGAGAATTTAAAAAAAAAAAATCAGTGGTATGCTTGAAAAATGAAACCCTCAAAGCTGAGAAAGCAGTTAGGCCAGGAGCTAATCTGGGGGAGAAGGGCTTGCACGGTCCTCACCGAGCCACCAGCAACATTGGCCAGCTGGGCCAGCTCTCAGCTAGCTCTGATCTGAATCAAAGGAGGGGGAGCGGGAGGTAGATAAACAACGGGAGGCTTGGCTAGGGGTGGGATTCCATTTCCTCATGCTTTCCTTGCTCCTTTCAGGAAGATTATGAGCCACCACAAGATATGAGACAATCTAAGGAGGCCTCCATTCATTGTTCCTTGACGTTCTGCTCAAAGTCCAGTCTGATGGCTCTGGGTCCTCTAATTTGCACAATTTGCGAACACTTCTCTAATGGGATTGGTCACTTTGGAAGAATATTTGTGGGCCTATGAAACCCCAAGGACTTCGGGGAGAGGGGCGGGTCTTTAGTTTTCATCCTTCCCTTCTCTATCGCCAAGCACGGAGTATAGTCTCAGCAAGCATTTGCTGAACGAATGATGTGGGAGTAATACTCAGTGAACTACCAACCAGAGCATGAAACAAATGCTCTGGAAACAAGCAGTGTCGAACTGATCACACTAGTTTAAAAAAAACAAAACCAAAAAACCAAAAACCCAAAGTAACAGAAATAATCATGTAGAAATGGTCAATAAAAGCTTGGGTTTTGTAAGTCGTTTTATAAAGAAGCCAAGTGAATATTGATAGCCAGGCTGGTGGTGTGAAAGGAAGCCATCGTGTCAGCTCTCGGGGGAAGAATTTCCGTTGTGAACCTTGGGTGCCAAGATTCAAGGGCAGGTGCCAATTAGAAATGGGAGGCTTTGAGTCCGCGGATGTTCCCAAACTATAGATTTAGGCAACAAAAGGGAAAGTAGTGAGTAAGGCAATCAATTATAGAGGCAACTGAGTAGGGATGCTATCCGTTCGTCCTGAAATCTGATTGGCTGAAAGTGTTCCTATTTCTAATTGGCTTTATCCATTGTATAAAGACTGATGAATACAATTATTTGAATAATTGTTATAAATGGGCAACATAAAGTACTTCTCTGTAGTTAATTATGAATTTGCAGTTCTCAGAAGGCTAATCCCTCACTTCTACGTAGCCCAATGAATATCAAAGCTTTCTACATACGTGCTTGGCACCCACTGAACCATATTAAACAAGGATGTTTCAAGTAGGCGGCTTTACTGCTGAATGCCTGCTTCCGTGGGGAGGGCATTAGAAAGCTAATTTTAGAAAATAAAGACAAATACGTTTATGAGATATCACTGATATGCAAAGTTTCCCATTAAAAAGTAACGGACAGTTGATATACACCTCATTAAAGATGAAACTGTCATTTTTAATGGCATAAATTTTAAAATACACCAAACCACCTGGAATCTACTGCTCAGATTACATCGGAAAGTGGGAAGCCGTTTCGATTAGTGGCGTTAAATTTGTTTTTGCGCTACTGTTGTATTTTATGAGTCTACAGTGCTCGGCCATGGTTGGATAATTTTTGAGTAAGTATAATTGGAAGAGTGTACTGAGGCACTGAGCGTACAAGGGAGGACAAGCAAAATTTCCCTCCTAGAATTGCTCTGACTGAGGTAGTTCTCTTTCATGTTCAAACTCATATACCTCTTATTTTCTCAAGGAAACAAAGATATACTTTATGAGGCAGACAGTGTTTTCCAAAAGGAAACGTCACCATTTAACAATACATGGGCAATCCCTTCTTGGTTTTTCTCTTTGAACTTCCATATCATCTGCTGAAGACCCTTCTTGTCACTTCTAATTAAAATGTATCCAATAAACTTCTTTAAACTTTGTTAAACAAGCGAAAAGTTTAATTATTGGTCCATGTGGGACTTTTTTTTTTTTTGGAGCAATTAATTCTGAGCATGATAATTTCATGTGTGCACGGCAGACGTGTGTTGCACTTGTTCATGGTCTAGTATGGGCTGCGCGTCCCCTGGGCCTCCTCAGTGCCTCTGAGATTGTTACCCCTCCTTTCCAACAGACGTCGCTGGCTTCTAAAAGTGGTGTTTGGTGGCGAACTTAAACCAGGCTAAGGAAAACCTCAAACATTAGAAACAGCAAGAAATCCTAGAGATAGTTAAATAAAGTCAAGGTCAAGCAAAATTTCAAATGTTTATGGGTTTGGTTCATTAGGGTTTCATTTTTTTTTTCTTTTTCAGGAAATGTCATAAAAGAACGATGAAAGAAAACCTCAAAGGAAACAAAAATGTAGCCCCCTGGCTCCAGTACCATTCCCAGTAGGAAAAAGTAGCCGATGGTCTCTTTCTTACCTAAGCGGCATACATCTGATCACTTGGCCATATTATGGAAACTGTTACTTCCATCACCAGCCATAAGAGTTCAGACGCCCCCGGTAGTTTTAATCTAAAAGCTCAGTCATCCTGTTCTTCCTGCTTTGTCAGCTTTTGTGGAGAGTTTGTCCCTTCTTCCCACGAGCAGAAATTTGGTTCACGCCGTTAAACAGTAGCACATTGTTTCCAAACGGCATATCAAGGCTGAAACACAATCTTCAGGTCCTGCAGCCATTCGTAAACCTCTTTAGCTTTGTTCTTGAGTAGAACACACAAGGTCTGCAGAGTCCCTCGACTGAATGACAGCCTTTGAATGCCACCGTTGTGTACGCATACAGAGCGATGTGCAGAGAGGTTCATACACAGATGGCGGACATAGCGGTTGTAATAATGCGCACTGCTGGCTATTTGCCTTTTGGATGGGCTGCAGAGGGAGCCCGCAATTGAACGGAAAGTTAAGACAAGAATTTCATGTGCTTTTAGGATTCTAGCAAGGCTTGCATTACTTATAAAATTTTGTAAGTCGGGGAAAGGGAGCTTCGGGGGGGGGGGGTGGGGGGGGGTGGAGGGTGGCGACCCGAGGGCAGTGGACTAGGGTGTGAGTTTGTATCTAGCACAGGCCAAAGATTTTGCCACCAAAACTGAAAGTGAAAAGTTGTTGCAGGGGGTTCCCAGTTTGAGTCTTACCAGAATTATATACTGAATTAAAGACTATTGAAAAACTCATTTGGGATATGTAAATTCATGAGCTCATCAGCCTCTGATAGATCAAGAGGTGGAAAGCAAAAGGATAGGTAGACTGGAAAATCATAAAATGGGAAGCGGAGCGGGGGAGGGGGACTGGCGGGGAGGGAGGGAGAAGCTCCGACCCAGAGGAAGCCAGCTGACTGCAGTGCGGCAAAAACACAAGCACTATGCCAGACCACGGGCATGCGGTCACCCCAAACCTCACACAGGGGAGGTGGGTGGGGGAAGGGAGAGGGTACACACAGGGCTGAGAAAGAACAAGGCACAAGACACAGAGAAGCGCCCACACTTGAACAAACAAAAACCATCACGCGCACCCACACGTCAATAATCATCTTAAGGACAACACCACCCGTGCTTTGAGTCACTCATGCATTTCTGCCATTAGTTTCAGACCACGTAGTACCAGGATTTGGCAGAGCGTTTTTTGCATTGCTCGACATGCGCGCATAACACAGGATTCTTCCTGGCCAGGCCTTAAGGATGAGCTCCAAAAACACGAGTGCTCAAGATCCTTATTCAAAGAGGATCCCTTCGGCCGCCCTAGTCTACAAGATCCCATTCTTACACTCGCTTTTACGTCTACCATCAATTAGATCCTGAAAAACACAATTGTGACGGATTGTTGTTTGTTTTCTTTTTGGAGAAAATCCATTTGATTTTGAGTCATGCCCATGCACTTCTAACCTTCCAATACATGCTTGTTCCAATCAGATATTGGTAAGAACAAAGGACCAACATACATCAACAACTCGTACACTTCTTACGTACTCTAGCAACACAAGCTTGAATAAAGTATTTTAATGAGTCTTCAAAGGGAAAGCTTTTTTTTTTACAAATTATTTTTTTCATTTTTATAAAAGAAAGGAGAACTCCAGAAGGAACTCCAGAATGAATCCTTTTAAGACCAATAAAGTGGTCGTGACAGGCTGACCTAATATGTCTTGTCATTTGAGTTGCCAAGTTCTCCAGCCACGCCATTTTTCTAGGCCCAGATCTCTCTCATGAACATCTCAAGGTTATTCTCAAGTGAATGTCAGTCAAAGGGTTGCTGCACTGAAGAAGCTGGGTTTTAGCCATAATTTACTTGAAGACAATCTGGTTCCAGATAGGGTCCCTGCTTTATAGTTTCCACCATATCCTATCACCTTTTCTACCCCGATGACTGACCTGAAGACCATTTCCCCTCCATCAAGGAAGATTCTAGATACTCCTTTGGCTTTCATTAAAGCTGTTTGCCGTGGGCCGTAGGACCTCTTTGTGAGGACACTATGAGGGTATCAGACAAGTTAGGAGAATGTGTTTATACGTGTGTTACATAGGGGACCATCCTGGGTTATCACTTCTGTCCTCCTGCTGTTAAGGAATAGCGTGTGTGGACGTGTGGGAGGGGGGAGGGGAGAACTCTTTTTCTTCCTCCCCAACATTTCTTGGCTGCCAGCCAGTGAACAACATCCTGGTGGTGTATCGCTGTCCCTGAACTAAAAAGGCAGTGGTTGCTTCTCTGTTCTCTGCCCCAGGAATGCTAGAAAGCCTGATTCCAAGTGTCTCTTCATTACACCACAAAAGAGAGATCACTGTCACTTTCTCTTTCCAGGAAGAAAGATCTGACCAAAAACCGTGTCCTAGACCACGATGGGGCCCCAGGTTAACTTCTCATTTTTCAGATCAGGGAACATATTTCCTTCTTGGAATACCTCAGCCGACTCCAAGACTTACATCCATCAGAGTCACGTAAGTACATGGATTTTATCGAAGGGACCTAGAAAATAGAACTCTGGAGTCTTAGGAGATAAATGATCAATGTTTCTTCAAAGATCTCACAGAATTCAGGAATCTTATGGTTACATTCGACCCTGGAGTCAATTATGGGAAGCTCAGAACTTAAAGCATCTTAAAAAGAATAGAACAAAATCTCTTGAACGGCATTAAAATAGCCTTAAAGCTCTGTGACTAATCGATAAAAGTCAGGAAGTGCTCAATTAATGATGAAACCTACAAATAACTAAGCTTAATGGAGTGCAGTGCCTGAGCTGTAGCAAGCACTATGGGGCATTACCTTAGAAAGTGGAGGTTTTATACCTAATTGATTTCTCATGATTGCCAGTGTATTCGGCCTTCACCTTTTCCTTCTGTGCCCGGTGACAGGAAAGGGCCAGGTGAGGCGGGAGGGGTGTGGGGACGAAAATAAGGCTCCATACCCAAGTTCATTTTGCTCTCTTGGAATTCCTCATCAGAAAGTCCAAATGGGGACTAGGGGCAGGGGGCCAAGCATCAAGGCCTGACCTTCGGGGACAGCTCACATAGGACAGGTTTCACTTAGAGATTTCCAACTACCAAGTCCTCCAATGTAGGTCTGTTTTAAGGAAGTCTGTCTGTGCTAGGAAGAAATGTTTTGCTATAAGGCTTGGCTGATCACCCCCTGCCGCTGAAATGGTGGAGCCCAGCCCTGTACAATGTGCTAAGTGATTTCAGTAGGCCCTTTACCAAAAAATCCCCTTGAACTCAATTATTAAAATTTAGCTTGATTTGTAACATCCTTTTTCCAAGCACAATATCACTTGTGCTAGGTTAGAGTTAGGGAATGAAGTCATATACAGATGAAACATGATTCTAATTTCCTGACTGGAGAGACACAGAAAAGTTAATGAGCTTCTTCCAACCTGGTAAGTCAGAGAGGAAATAGAAAAGGATGTCCCGATGGCTATTTTGTTTTTTTCTTTTTTAGTCACTTTTTGTTTACAACCTTAACCAACTTTGTAGTATTTTGCCTACGAGATAAACCCACACACAGACGATCTTTCCAGTCTCACTTAATGCTGTTAAACTTTACATCTGGTGTCCCTCCTGGCTTGGAGAGGCTTCCTGCCCAGGGCAACTAGCACAAGCCTGCGTGCGCACATGGAAATGAAGAGTGTACTGGCCCGGGTTTGCAGAGGGAGCTATGATGCGGAACATAATGAAGAGAAGAGCGATGACCTCCCCTGCCACCACCTCCTGAATTTAAACCGGACTACCCTTCTGCCCTTACATGTCCTTCACGGCCTCAACTACTGAGTGTCAAGGATGACCCCTCTTCCAAATGTACCTGGGACTCTAGCCTATAAACGAAGAAAGCAACTGGACCTTTAATCCAAAGGCCATGATTTTTAGGTCAATAATCATTTTTGAAATCCCTCGTGTTTCGGGGTCTGGTGGCGCTCTATCCGTAAGGGCCACATGTGGCTGGGTCTCCCGCACCCTGGCCTGACAGTCACTGGCCTCGCTCCAGACGGCAACCATGGGCTCCTGAACTCACAACAGAAATGACAAGACTCGACATCCTTCCAAGCCTTCAAAATTACAGTCTACGTATGAGATCAGTCTACTCGAAATACGATTTCCCTTGAAGACTGCATTTCTCTTTTTCCCAGGCTTGCCTTGCCTCTCAGCAGTGCTGAGAAAGTAGATAAACAGTAATGTGATACCAACCGTGAACTGCGGGCTCTGTCGTCGCTGCCGTGTCTACAGACGGGAACAGAGGATTGGAGGAAGGGAGGAAACAGGAGGAACGGCATGCAAAAAAAGGGAAAATGGAAAAAAATGGAACAGATAATATATGAGCAAGCTTTCAAAGAACATCGCGTGACAAGCAATAATAAATGAAAAGCAAAAAGCATTTGAAGTGAGTTGCACTGTTTTAAGACATGCCTTCAGCTCAAAGCTGCGAGCCAGTGAGGAAAACAGTCAATTCTGTGGTTCTGGGGGTCTTGCCAGGACACATCTACTTGCTAGTCCATAGTCGGGGGAACATGCAAAGTGAGGGGAAACACCAGCGCAGACTCGGTGGCTCTAAACACATAAAGGCTCAGGACTGGGGTGGAAAAGCTCAGTCGGCAGGCTGGCGGAGCAAGGGATTCATACATTCAAACATTGCCTTTGTCTGAAGCCAGCCCGCGCAGGCGCCTGGGCTTTGTGACTGCCCATTAGGCATCAGTGAAACAATCACACTTTGAGGATCCTCTACGGCTTACGCTCAGATGCCTGCACATGGACACATGAGCTCAAGTTTTCCATCCCGCATTATTATTTTGGCAGCGTTCAGCTGGAAAGTTCCACGGACTGGGAGGCCATGGGAATGAACATATTAACAGTTTCCCGATAAAGTTTCTGGACACAAACCCCCTACCCCCACCCTCAACCCCCTCTCTCGGCCACCAGGAATCCTTTCTTCACTTTGCAGTGCTCCCTGGGTTCCAACCTAAGAGCAGAAGACCACCACGGACACACCCGAGTCTGCACAATTGGCCAAACACCACTTCCGATCACGTGACTTTCCACAAATCACAGTATCCAGCCATCCCTTTGCTCCCAGGGCAGCACCATGTTCGCTGTGGGGAGCTGCGGGGAGCCCCCCGCCTTTGTGGCCGCCTTCGCGTTGCCAGATGCACTTGCTGTTGAAGAAACCGTGGTCTCTTTCTTCTATTTCCGATGCTGTTCAAGTTTCCTCCTCCTTCTGCTGGGCTTCGAACCAGGAGTGCCGTCCTGGCTCCTCTTCACAGGGAATGGCTCAAGGGGCTCAAGAAATTTTCTTTTTATTTCTGGCTAGAGGGAAGTGGGATAAATATCTAACAAAGTGCACGATGACATTCTTTCTCCAGTCGTTTGTTTGTTTGTTTTAAAAAAACACCACTCCTGTGGCCAACTTCATTCCAAAGTCAACCCATCTGGCCATGCTTTCGTGTTTGGCTCTACACCTCTCCAGTATGTTTCTCTCCAGTATCCCCTTCTGGCCAGGAAGGGATGGTGACATGAGCTCGTCATCTCTGGCTGGGGTGGCGTTCTTGGTTGAAACTGCAAGTAGTTACCTGTTCCCCTACCTCCCACCCTTAACACAGCTATTTAAGCTAGTAATTATTTTCATGAGTTCTAGAGACTCCCAAAGACTCTTCCGGACTCGACACAGGCAATGTTTAAATGCAATGGAATGCCACATTTTTTTCTTTTTTTTTTTTCCCCCGGTCAAATGAGCCTGGTGCTTCTGATCTGCAAATCAGGACATGAATTCACACCGGTGTTCCCCCTCAGTTGGCATGCTTTCCTCGGGACCCTATAACCATCAAAACAATTGCAGCCCTTCTAAGGAGCCAGGATTAACCAGCAGTCTGAGAAGCCACTGCAGCTTTAACGTAACTTATAGCTGAGTTTCTGAAGAATTGATGAAGGAAAGAAAAACATAAGATACACCGCATAAGAACACAATACTTACTTACAAGTCAAGTCTGTATGCATAAAATAGCAGTAAAAAACAATACCAAAAATTGTACAGTTGAAGCATCACTACACGGGATCGTCACGACAGTTGACACACCTCCTTACTAGAAACTTCCAAGTCAAGTGTTAGTTTCAGGTGCTTTCAGCTTAAGGGGCAAGATCAAATGCACATTTGTACAGAAACATTTACATACATGCTAACACATTTTATGGATAGCCACTGGCTCCTTTAAAAAATTTTCAAAAAAGTAATAAACACTTTGGCTGGTTATTTTTATAGTAGTGCTTCTCATAGGCTGTAATCTTAGCGATTAAGTAAGTAGCGTAAACATGAAAGGGAGGAGGTGGAGTAAATCCTAGAGGTTAGAGCCCTCAAAACTCGTATCTTAGCATGAACTGATGACGGCTCCTTTTACCGTCTTCCTACATCACCGCGCTGTCCGCTTTATCAGGAAACTAAGTTAAGTGACCCTAGGCATTAAGTGCCCTTTGTGGGCACTAGAAAATGAATGAGCCAAGTCCACAGTGCACCTTGCTTCCCCAATATGGGGACGGGAAATCCATCAATTGCACCCAAAAGAGGAGGAGAAAGGGATGCCGGTGGGGGGTGGAAACATCTTCTAGGACAGTTAAAAGCAAACACATGTTCAAGTCAAACCACACAAGTCACTGCAGCTGGAAGTGGCAAGGCCATGGTCAGCAACAGAGCAGAGGAACGCAGCAGACACACAGGTTGGCCACAGAGTTCGAAGAGGGTGTGAGGGAGTGTTGGGGGAGGCACCGATTCTATTTCTCTAAGAGCATCTGGTGTGCTATCTGAACAGAGGCTATTCCAAGTAAAGAATTAAAAAAAAAAATTCTTTAGAAGTGACTTTGTGCTCCCCGCAGGAGAGCAGTGTGACAGAATCTAATTCTCCTTCCTAATTGCATTATGACTTCATGCAGAAACCGCAGACACCCTGGCTCTGAAGGGAGTGCCGCTCTGTGAAGTGGGATTTATTCGGGGTGTCTTAATCAGAAGACTGGCGAGAGGTGCCAGGCCACCCCTGTGAATCAACACCCCTGTGAATCAACTCGTGGGGTCACTCCATTGTTGGATAACATTCGGGATGTATGAACCAAACGCCAGGAGTCCACTTCCAATACAAGTTAGAAACGCTGTCATTAGCTTGAAAAATGACAGCGCCTAATTGTCCTAACAAAGACTTGTTTACAACTGCATTTTGCTGCTGCCTTTAGAAACTCATCCGAGCCAGGCCTCCGAGAGAAAGAGGTCACAAAGAGTTGAGTTGGGCTTCAGGGGCTGTAGGGTTAAGGAATAAAAAAGGCCTTGCTGAGCTATTGTCTCGATTTTAATTTTAATTACAATAGGGCAAATTTATCGTATACTTACTTTATGTGGTCAACGACAACAACAAAAAAACAATCCCAGCTTCCTGCAAACCCAGTCAGTGTGTGCGGCCTTAATAGTCCCTCTCTGCTGTTTTACGAGTATCATCAAACAAGGTATCCGAGGGCAGGCCCTGCACGTTTTGAAAGATGCACATTTCACGAAATACTGACTCCTCGGTCTCCCCGCCATACAACAGTTTATGGCATCCTATCTTGAATAAATTAAACATCACCTATATTTCATGTGGCAGTATAAGATACTTACAGAATGAAATGGCTCTGACAATGTGTGAGATTAGAGACTGTAGCCGTTTAACCAAGTAGCCAAAAAAAAAAAAAAAAAAAAAAAAAATTGCTGCCCGAGAGGCAGCTGGGCAATATTCAGTTGAAACAGTCATGTGTAAGCTCCACTGTGGCACATTCTAATCCTTTCATATGGATTCTCTCCAATTTAGAATTGTTCATTGAGTGTGACAGACTGGGGGTTTAAAACTAATCCATAAATTAGTCCGTGGTCTCACACACAACGGGTGCTAAATGAAAATGAAAATCCTAGAACAAAATTAAATTCACAACCTTAAATACTTTTTCTTCTCCGATTGCTCCATGGTGCTCCTGCTTTAGAACGCCCCGATTCACGGCAAGACCGCATTTTGGGGCGCGTGTGTGCGGGGTGTACGTTAAAAAATGCACAGTGTAATAACCTGGAGAACCCAATCTGCTCAGAAGCAGAGCTTAATTGTAAAGAATTTAAATTCTCCCATTTTGATTGTCATAAGCTTAAATGGAAGCGTACTAAGCAATCCAGACATATTTTAATACACTTTCCCCGAGTTTATTTTCTTAACTAAAGTCAATAAGGAGCCAATGGGTTTTCTTAATTGAATTCCCCTTCAGTTTGTGTTACGGAGCTGCTTTAAATCTAGACACTAGGGCAGGCGAGGAATTCCCCTGATAATTTTATTTTCATAGTTGTGTTTCGCCGGCCAATATATATTAAATATAGTTTTTTAAAATTCATTTCTTTATTTATTTCTGACTTATTTGAAATCTATTGAAAGCAAAAATACGTGCCGGAAAATTAAATTTCAAAATTTATTTTCTACTGGATTCTCAGTTAATTTTCTTTCCAACTATGTTATGCTTTAATTAAACTCCCATTTCTCAGGGGCTGGAAAAAAAGGGGGCCAGAACAGAAGCTAAAAGGCCCAAACAGGGAAGTCTTGATAAAGCTCTCTTACTTCTTAGAGTCACCCTCTCCTTCTTGAGGGGGGCGGGGGGTTGGGGTAGGGCACCAGGGAACAGCAGGGTGGGGAGGGTGTGGAGTGGATTGGTTTTTTGTTAAGCAATTTCAAGTTTTGTTAAAAGCTTCTTCAGAATTGTTCCCTGTGCTGCTGTGCCCCTGAGATCTTTTCATTTGCAAACCAGATGTTCTGAAAATAATAGGAACCCTTACCGGGGTTTCATCTCACAAGGAAAATGAGTCATCGTTGTTGACCCTGGGGTGGAAGTCTGGGTGGAAAGAGGGGAAGTGGGGGGAAGGCGTAGGGGAGGGGAGGAACAGAAGAGGAGGGTGAAGGTGGAGAGGGACCGGCTCTAGAAGTAGGAGCTTCTAGTCATCTCTGGCTAGACACGGAAGGGTCCTTTCAAGTCCTACACTTTCCACCATCAAGACAGCCCCATCGATCACTTTCTAAGCCCAAGAAACCCCTATGTATGATGCTAGTTTTCTGAACTGGGGATGAATCTTTAGTATGGGAACCTTTCAAGTCCTCATCTCTTGGATTCGTTTAAAACAAGGAACATACAAGTATGGGAATTGTGATGGAAGCAAAAGAAAAAATCTCCGTTCCCACCTCTCATTTCTTTTTTTTTAAAAAAGGCAGAATCAGGTGAGCTTCATTGCCATAGCGTTCTCACTGCTTCCACTCCCTCATAAATCAGTGTGGGTGAAGAGCTTGTTGGCTATAATGCTGTTGGTAATGGGTCTCTAATCGTCAGCAAAATAAAAATGCACGCAGTGGGGACAGTATGAAAAAGAAGGGCCACGCAATTTGGGGGCAAAAACTTGAGAAGGGGGCTCATGCGTATTTTCTAGCGCCCTCATGATATGCTTGTTACCAGGCACGCTGGCCCATCAGTAACACTCAGTAAGTATTCAGTAAAAGATGAGTGGTACACGGTCTTAATGGAGTAGAAGCCAACTCTGGAAAAAAAAGGGAATTTAGTAAACACTCTAGAATGGAAGTTGTATATGTCCTAGCAACAGTGGCTTAATATATGCCTGGAACGTAAACACACACACACACACCTGCAGACGGATGCTTGAAGTTGGGCCATCATGCTTACTTTCCAGAACGCCGTCCTTTCTTACCCCATTCTATGCATTCCTCGATGGCAGACCACGCTACTTCTCCTGCGATGCTCTCCCCAGTCCAGCTCTGGCAACAGGGTGGGCCCTCGATGCAGAGCACCTCCCGCTCCTGGGTTCCAGGGTAGAGAACCTAGTCTCTCTATCACATTTTAAGGGGCTTAAGGAATTTTCTGCCTCCCCAGGTACTAGCATAATACTTTATGTATTACGGGGGCTTGGTATTTGTTGAATGAATGCCTAAAAGCTGGTGGATAAGCATATAGCCCTTGGCACCACGCCATCACCCGCGGCACAGAGGAGGCATCGCGGGGCTAAGACCTGGAGAAGTGGCTCCAGGTGAAGCCAGGCTCTCTACGTGTTGTTTTGATGGTCCTGGTACAGGGTGAGTTTAGCACAGGTGTCCTTCTTTCCCCTGGGGGCGCCTGGGTGGCTCAGTGGGTTAAAGCCTCTGCCTTCGGCTCAGGTCATGATCTCAGGGTCCTGGGATCGAGCCCCACATCAGGCTCTCTGCTCCATGGGGAGCCTGCTTCCTCCTCTCTCTGCCTGCCTCTCTGCCTAGTTGTGATTTCTGTCAAAGAAATAAAATATTAAAAAAAAAAAAAGAAGGAACTGGGCCTGGATACACTTCACACATGCAACGGCTTAGGATATCAGACTATGAAAGCCAAGGTAACAGTGTGGGCCTGTGGGCTGGGACTCACTTTCTCCAAGGTACCCTGGGTTTGGAGTGCTGAGATACCAAGCAATAGAACAGTGTTGTTTTCTTCCCCAGGAAACACAAAATACTGAATTGTATACGTACTTTAAAAAAGAGGAAAAACTCATTTAGGAATGACCTATTTCATTCCTGTGAAAGGATTTTTAAATGTGTTCCAGGACTTGGCCCTGTAGCTATTCATTTCTTATTCTAAAGTGATTTTAATGTTTTAATTTATGACAGTCACATGTACAGTGACCTAGAGGTTGGCCTCCCCCCCCCCGCCCCCCGCCCCAGTGAGCCTGAATTTCCTACTGAAGCTGCCAAGGGTGCTTATAACCGAGCGCTGTGTTGCTTTCTAAGGTAGACTCCTCATCAAAGGACAGGACCGAGCAGAAACAATACAACATCCACATTATCTAGGGAGGGAAACACTATTTTCCTAAGATGGGGATGGTTAGAGGGAGAAGCTGGATCCAATTTTATCTACACCTCATACCTCAAGTCAGCTAACTTCAAAGAAAATTCCAAACACAAAACAAAACAAAAGACCCTCTCCCTTCCCCCACACTCATTTGGTTCTCATTTCGGAGTAGAATCTGCATGAAGGACTCTGAGCCCAGGGGATGGTTTGGCTGGCCCTCTATTTTAACAGAGGGCTCTGGGGACAGTTTGGACAACGCGGTTTGCTCTTCAATATCGCAGCGTGTATCTTTGTAAATGAAACCACATGGACAACTTGATGTGATTAAAAAAAAAAAAAGGCAGGGCGCTGCCAATTGCCTTAATCGGAACAGATGTACCTGATCAGAATACCAGTGTGCATGAGATGGGAGAGACACCCAAGAAGCTCATGGCAAATTACAGTGAGGCTTTGGATGGCTCCCATTTCAATTCCAACCCTCCAATGGTTTCTTTTTTAAATTGAAGACAGAGATTCTAATGAATGAACGGCCTAATGGTTGCAAAGCTGCGACAAGGCTGATGGGGCAAGTTGACATCAAATACTCCATTCAGTACCCCAGAGCATTCAAAAATTCCTCCCCTAGACCATTCTACTGCCAGAGGTGTGTGCCGTCACGCGAAGGTCAGGAGACCGGCTCCATGCACCTGAGACGGGAGAAAGAGCTGCCCAGCTCCTCCCACCAGGCAAGTGTAAGATTCGAGATGGAAACCTCACCTCGGACTGGACTCACCTCAGACTCGGATCCCCTCTGAGGATCTTTAGCCTGCTTTTGAGGGAGTCGAGTGACTGGGGACTCAATGATGGTCTGCCTCTCTAACAAGGAAAACAATTCGATTACCCTGGTTATGGAAGATAAAAGATAGCGCCGGAGCACTTCCTTTCCGAGGAATCAGAAATCAACTATGGCCTTTCAAGTTTAAAAATATTTTTCTATCGCATTTGTACATTTTCTTGTAATGAAACTCTGACCTGGGGAATGGGTTTCAGTTATTGCATCTGAGTGGGAGAAAAGAAATGGAGGACTGTGGGCTGCTTCTTTTTCTTTTCTTTCTTTCTTTCTTTTTTTTTTTTTTTTTTAAAGTTCAGGCTTTATGTTACTGTCACTGGATTTAGCTGTTGCAGCTTTTAAGGCTAACGGGTGGCTGTTATGTAGCGAACAGTGCAAGAGAGAAGAGTGGAAATTAATTTAGCTATCCATTTGTCAAGATTCGGTCTGGAAGATTTTTTAGGAACCAGTCTAAATCTCAGGGATAGCCTGGACCTTTAAAATGGGACACAGGCTCATTCAGCTCCATAACCTTTAATCTGTTTGAAGTAAGGAGCAAATGTTAAAATCCACGAGTGTACTTTCTAGGCAAGATAAATACACGGAAGCTGCTTGTTAAGACCCAGCAAGCCTAGAAGATCATGTCCGTTAAGGCAGCAGATCCTACGATGTGTTTCAGTGGCAATTTTGCTCTAACTACTCTTGGGGGTGCCAGGGAGAATCAGGGTGTTCACGGCCACAGATGCCCTGTGTGTGGCCAGGGTTCAAGTGCTGGTGCGGAAAGGCTACCGTGCATCTGGGGGCTCATGGGGCATCCCCTGGAGTCTCGAGGTCGGGAACAGAGAGACAGAAGCCAAGACAAACCCCTGTTTAAAGGCACCTTCAATGTGGACGGGAATATAGGACTCTTTTGCTCTGAAGATTTCCTTTTACACGGAGTCTCTCTGCTTGGAACGGTGATAACAGCGACTTGTAGCTGTTTGAGGACACAAGAGAAGCTTTCGGTGGGGGTGAATGCTGAAAGCTGGGAGCAGAGGCACCTCTGCTGTGTTGCAGAGAGTGAGGGGGTTGGAGTTCAGGGGGTGCTAGCAAAAGTCTTAAAAACAAAACAAAACAAAAACCAGCCTGAGCTAGCGAGAGGCCAGACACAGATGAAAAGTGTTTTTCTGTGTTACGAAGAAATGGGGCATTTCTACAGAGCGAGAAAGGCCTCCACTGCCTTAAAATATAGACCTGTCTAGCCACAGTCACCTAGAGGGAACCCTCTAGAATGAGAGGTAGTTAAGGGCTGGCTCGTCCCCGGGCCCCTTCTGCAAAGATGAACCGACTACTGCAAAAGGGCAGCGGGGGATGGAGGTATATATAATTCACCCGGACGTCCAAAGGGCCATTCACAGGAAATTTCATGAAAACCTACTATTGAGAGCTCAAGCCTAATTCAGTTTACAACCTGGATAAGCGGCAAGAAATCACGAAAGGTAAAAACCTAGCTCCCGGTGTGGACAGTGGAGAGGGTGGCTGACCTGGAATCAGGAAGGAGGGAGCATCTTTGCTGTGCTCAGCAATGAGGCGGAAAGTGGGAGGAGTCTGCGCGCTATGCTAACAAGCTTTTGCTTAAGCAGCGGAAGGAAGAGCAAAACTAAAACACGAAATACGCACAGAGGAGGATTTCGGAAGCAGCCTGGATGGAGCGGAGTTTACAGTGAGGCACAATAACCAATTGATGGGTTTTCGGAAGATTTTAAGTGCAGGCACTGAAGGTTGTGTAAATAGCGGACAGAAAATCCTCACTAGTGGCCTTTTCTAAAGTTCTCTTCGTCCCACTGTGATGGGTTAGGAAGGTGAAGAAAACAGACTAGGGGATCTACCGTCCTTTTTCATAAACGTCCCCTTCCACAGAACACTCTGGATTTTCATCGTGCTTGTCCCACCAACTCCTATGAAGACCAAGAGTGTCTCCAGAAAGTCAGTGTAAAGGACAGCTGCCTTGTCTAGGGTGGTAAAGAGGGTCTACACAAAAAGAATGATGAATTATACATTCAGTGTTTTAATAGAAGTCCTGTATCCTGGGGCGTGGAGCTCAGAGAGATCCTGTAGTCTCCTGGGATAACAGAATGAACCAGGGAAGTTCTATTTTAAAGAAAAAAAAAATTTCCCCCTCATGGAATAATCACTTTTACACGTTCTGGGGCTGGAACCCGCACACAGCGGTGGGGGAAGCCTTACGTCAGGAAATCCCGCACGTCCAGCTGACATAGTGCAACTATAGGCTTTCCCACCGTAGCAGACAGGAGAGCTCCAGGGCTCCCCGGCAAGCAATGTCAAGTGGTATGAGAGCCACAGAGTACCAGCAAGGGGATGGATGGCATCCCTCCTCCCTCGGTGATACAAGTCGGAGACCGTGAAACTCATTTTGAAGAAGAGTTTCAGACAGTCCAGAAAAGATAAAGCCACAGAGGCTATGGCTGCCTCTTCCATACCTCCAGTATTTAACTGAGGGCAGCAGGCCGGGGCAGGGGTGGGGGTGGGGGTGGGGGATGGGTACATGAGTACCCAGCACGGAGAGGACAGTGACTCTCTCTGACCTCGGGACACGACAACACACACAGGGCAGGAAGAAGGGCGATGCATTTCGAAACGTGGCCCCCCCGGGTCCGTTAAAGGGTGTGTATTTTCCTCCATATGAATTAAGATGGAATTAAGACAACAAGAAGTTCCAAAGGCAGAATACTTACCATTTCATCAACCGTGGCTAAGCCTAAGCTACCGGCACGTTCTCGCATAGCCAGGCGGCCATCTTCCCTAGCATCCTGCTTTGAACAGTGATGCTTAAAAAAGAATTCTCTTAAGCGTAAGCTGCGAAATATCTGATCTACCGCTAAATGCCTGGATGTTAAAAGATTCTCCGAGGTCCTTAAGATTCAGCTTAAGAACAAAGTATCTCATGTCTCTGAAGTTCCAAAATAGAGGACCCATTCCATTCCAAGGATTTCAAGGGACCGTTCCGGCTTCTTTGCATACATACGAGAAAGACAATATACATTCAGGACATCTTCAGTGGTCATGAAGGTACCGTACCTGTGATGATGGTAGGGATGGTGGTGGTGGTGGTGGTGGTGGTTGTTGTGGGAGGAGGGATGGTTGTGGGGGGATCTGGATAAAAAAAAAAAGGAAAATCAAACCCACAATGCTGAACACAACAATGATCAGTAATGACAAAACAAGGGCATGAGCACACTGAGATGTTTGTTTGATGATGTCCCCCTCCGAAACCAAGAGCTTCCCCGCCCCACCCGTACCGAAGATCTGTGTCTTGTAATTGGAACCCCGAACCTTACTTGGGAAAAGCTAAGAAAAGAAGAAAAGAGATTCGTATTAATGATGTGAAGTAGGGATGAGGCGATGTGAAGGAGAGAAGGGAGGGAAAATCAAAACGGGACACTCCCGCCCCAATCTGATTTCAAAGGGGAGGGGAAACCAGCTCCGCGCCCGAGAGTCGTTTCATTTTATGCTTCTGCGGATGGGAGAAAGGAGGAGGAGAGGACGTGCTCCAGCGAAAGGGCTGCTGTCGGCCAAGGATGAGTGTGCTCTTGGTCCCCTGCTCTCCATGACGGGTAACTTCATTATTCCCCATCAATACATCCCAGCGGGAAGTGAAACTACTTCTACGCTCGTAATAAATACAAAGAAGAGAGAATGTCACCACTAAATATCAAGTTCCAGGCATGTGAGATTTTACTGAGATTTTGTTGTTTTTTTTTTAAAGTCAATAAATTTTACAACTTATAAATATTAATGCATTAGTTGCCTTTGCTCATGTTAAAAGCTTGACCTGAGTGGACGGCGGTGATAAGACCGAAAGCCCGCCTTCCTTCTTGTAAACAAGAGGATGAGATATGAACGGGGCTTGACCCTCCAAGCCAGGAATCCCAGAGGGAACCCTCCATCAGATGTTTGATATACTGTATATTCTTCTATCATCTCAGAAATTATCTGGGGGGACAAGGGAAGGGCAAATATGAAAGAGAAAAAAAGAAAATCCCGAGCCCAAATGATCAAACTGAATGTGTTAAATTGTCAGCGAGACTTTGAACTAAGCAATCATTCTGGTATAAGAGAGTGTAAGACGATTTGAAGGCTTTTGATTTTAAATTTTATCTAAAGCATGTCAACTTTTTCTCCTTGACACATCTGGTGTCCTTTTATCTCCAAGTGAGCTCTCAGATTGTCTAATTAATACATCAAAACTTTAATTATATACTGCACCTTTATTGGCTTTGGTACAACTTCCTGAAAGTTGACGAAAACACTATTTTGGTGCCTGGTTGTACGGTCTGCTTGAGATGATTCCTACGATCGATCACTAATCTGAGGTTTTAATTTTCCTAGCCAACCTCTCTCACACATACACAGTGTATGACTGTGATGGGCAAGCATCAGCAGCAAACGGTTCTGTCTTGTGGGAGACTGTGCTCGTTTAAGTTGGGGACGCGAGTTGTTTAAAGCAGCCTCACACTGGAGTTCAAAAAGGAATTCAAACAAAAACAACAAAAATTCAAAAAACACCAGACCCCACAAAAACCAAACCCACCCCAAGACCAAACACACACGCACATGCACACATCTCACTGTCCACCAAGATGCAGACATGATTAAGTAATTTCAAACCACCTTTTCAGATGAACAGGCACCTTTTGTTCAGTCTTGCTTCCCTAGCCTCGTTCTCATGGAGGCCCCAGGTGAGGAAGCATTCTGGGACCCAGCAGATCACGTGGCTGCTTCCACACCTTGCCGCGGGCACCGGGACAGACAGAGCAGAGCGAGGGGCATGGGCTCCCAAGCCAAGGTCTGAAGGCATCCCGTGCCCTCTCCTACCCAACTCAGCTGTACCCAGAGAGGCTCCTGCTGCCCGGCATGTGGGCAGCTAATGTGGTTTCTCTGTTCTGGTTCAATTACAATATTTATCACTGGAAAGGGAACATCTGTGCCTGGGAGACTTCCCCCTGGTACACTCTAATGCTATTTCTGAACCCATCTCTCAGAGTATTGGCACAAAATGTGTGATATCCACAATATAATCAAAGGGGAACGGAAGGTCCATTTTTGAAATATGATTTGAAAACACGATTATGAACAAGGGGTGGACCAGACTAACAAGGGCAGAGACTTCAGAAAAAAGGTCACTGGTCCCTTTCGTTTTGTGAAAATCACACACTTTCAATTATTTCCATCACTACCGGGGTAACTGTTGTCCTTCACATCTGGCTCAAGTGACCTGAATGAATTAGATTCTGTTAACAGGTATAACCTCGTTGCTCAGATCGTTTCCGGCAATAAGAGCAACATGAGGCCACTGTTTAAGAAAATACAGAGTTGGAGCTAATGAGCGGTGTTTGACACATAGAGGCTCAAAGAACAAAACCAATTGGGGCTCGGGCACTAACCAGCTAGATTCTCCAAGTATAGGAGTTATTTCCAGAGAATTAAACATTTTAAAGGCACGTTAACGCTTGGTTCATAAAGTACTTTGAACATTACTGTAGTAGTAGTACAATAAACCACCTCTGAAAAGAAAGTCTACTCGCCATCTTGTCCCCAACTGCCAGAGTATTTTATTACCGGACAAGCAACACCTCAGGTTGGCCTTGTAGCCGCCATTCCAGGCAGTGCTGCTGGAGTAGTTTAAGGGGGGTGGACAGACTCCCCCTGATCTGACAGATCCTTGGACGAGGGTAAGTGGGCCAAGCTGGGTTGGGGAGATGTGTGTGTGTGTGTGTGTGTGTGTGTGTGTGTGTGACTCTAATGTCCCTGTAGACTTGGCAGTCAGAAGTGTCGTGGATCGGAGACACAGTAAGCCTGTGACCTTGAGCAGCTTAGGTGACCTTCCTAAGCTTCCTCTCTCATCTGTACCATGGGATGAGGATAATGCATACGCCCTGGGGTTCCTCGGGAGATTCGAGATGGTCATGCACATGCAATGGTGGGACACAGGGAGCGCTCAAAAAACGCTAGGCGTAAGTTGGCATCCCATGTTCCAAAGACATCTGTGTCCATTAAACCCACAAAATGTTTCTTGTCTGGAAAGGTGGCAACAGGAGGGATGATAAATCAGAGTTGTTTTTCCAGATAACTGAGTCTTCTGACTCACGGAAGCATATCCTAGACTGGTGGGCATTTGTCACTGCGGACCTGGGGGGGGGGGCAGCAATGGAGGGGGCTTGCGGGAGGCTCAAACCCTCATGTACAGACGGAGATCTACCTGCCAGCCTCTGGCATCAGCGGACCGTAAACAGTCTGAGGCACAGGGTGGCCGTGTCATGTCAACTGAAAAGGGCGCCCAGGGCATCCCTTGGTATATACATGGGACCCCTGTTCCCTTCGTGGGGATCTCCTCAACCACTGTGGAGAACTAATACTCTTACACGTGTAGAGCACAGACAACGTGGGTAGTGTATGCAGAAAACACATCTCAGATGTTTACAAATCAGGCAGGTAGATGGGATCCTGTAATTCTGCATTATGTTAAAAGGGGGAGGAAAAACCCCTAAAACCTCAGAATTAGATCATAAGGATTATATTTGAGTATCAAAGTAGATAGGGTGTAAAGCATGCTCCCACATCCTCAAAAAGACACTGACTCCTGTTTTCTTCAAAAGGAAAGAGGCCCCGTTCTAAGACATAATGGAGACAATATTTCCTACATATGGTTCCGTGTGTACGGGTGTATATTCGCACACAGGTATACTTGGATAATGTATTTACAGTGCTAACAGGAAGAAAGAAAGGTGCACACATATCTGTATATTTATAAGACACTGAAATTTTCAGGCCTGTGGTTACTCATTCTATGTCATCTCAGTTCGTGACTATGCTTCCCGGTATAACCCTGACCTAGAGACTTTGGACAGAAGAGGCTCAGTCTGCCATCCTAAGGCTAGAGCAGCAATGCCCTCCTCAACTATGGAGAGAATATTCACCACACAAAATTGACATTAAGATATCAATGGGAAAAAGTCGGGCACCTGGATGCCTCAGTGGGTTAAGCCTCTGCCTTCGGCTCAGGTCATGATCTCAGGGTCCTAGGATCGAGGCCTGCATTGGGCTCTCTGCTCAGCAGGGAGCCTACTCCCCTCCCCCCACCCACTCTGCCTGCCTCTCTGCCTACTTGTGATCTCTTTCACTCTCTCTCTCTCTCTGTCAAATAAATAAATTAAAAAAGAAATGGGAAAAAGTCTAAGATGTCTGACACGTAGGAGATGCTCAAGAAACGTTTGCTGGTTAGAGAATGCAATTGATGATACTATACGCTCTAGTAATCCTGTGAGAAGATATTAAGAAAACAGACAAATTTAAAAATAAATGTGTTCATGTCCAAAGGAAGAGCTAGGGGTGGTTTATGTGGCTACCAAGGAGCCTGTATCATTTCTCCAAGTATGTACTGGCTGGCAACATCTTCGGGAATGTCATAGCTTCATGCTGAAAATAGGATACTTCTGTTCATCAAAGCAGGAGACTAGCTCAGATATCATAGGAAAATACCACTGGGAATAAACTTTCTGAGCTAAATAGACATTAATTGGTAAAGCTGAATTTTGCAGTCATTATTTCTAACACAGTCTCCACGGCTCGTGCCTGAGGACACAGCTTTCCTGCTCAGCATGACCAGGGACTGTGATCTAGTGGGAAATCCCCACGATTAGAGGGCAAGACGAAAAGTCACTGCCCTCCCAGGTGGGGACACTGGGGTCCACCTCAGGCCAGGCTTCTTTAAGGTCTTGCAGAAAACAAATGGGCTTCTGGTTTTCAACTGGACCAAAAGCTCTGGGAGGGAATCATAAGTGGCAACTACATGTAAATGAGTCTAGTAGAAGACGGGTTTAGCTTTCCACGTACCGTAAACATACAGCATATAATCCGAGTGAGCTTTCCCCACTATGTTAGAGGCTTCACAGCGGTATGTACCGTTATCTGTTTTGTTTAGGTTATTGATGAACAGGTTGGGCCCGGACAGGACGGCATGCTGAGGCATCTCGTCATCGACTCTAATCCAGGTCACCATCACCGGCCTGCAGAGGAAAGAGGAGGGACACGGGGTGCTTCGTTATCTCCCGCCAAGATGGCTGCATCAGCTTCCCACCCGCGCATCACAGGAGTCCCATGTAGGGTGACACGATTAAAGACATGTAACAGAATTACAGCCGTGAAGTCCCCCTGAGTCTGTCTGGAATAAACTTTTTCTAAAAAACATTATCAGGTATTGAAAAACTTTCAACGGACCATAAGCAGGAGTCTCATTATTTTCAATTCATCTTTAACAAATCAGCAAATAAAACAATGTGCCCTATTTTTATGCCCTGCTGTGTGGTTTCACACCAAACAGGACAGAACCCAGCCATCGTTAATCATCTCATTAATTAGGGGGAAAACAGCAAATTCTTGGCGAGTGATACACGCATTACTCTGATGGTTACTGATACACCAAAACTCTTGCTTGGAAGCCACTTGGGATATTTAAAGGGATTTCAAGTTTCGCAAAAAGGAAGATTTTTACATCTGAACACTGCTTTTGAGCTGTTGGAAAAAGCACCTCTGTTCATTCGGGGAAAGGCACAATCCTTCTTTACCCCTTGACCCCTACCTATAACCTGCCTCCCCCAGCCCAGTCCACCCTGTGCCTGACGCTCTCATTTTAGAGGCAGGGCAGCAGAGACGCAGGCACAGAATAGCTTCTTGTCTGTCCCCAGCACAACCTCTAGGAGCGGCGACACGACCGAAAGGCCCAGCGCTTAACGATGAGCGAACACCCGAGTTAGCCCTGTCGAGTAGCATTCCAACTTTCAAATGGGATGTGAAGTTACGATTTTTCTTTAATTACACATGGGTTTGTCATCACATCCCAGTAAATTATTTAAAAATTAGTCCTGCATATGGGCCGCTTGTAGGCAACGGCAAATGGGTCTGCCTGGCATTCAGAGCTAACGTCCTGCTGCTTGACAGCTGAAACAGTCAGTGGGGGTAAGTGCTGAGGATATTCACAACATTTAATGGCAAGTTAAATTACCATTTTTATTGTATGCAATTTCTTGAGAAAATAAATAGGTAATACGCTGGAAGGGATCGCAGTGGAGTAACGCGGGTTTGCTCACACAGCCGTCCACCCGTTCCGATCTGGGAGGAACAAACAAATACCTTCTCTGGCATAAATGTCCTGATGGAAACGTGTCCTTGACTGTCCCCATGGCACATTCAACTGAACATACTACCTTCTTTGGGGGGGGGGGAACCCACAAAAACAAAATGTAGGTTAGCAAAGCCATATACTCTAAATGTGGTTCATATGGCTGAATATAGGTATTACAAGTGGTGAGAGGCCTGGGAGCATTTATTTCTCTTCCTCCACTGGATTTTATTTTATTTTTTATTTTTTTGGAGGCAAGGTAAGTCACTAACCAGGGCGTACTCCAGACAGTTTACGGAAAGAAAGATCTGCATCCTTGGCCGTGTTCAAAGGAGGGAAAGATTGCTCTGCCAAAGCCCGAAGCATTTCGAACCAAGGAACTTGGGCACATCACAGAACCAAGACCACCTCCTACTTCCTAAAGGTCATCTTTAAAGCTCCACATGGTGAGGCCAGACAGAGCAGACTCTAGCCCGCAGTGAGGGAAGCCTGACACAGGGAGGCCGAGGCATGGCAGCCCGCCTCTGTCTGGCTCCCCCGTCTCTTGTCAGAGATCACGCCTTAGCTGTAACAGGGACAGTCCTTTCCAGAAATTTCTGGGAACCTTCCTTAAGATGCTCGGAGCCCGGGGAGAGGGGGAGGGGGGTTATGGACATTGGGGAGGGTATGTGTTATGGTGAGTTCTGTGAAGTGTGTAAACCTGGCGATTCACAGACCTGTACCCCTGGGGATAAAAATACATTATATGTTTATAAAAAAATAAAAAATTAATAAAAAATTAAAAAAAAGATGCTCCGAGCATGAAAACTCTGATAGTCAGGCTGGTTAATAAAAACTCTGAGAGGGAAAAAAAAAATCATACCACAGGGACAGCAGAGGGAGCTCAATGCTGTTTTGTTTTGTTTTGTTTTGGTGGGGACCACTCAAAGTTGAGGGCTCAGAATCTCGACACTGACTTGTTCCCTCTTAGGGTTCTGGGGATTGTTTCCTTAAGAAACAGTTAAAGACAATCTTCACTCTCTTAGAGCTTCTCTCCTCTCCCCAGATGAAATGGGATGGACGGCTAAAGCAGCACCATCACTAAAGCAGCTTTTTTTGTTCTATTAGTGATAATATACAGCAGTTTCCCTAATTCACTTCCATTCATTCCGCAGGGAAGCAGCTTCTTTGTACTTTTCCATAAAATAAGAGTGTTAGGTTCTTTCTCTTCTGCAGGGGCATACATAGGCTGCTTGAGAAAAGCTCTGGGACCATTCCTTATGAACAAACATATTTCTAGGAGTCACTTTCCTTTGAGGAAAGGAGAAGTAAAATTAAAGGTAGGGCAGATTCATTTTCCAACGGCTGGCCCTAATCACAGCGGCTTAATTTAAGTCTGAAAACCATCTTTCCCGGCAGCTTAGACATTAACACAGAAGGTAGCAGATTTATCATTAGATTGTGGGCATACTAAGAATTTATTAGGATTATTTTTTTTCGTGAGAGAAGATAGTTCTGACAATCATGTTGATGATAATAAAATAGAATTAGCGGAGATTTCCATCTTAGCTGGCATTTCATTTTTCTCCCAGTCCTGGCCATTAAGAACCGACCACAGGTATTTATTCCCCCTTTTCATTGAATATTCCTTATTTCTTGCAAAAATCTTCCATCCTTTACAGCAGGAGACAGGTGACAGGCTGGTGACTTGCGAACGCACAGCTCCGTGTTGTGACATTTACTGCTCAATGACCCTCTGCCAGCCTTGGCCTTCAGAACTTACTGGGGCTTCCCGATGGCTTCACATGTTAACTCGAGCGCATCCCCTTCCCGGGTCAGGCCTTGTAGAGGGTAAGTCATCTGAATATGCACTTGAGGCTTATCTGTGTGATAACAACACAAAGTGCAATGTTCAGCAAATGACATCAGGCAAAAATCAGACTTGCATGCCGCCACAAACCCCACACCACCAGCACTTGCGCTCTCCCCAACCTCATGCCTTCACTAACGTCCTCCTAATTAGTTAGTAATCCTGGCATTTGCTCAAATTCAATTGACTAATAACTCCAAGGAGTGAACCGCGAGCAGATAAGAGATTCATAAGCCAACTGCGCCACATCAAACATTTCCTGTGAAACACATTTTGTTACATTGAAGTTTATCTCCAAACTCACTCAAGCTAAAGGAAACTCATTTGCCTTCATGCTGAGGTGAAGCCAGATATTTGTGGCACTCAGAATTGATACATTTTATCATATAGCCTGTATTACTATGTGACAATATGTTGTGACAATGCATATTAATAAGTCTGCCTCTTCTGTGCTCTTGATTTTGAATGGGAAAGGCAAAACTTTCGAACTCCACTCAAATGGCTTTGAGCATAAAGAAATGGGAGCTTCTGGTGGTCCCAGTGGAACTCTTTGACGTCTCAATGTATACACACATGAGAAGGAAGGACGCAGGCAGGTACCGAGGGCCTGCTGTGCTAGGAGCTGTCATTGGTGGTGGAATAAGTCCAGTTTTAGGGATGAGAACCCTGGTCCCCAGTCCAGTAGCCAGTGGAATGAAGTAGCCAGTCCAAGGTCATGGAGGCAGGCCTGTGAATGTTGGGATTTCGGGTTCAAAACCACATTACCCAGTGGCAATCCGTAATTAAAACCAAGTATGGCTTCTGAAGGCAGTCAAGTACTTAACTAAGTGACGTAGCTGTTCTTACATCTACTGGCTACTTAAAACCTGTGTTTGGAACTCGTGGGGGTTCGGGTCCAAAAGATGAATGACGGGAGGTGTGGGGCCTGGGGAGGGAACCAGAAGGGATCGGGATTAACTTAGAAACCCATACAAATGCATATACAAATAAAACCTGAATGGAATGGGGAGACTGTTTTTTTCTATGTTGAACTAACAAGCTATTAATCCCTAAATCAGTTTTCTCATTTAATGCGGTGGCTCTGTAAATGTGTATTTTTGGAAACGTACCCAAGAGTAATAAATGTGAGAGGGCAAGACATCACTTGGCTGAAAGGTCAAAACAATTTCCATAACTTTACTTTCTCAGACAATCACACCACCTAAACATCAGCCCCTTGGCCTTTTACAAGCCGTGCTTAGCTCATTAACATTCATCCTATGGACTGAGAGGGAAAGCAGAACTATGGCAGCACTCAACTGCTCTCAAACCGTACGCGGCTCAAACAAGCTGCATGAGGGAGTCCTCTCTGGGGACGGCTGCTTTCCAGACACGTTGGTACAGTCTTGCTCCCATCACAGATCTTTCTGTCTCGGAAAACCACGTGGCATTCAAAACCTTTTAGGAGTGCCTTTTTGTACACGAGTGTGCACTGCACACTGGGAATGGGTAACCCTTTCTGAGACGCTAAGCCACTTGCCCGAGGACATAAGTTAACCGGCCTGAAAGCTCCAGGTGACCCTTGCAAAGTAAGCAAGGTTCTGTTCTTAGACTTGCTGGCCAAGGGAGTGTTCGAGAACAACATGGTGTGGCGGTGTCCAGAGACTGGTAACTGGGTGGGGAAAGTAGTCCCTACAGAGAGGCAGAAACACACAGGATAAACACGATGACCTTGAGTGAGGACTGGCTGGCTGAGAAGAAGCGAGAGCTGCTGGCCACCCTCCTTGCAGGGCTCTGGTTGCAAAGCCTACACTACATAAAACCACTGGGTGCATTTGTGAGTCTATTAGTTTTGCTGGTGTGACCCATACACACAGCTGGCTGGTGAAGTCTATTACAAACACAAGATACGAATAAGTAAATAAGTAAGTAAAGCAAGCAACAGGAGAAGGTTATGTTACTGAGAACACCGACAGCCAAAGACCCCGGTGCCTTATATTTCACATTCAGAAAGAGCAGCACTTAACGGGGTTCCTGGTCAGGAAACCTCTGTCATTCATACCTAGGAACCATTCTGGGCAAGGCTAAATTTAAAGCCCAAAATCTGGGCTGAAAGGGAACATTCGCTTATAGGTTAATCTCTGATCCACGGAAGGACTACATTTTCTATGCTCTGCTGACTTCTGCCCATTAATTAAGGGGAAGCAGGATGCCTGCTGGTCTATGTGGAATTTTTGGTTTTTTCCCCCTTGTGTAATTTACAAGCAAACAGAGAGGGTGTATTTTTCAGCACAGTGCACTAAGGGTTTTACGTGCTCAACTTCCATTAATAATAAAGAGACTGTTGAAAATCTAAGCCAGTCTTGCCTCTCTTCAGTACCACAGACTTCTAGTTAAACTCTTTTTTATGTTACTAATGGCTGTTTCTCAGTTGCCAATTACTCACAGAAATTAGGAAGAGCAAGCTAAGGATCTGCTGTACCTGAAACTTATATTAAAAAAAAAAAATCCTACTACGCTATAGAAAATGCACCTTCAATTTTGATAACGGATTTTCCCAATTTACTCCTCGGGTTCCTGGAGAGACCTCTACCAGCTACTGATGGGCAGAGCTGCTACCGCTACCTTAATAGCTGGCTGAAAAGGTAAACATTAATCTTGTTTGCATCATACAGAAAAATGTCCTCCTCTGACACACGCACCACTCACACGCATGTTATCTGACCGTGGGGCAGCTGAACTGACTTCACGTCCCGCCTGCGAGCCACACAGGCGGATCTCTGTGCCAAGATCCAGCCCCTTTTCTCCCCTGAAAGAGGAACTCAGGTATGCTCAACAGGTAGACCAGATAGCCTGGGATCCCACCGGCACCTCTCGAACTCAGGGAGGTTAAATTTCCCCAGGAAGATCCTGACTCGTATGCGAGTATGTCAAAATCCCGCACAATCCAGATGGCTAACTGAATAGCCCAAAGCTCATCATTTATATTTTAATTATGTTCATAAATCAAACGTTATAACCCACCAAAGCTTTTCTGAGACAGACCCAGACTCCAAGATTTATTTTTAAATAATGAGGCAAGGCCCAGTACATTTTCTGGGTGATCATTTTATGCCTCGGTTGGCGTTGTAAGGCACAAGGCTACGGGCCAGATGACACTTTCTACCCAACTGCAGTAACTGCCCAGAAATGTATCGCTCAGAATGGCTTAATGTCATTAAAAAAATGGAGCTGCTATATAAAAATAAGAAAAATAGTTAGGTCTGTGCATTTATGGAACATTACAGTTACAGAGATGGTGTCACCAACAGCCAATCAATTAGGTCAAGGGACCTGAGGTTTTTATAATACACTGTCATTTTTTTAAAAACCCTATAAAAGACATTTAGCAAGACTCTTAGAGCAGACAAAATTCGTTTATTAGTCAAAGTTGCACAGAGGGTTAAATGCCAGGAGGCTTTGGGTCACACCACAGGAGCAACCAATTAAAAAAATAATATTAGAAAGACATTCCAATTTGATGAGACTTTCTTTAAATGTACTTTGCTCTGTCTATAAAGGGAAAAATATATATATAAAAGGAAACTCTTATAGAGGTTAGAACGGCTTGCTGGCAGATTACAATTGATTTCATGCCAGTCTGACCTTGCACCATGTTCTGTGATCTTTCCAGAAGTTGAAGCTCGAGACTCTGTAACCTGTATTCACTTTCCTATGTAAATGAAAAATCATCTCCTTCTCTCTAGATCACAACACAAACGTAGCAGGTTTTTAAAATTATTTATTAAAAAAAAAATAAGTAAAATGGTATTTGGCAGTTTTCTTTTGCCTGGGATGTCGTCTTTCCCATGTACCAGACAGGCGTAGAGCTGAGGCACTAGGAAGATACTTACATCCCAGCACATGACTTATTACCCCAGGGGTTCCCAACAGCATCCCCACCCCAAGAATTTCTAAATTCTTATTTAGGATGTGGGCATCCAATGTTCTCTGATGCACTAACTGTAACCAGGCCCAAAGTCCTGGGTGCAAATTCGCTTCTGCGACTGCATTTGGGACATGGGCTCTTCACGGCCCTTTCGTCCAATTTCCGAATATCTGTTGGAGCAGGACTGGATGCCAGTGGAGCAAATACTAATGGTCTCAGGGCATCTGCCAGGGAGAGGTCAAGGGCAGCAAGTGCCCACATGCATCAGAATGGCTGGGAGAAGTCTGGGTCAGTGCCTGCACATTCAGGTGGGGAAGCATCAGGTGAAGAGTCTTTGTCAATCACAGGGGATTTCTGCAGTTTGGAGAAACATGACAATGCAAAGATTAACCTGAGATTTGGGGAGGGTGAGGGGTTTTTTCTGAGCTTGAGGCAGGAATCGGCACCCGTGAAACGGCTGCCTGGATTGCCAGAAGAGGCCAGCATCTGGTAGCAAGAGGTGATTGGGTCTGGTTTCAAGAACAGTCACGGGGAGCTTTCAGAGGAGTTACACATCTTGCAAAAGGTTTGCTTTCTAATGTCATAAGACATTCATGAATAATTCTCACCGCCATTTATTTTGTTTGTTTGCAAGGCATCTGTTGTATGAATGGGAGGACTGCAACTGCGCTGGGGGAGGACTGATCTCTTGGGGGTGGGAGGAGTCAAACCTGGCGGGAGATGTGGCACCAACAAGCGCGTACCACATCACTCCGGCAGAACGCAACTCCTGCCTGTTGCAACTTGCAAGGAGTTTTGTGGATACGGAAATTACTGTTTACCCAACAGAATCAAATTTTATTCTGCGACGTTGCAACAGAAAGTTATGTTTCCAGTGCTTTAGAAATGGGCGGCACACTCATATAGCAATCTTCCCTATCTTCGAGAAATCTTTAAAATGTGAAAGTGAACGCAGGAAAGGAAAAGCACGAATTTCTCCATAGGAAAGTCAGCTCTGTAAGAAGAAAAGTTTTGGGTCTTTTGTATCCTGGCGCCCGGCACATGCACTAGGCACTCAATACTTGTTACTGAGTGAACGAATGCATGAGAAGCTGGAGAAATGCTGGGGCGTGGATTCCTACTCTAAGATCTGTTACTGACTTAAACAAACAAACAAAAAAATGCCAGATCATGAATACATCTTAACCTTGTTATAAGATAAACTGGGCACATTAACACTTTTGAGAGTTTATTTGAGCACCCATTGATTCAAACAGGGCAACACCACACTGAAAAATCCTCCAGCCACAGGAGCGAGGGGAAAGGTTTCTATGGAGAAGACAGGGAAGCAAAGCAAGGGCCATTATTTGATTGGCTGTCGCTTAAGCAGTTGCCTTATTTGGGGAAAGTCTAGTTGGGCTGTTCCTGATTGGTGGTGGCTTCGGTTTCATTTTTTGGAGAGCCCGGGCACTTTGGTTGAGGGTTTTCTTTGCTCCCATAGGCTACCCAAGACATGAGATTTACCCCAGTCTCATGGCCTCCCTGCTGAATCACTTCACTAGCCCTTAGCACAAAATATAATCGTCTTATTCTTCTGGAAGGTCAATCCAGCTCCCAAAATTTGAGGTTCAGCCCACGTGTTCTGATTGACATGCTTCCCTTTCACTACACATTTATTTAGCATTTCTGGTGTATCTCTAAGGTGGGATCTTTGGGGAAATCATAAAGGATGTTGTTTGACCACTCGTTTTCGATTTTCAGATTTTAACTTCACAACCATTTAACCTTCCACAGAATTGAAATGTGACCTTGAGTTAAAAACCATTAGAAGACTCGCTTTGTAGTGGGAATGCTCGATGTCCACAGCTACAGAGAAACATCTTCCCCAAAGACAATGGACGGGACAGCGAGATGTGGACAGAGCATCCTTCGTAAGAGGCCTCCATCTCCCGAGTGTGACTTCAGAAGGTAGAGGTGGTGGCTTTCTCGTCCTTGACCTTGTCATGTCACCCAAATCTTGCTCGCGACAGACTTGCCCTGACACTGACTCTGTTTTTTGAGTATTGGTCCCTCAACCTCCTGCCCCCTACGGCGCAGCAGAAAGCTCCATGAATGAGCTCCACAGTTGGTATCAGGACCGTGGCCCCGCCCCGGCCCTGTGGTCACGCAGCAAATGACAGCTCAAACATTGGTTTGAATCCGGGGGTCTCCATGAGGAATAACAAATACTGAAACGACTTCCACTGAAACTCAATTCATTGCTTAAAAAAATAAAAGGAAGGGAGAGTGGGAAGAAGAGCATATTCTGTTCAAAGACGAGACGAGATCAGAGAGAAACAGGCCAAATCGGGGACCACCGGCTACTACGCTTTGAAGAAGACGATCTGGGAACAGAACTGATGGGGGAGGATGGGTACAGGAGCCGCGCTGGGAAACAACGTCTTATCCTCCACTCCAAGCAGGAAAGCTTTTCCCATTTTCAGGTTTTTCTCCCTCCTTCACTGCAGGGGCACTGTCGATACCAGAGAAACATTTATTTTGGCACATATAGAGAACAGGTTTGGATCATTTCCCCAACGTTCAATTTTCCCCCAATCGAGGGAATGAAAGGAGAAATCCAGCCTTCTCTGGACCCTGGATGAACAGGAAAATGGATTTACAAAATATCTGCCTAGAGGGGGTCAATAAAACTCATTTTGAAAATGATGCCTATGTACACGATTAACTGTCAGGTGATAATTGGAGGAGGGAAGGTATTCAAACACCATTTTTAGAGTCTTTGTTTTCACTCTCCCTTTCAAAACCCATCTCAATTTCTCGTTCTCTCCCTTTCTCTCTTTTTTAAACAAATAGGCACACACAGAAAAAACTCTCACAAAATGAAGATTTTTGCAAACCGTACCCAAGAAGCAAGGCTGTGACGGGGGGAATGCGGAAGACACACAGCAACCAATCGCGAGTCCAAAGTGAGGCTTTTCCCACTTTGCACGGCGATCTGAATTTCATACCGAGGGTCACAGCTCTCCTTTGAATCCCCAGCTTACATCGCTCTGTGTTGCCACCTTGATGCTATTTAAACAGTTTTCTTTTAACGCGCAGACAGTGAACTGTTCTCCTTTAAACAGGCTGTTATTTGACAAGAGTACGTTCCTTCAGATGTACAGCTCCACTAGCCGCGCGACAAGTGTACCACGCTCCGCTATAATCAACCATGCTGTAAATTTGAGCAACGCCACGTACGCAGACATGCGGAAGGGGAAAAAAGAACCGCGCAGAAGGAATTTAGGGTCATCTAGCTCAGAACGTTAAAAGGCAAAACTGTTCTCTGCCTAACATCTAAGGCAGGAGAGCTTTGAACTCCGGCTTCCGTGCATAATTATTTTCTGTTTGAAACACTGAGCCGTGGGCGGCCGCCAGAGCAGCCTTGTTGAGCCTCACAACGAAAGCCAGAAAACGGAGAGCCCTACTGTATGCTCTTCATTCCCAGCAACGTTCCTATGAGAAAACCTTATTAATGAGCTTGCAAACGAGCACCCAACAGGGAAATGTCACAAACAAGAGCGGCTAATGCCCCAGAAAATCAAATAACTGAACACTTGGCTGATTGTGGTGCCTTTCATATTTATAATAAAAAAAAGGGGGGGAGGCTTTAATTCACTAATTCTGAAGGGGTCAACACCTTGCTGAACAAAACAACTCATTTATTTATGTTCAGAAATCTCCAGATGATAAATTACATTGATGTTAATCACTTCAATGCATACTACACAATTAATATCTGTACTCACCACGAACTTAAAGATTATTAAAAGTATGACAGCGTACACATCTGGCTGATTTTTCACATAATTGGGCACAACAATTTCTCCTGGTACCACAAATAAGGGTCCTAACAAACAAACACTGCAAAATTCTGTGTTCAATTAATTAGGACTTAAATCCACAAGACAAAAGCAATTCCAAGTTGTAGCTCAAGCCTTGTCCTCTGTGCAACACGGTAGCTCTGTTTTACTGTTCCTCCTTTCCCCGTCAGACTTAAAGTAAGCTGTTGAACGGTATATACAGTGCAAGTCTTCGCTATTTCTTTTTTTAAAAATATCTCCTTAAAAGAATGCAGTTTATACAGAACTCAAATCCATTATCTGTCATGTAACTCTGTTCATATCCTGGTTAATAACCATTGGTCTTAAATGAGGTAGAAAAAGGTTTCCGGAAGGCTTCATGCAGCGAAATGGGCCAGGCCCGAACCAAGTGAGTAGAATGAATACCAATTCCAACAGGTTAGAGTTCCCCCAGGGTAGCCTCATTTACCCAGAAAAGAGCTCTTCTTAATCTGAGGTCCACGGATGAGGTCAGCATTTCCTGGTGATAATCTAACGCTTATAAATAATACTACAAAAAAATCTTTTTAGGTACCAAAGAAAAGGATATTAAAAATAATAGTTAAATATTTATTTTGATGTTTATTAAACATAACACACATAGCAAAATAAAATTCCTAATTTGATATTTTTTTCACAGACCTTTGTTAGGGAAAAGCAATGAAGTGACTTAAAGACAAATTCGAATTGAGGGAAGAGTATAGACCACCTGTGGATATGGGAAAACTGGTCCTCAAATAAATGAAGTTAGTTAGGATAACTCTGTAGGATAAGCAGACTCCTTAAACTGGAGGCAAAATGTGGTGGATATGTGATTTTGTTCATCTTCTCCAGGTCTACGGACTTTTAAAGGGGTGTTTAAGAAGGTTAAGAACTGCGGATGCTAAGGGTTTGGGCCAAATACAAAATGAAGGTCACACACGCCTCACAGAGTATCTAAAATGGTCCCACATCCACGCGGACTGGCAGCTGAATGTCACGTATTTAAGTATCTCTTCCCATTGCCATCAAGTCACAGTGCTGCCTGACTGCCGAGTGGGGGGCGGCTGTGAGAGGATGGAGTGGACCCACTGGCACAGGCCAACGACCAACAAAGCCTTAGTGCCCAAGCTGAGACAGTGCCTTAGGCATCGGCGGCAGGAGGTCCTTTGGTTGTTGCGTAGCGGCTGGTGTTCAGGAGGGTAAAGCTGGTAGGCCATGAGGCAGAGGGTTCCGTGTCCGGAGGAGCTACTGAAGGAATTGCTAGCTGACTCTCCCGAGCTGTCAATAACACTCCGGGAAAGGAGCGTGTGAATGATCTGGTGACTTTCTTTCTTTCTTTTTTTTAATAAAGATTTTATTTATTTATTTGAGAGACAGAGCGATTGAGAGAATGAGTGGGAGGAGAAGCAGAGGGAGAAGCAGACTCTCTCCTGAACAAGGAGCCCGATGTGGGGCTCGATCCGAGGACCCTGGGATCATGACCTGAGCCGAAGGCAGACGCTTTCACTGGCTGAGCCACCCAGGCGCCCTGTCAAGTTACTTTCTTGAGCACTGAGTCTTATTTAAAATGCCAAAGAAGACTCTCAATTCCCACTCAGATTAATACAATGATTGGTAATTCTTAACCTTCTTTTATGTTGAAAGACTTTCTCTTTATATACCTTCCAAAAAATTAAATATCAAGAAAATGCCTGCGTGGCTCACTTCAGATAAAACACACACACACACAAAACAACAAAAACAAGAGACAATAGTCTCCCATAAAAATGTGCTGAGTAAGGGACCGGCAAGGCTAGGTAGGAAGAGACAGGTAGGGGGGCTCTGTAACCAGCCTCGCAGAAAATTCCACATGTGGAGAAATACTGTAAACAAGATATTAGCCAGAAAGAAGGAAATGTAACAAATCTATCTTATTTGCTCTAAATATCGATGAGATATTTTCATAATATTTACAAATCTACCTTGTTTGTCCTAAATTTATAGATGAGGTATTTACCAAGCTCCCCAGTCAGTTTTCTATAAAAGATGACCATAAAAAGCCCCCAGCGGCAACCCATCCGGTACCCCTCTCACTCTAGAGAGCTCTCCTTTCTGTTCTCACCTTCCCTTAAGAAACTTTCACTTCCTTCCCTCTATTACCCGCAAGACTCATTCTTTGACTCTGTAAGACAATGGTGCCATGTTAGAGTTAAACATGATCAATAGTCCTGTCTTCCTATGTGGAAGGCACTGGTCCCTTCCCTGTGGGTGAGGACTAGTAGGAGACTGAAGTCAAAGGGATTCAGGTCTGCAGCTTTACTCCTTGTACTTAGAAGGATAAATCTCTCTTGAACCTACAGAAGATGGAAGACAAGGCTTACGAAGATCATTACCAAGTCTTCCAAGAGGTAGGAGGTATAGTGCTTAAAATATTTTGCATTTGGGAGCGAGTGTAATTTCATAGGTGGGTGGGGCTGTATTCTATTTGGAAGATACTCCGGACAATGAAAGAGTTTAGGGGCGGGGACTGGGTGAATGTCTACTCAGGTTTCACAAAGGAGTTAATGTATTATTAAAGCTAATGGGCCCCTACAAGGAAAGTTAATGGATATTAAGTTTGCTTAAATGAATTACATATTAACAAAGTCACAAGAAATCTACTATCTGCCAATTTAGATAATATCTGATCATTTCTGTTTTCCCATTCTAGGGACATTACACCACAATAGTTTTGGTGATATGAAAATTATAAGCATGATACCTATAATGAAGCTACATAATGACGGAGATGAAAGGAATTAACAAGAAAAACCTGAATTATGTAATGTTAAATTGAGCCAAACTCACTGAGTAAGAAAAGGTGAGAACAGGACTGGTGTCTTGGAAGCAACTTTTCACATTTAATTTTAGCCACAAGGTGGAGAAACGATTAGAAGCCACATTTTACACCTTTCTTCCCTGGCCTTATTTTGCTCAGGGAATGGTGGCCATCAAGATACATGCTCAATTCTAGCCCCGGAACCTGCGAATGTGGCCTTATTTGGAAAGAGACATCATTGTGGGTGTATCAAGTTCAGGATCTTGAGACAAGACTATTCTGGATTAGCTGGGTGGGCACTAACTCCAACGGCAAATGTCCTCATAGGACACATGCAGAGAAGAGAAGGCCAAGTTGAGACAAAGCAAGAGGTGAGAAAGACATGGCTCAAGCCAAGGACTATCTGGGGCCCCCAGGAGCCAGAAAAGGCAAGGAAAGCTCTTCTCCTAGAGCCTTTTGAACGACTGTGGCCCTGCTAATACCACAACATTGGTCTTCAGTCCTCTAGAACTATGAGAGAATAAATTGGTCATGTTAAGCCATGAAGTTGGTGATAATTAGTTATGGCAGCGCTAGGAAATTAATGGAGAGATGGTAACGCTTTGTCTTTATCAGATGCCCGAGGGGTTGCCTTTCTAACCAAACTCTTACACCAGTCCCACTCTGCACACTCAAATGTCGCCTGCCATCTTTCAGACGCTCAGTTACAGATCTCTGATACAAAAGTGAGATGTTGGCTCCTTGGCCACAACTTTGCTGCAAGGATGGTTTTGTGCAGAAAACATTTTGGCAAGCACAAGAGTCCACAGAGAAAACAAGGAGAGCGTCTTCAGTTCATTGGGCACAGCGAGGAGACAACCTCACTCCCCACGATCTAGCTATTATTGATGAAGCCATTGAGATTGTGGCACCGATCCCAAAGAGTTCCACTTTTAAACTCATTGCTATACTTTAAGTTAAAAATGGAAGAGAACATGCAATTTAAAACAAAATGCTGATGGAGAATGGGAAGAAAAGCCCCTCTCTCTCTATATATAAAAAAAAAAATTCAGCACTTCCGCTGGGGCTAAGAAAGTGGGAGGGACTACCCTCGATTGTGAAGTTGACATAGAAATGATTATTGTCGACACTCACAAAGTGTAATTAATTAAGTCATGTGATAGAACAGATTGGAATCATTTTAAAGTTTTACATTTGGGTTAAATGTAGTATTTTGAAAATCCCCACTGGCACTCTATAGCATGGCAGCGTTTCAGTAAAATAATCCTTTGATTATTTTACTACTGAGACAACAAGATATAAACTCTATCGTAAGTATTCAATAAATGGCTTCTCAAGTGTTTTTCACCAACTGCTACTCTGTGCCCTCAGGATAAAATATTCAGGTACTGCTATGATTGGAACAAAGGCCTGTGTCCTTCCCTCCCCAAATTCCTGCGCTGGAATCCCACTGGGGTGATATGAGGAGGCGGGGCCTTTGGGAGGTGCTCAGGTCATGGGGGCGGAGCCTTCACGAATGGGATCAGTGCCCTCCTGAAAGCTGCTCTGGAGATGTCTAGCCCCTTCCGCCAGGAGAGGATACAGGGACAAGGCAGTGGCTCCGAACCAGGAAGAGGGAGGGTTTTCTCTAGAACACAGCCGTGCTGGTGCGCCTCGTTCTCGAACTTCCTAGCCTCTAGAATGGAGTCATAAATGACGTTGCTCATGAGCTACTTGGTGCTACGTTGTTAGAGTAGCCTGAACGGACGAAGACAGGTACTCACACTGTACTTCAAGGTACCGCTGGGTCTGCAAGTTTCCGGTAACAGCTGGATGTTCCACCTGACAGATCACAGGGACCCCGTCGTCCTCCTTGTGCACCTTCAGCATCAGCTGACTGGTCACCGTGTACATGTCTGACCACTCCTCCACCTCCGATTTGCCTGGGGGACACGGAATATGCCGAGACATCAGAGCTGCGTGAATTCCTATCACTCTGTTTCTACAGGCTCCTCTCCCCGCCCTAACGTTGCTATTGTACCCGAGACGATGGAAGTCACTCGGGATAAGGGTATGCTGTGGGTAGATAACGGATAAAATGAGAATTTTCTACTTCGCAACCTTGCAGGAGAGTATATAAGATGTATTTCTACCCCACATAATAGATACTATTTTTATTTAAATATATTACATATGTTTTCTTCTATCTTGAAACCTCCCACAAAAAGGCAGCTGAAAGTTGAACCACGTTGCCATCTGACTGCTTATGGCATTTTGGAGGAGGAAAAAGAGAAGTGCTTTGCACCCCTAACCACCATCTGAACTTGAAACGTCTAGTAGGCTGTCATGTGGTTTAAAAATTCCAGGACATCATCCAAATCCCTGAAGTAATTCAATCAGGAACAGAGATATAAACAAGCCCCGATGCCCACCTCCCTCGGCAACAATTACGAGGGAAAGTAACTAACTGGATTTACATAATTGAAATTGTAATCGAAATGTTTAAACTCGGAGACTTTTGGAAGACCACAAAACAACAGCAGCAACACCAACAGAACCACACTGGCAGTGGGTAGAACAAAGTAAGATAGAGGCTTCGGGCCAGATGGGAGCCAAGTCCAAGAACACCCAGAAAAGGAGGGAGGAGGCTTCCGGATGGGATGAATAGGCCAAGGCGGCCCCTTTCCTGAACTCAGCGCTCCCTGGGACATGGCGCACCATTAACTTTCTTTTAATGTTTTGTACTTATCGGTATGCATTTAATGGCTCAATTCCCTTAGAAAAGCAGAGGGGAAATGAGAAACTCCTTCCTTCCAAAACCATACCTAGGAAATAGATTAAACAGAGCAAGCTTTTTGAAACTGAAGCTGTTATATATAGATTTATCTGTTTCTAGATATAGATTTTTATATCCCCTTTCTAAAAGGCCTTATTCTTTTCTTCCTGGCACTCTTGATTTATTCAAGAAGCACACACCGAACACTTACCTTGGCCCAGATACAGCTGCACGCTTTACAAACATTCACTCATTTCATCTGCCCGAGAATCGCATACACTCTGTAATAGTAATATCCCCATTTTAGCAGAAATTGCTAAACACAGCTGGCGCTTCTGTCAGATGACCAGAGCTGTCTGAACCGTGGGTACTACTTCCAAAGCAGCCTTGGAAAGGAAGGGGTAGGAGGGCCAGCCCGGCCGTGTTAACTCAGGATGGCCGACACAGAAGGCTCAGCCTGGGTCCAGGCTGTGGCCGAGGTGCTGCCGAAGGGGGCAGATATTGGAAGGTACAGGAATCCAATGAGGGGCAGCCTTGGCCAAGGGAGACAGGGTGGGGAACAGCGTTACAGGAGCGGCCTGAGCCATAATTACAAATGGTGAACTTTGCTAAAGAGCAGGCTGGTGAAACGTGCACATGAGCTACAGATTCCATGAGAAAGGGGATGTCTGCGGATCCACAGCGAGGGTACAATCCTTCTCACACTTAACGCACCTGCCCCTACAGGAAAGCAGAGTCAGTGAGCCGCTGGTGCAGGGATCCGTGTTAGAAGGAGGCAGAATTCACCGTGTTTCTTAAATGTCTGACATGAGAATTTGGGGAGCTGACCCATCGTAGGTCGGAGGGTGAATGAGAACTGAGGGACAACGTGGACACCCGGAGTTCAGGGGAACACCCCAACAGTGGCTCTTCCTTGTCTAAAGAGTTCTAGTTCTTTCTGAGCGCTGGAGTCAAAATCTAGCAGCACCTTTCCCCACAAATCCTCAAACCACAGGGGGAGGATATGCATTAGAGTCAAAAGGTGCCTTTAGGCTGTGGCTTCAGACGCATTCAGTAATTGATTAGGAGCCCTGTTTATGTGGATATTTTTGTTTTAGGGACACGATTGGCATTCATCTTTCGTCTCCCCCAGGGTGTGGCCCTGCTGGAGTCAGGGGCCCGCCCACTACTTCTGGAAAGGGCAGCCTGCCCCTCACCTTTTAGCTCCTTGTTCCCTTTGAACCACCTGATGGTTGTGGCTGGTTTGCTGGCCATGGCGGTGCAGTTGACTTCAATCTCCTCGCCTTCCACCGCTGTGTCTTTCTGGATATCGATCATCAGGTTGCGTGGAGGGACTACAAATGAAACACAGAATCCATTTCTGCACATAGCCTTCTTTTCATTAGAAATTTGCACCACCGCTACCAAAAAGAGGAGACAACCAGTGGACATTCCTGATGGGATTTTAAAACGAACTGCCACCAGAGGGGAAAAAGAAGTACAAAGACATCATTAAGAGTGTGAATTATGTCAAAGTTGTTAATTGAGAATTTCTCTCCTAAAATTATCTTATAAAATGCCCAGCCTCCCACTCCTAAGTCATCAGTGACCAAGTTATAAGAACAGTGGTATTAGTTACCATCGGTTATTAGAAAACTGACCAGACCGTAGATCTACAAGTAAGACAAATACACACTAGTGAATTTATCATCCTCATTGGGAAGAATCTAGAAGGACTCTCTGTCCTTGAACTCAACCCTCGGATTTCAATCTTCATATGAAAGATCCTGAAGATAATCACCAAAGATTGAAAACTCAGGAGTCCCTTAAAAGAATTGCTCACCAGGAGCACAAACAGAAAACTCGTGCTTTAGAATGAGTTCTGTTCAGCTGAAATTATCCATAAAGAACTGGGATACAATCAGGACCTCCGACGGATGGCGCTATAATAAAACCCACTGGATGGGACGATGTCGTAAGGTAGGACATGCCAGTTAATTTGCATTAATTTTCCCATGTTCTGAAATCTAATGCTCCAGATTTTAGAAAACAAAGGTGAAAGAGACTCTTAAGTGCCTGCAAGTCCATTTTATAAGTCAGAAATAAAACCACTCTTCTTTAAGCATATTAAGCATATGGAATAAGATGGAATAAAATATTTGGGGGCTAAAGTGTGGAATATCAAATCCAGAGAAGGTAGGGTGATGGGGATGGTGAGAAAGCATGTTATCTTTTATGAAACTGAGCTGACAGCGAGACTTCACATCAGGTGCAACCTTACCACAAGACGGAGCTTCTTGAAATAAAAATCAGTAGGAATACGGAATTCGGCGGAGTGAATCTCAGACTAGGTGCTCTGCCCACCATGAATAAGCAAAGACAGTTCTGAGAGTTATGATTAATAAGTTTCTCAACTCAGAAGAGAAACAAGAAATTAAATATGTATAAACATGCCATCCTGATGATCAAGTTGAATAATATATCTCTGATACCGCTTCAATAAATTATGGGATTAAACCACGTATTTGGGATTTCCAACTGTTTGAGTCCAATGTAAAATTCTGTGCACAGGGAGACTTTTACATTGACTTGAAGCACTTGAAAACTCCTACAGAGAACGATGGAAAAGAAAAAGGAAAAATGGCATGTTGCTTATGTTTCCCAGCAAGACAGCGTGTGTGTGTGTGTGTGTGTGTGTGTAGGGGTGACTATTACAGCAAAAGCAGGCCCCTTCTTTGTTCCCCACGGAAAAGGAAAAGAACACATTTGCTCAAGTGGATGTGTTGCCAAAGTGATATGGCCCAAATGAGTAGTTAAACATGGCAAAGAACTATCCTCGCTTACATTTAAAAAAATATGTATAAGCATAAAGAGAGATAGTCTAACATCCAGTTTGGAGCTGCACATCTGCCAGTGTTTTAAGAGACACAGAAAGGCAGTGATGAAAGTAGATGGGGCGACTTTAGCTAGCTATTTCCTGAACGTAGATATTCTTGCCAGATGACAATCAGGATGGTTATAGATTTTCATCACACACGCCTGGAGAGCTGATAGGGAATCCACACAGAGACTAGATGTTTTGGACCAACAAATAATACCAAATTCTGAGTGTGGTATCGTAGGAATATCGAAACAAAATGCTATTGTTAGAGCGAATGTCGGAGGAAGAGATTGCCCAAGCCTGAAGAAATTAAGAACCCGGTGAGCCAGGAGGAAGAAAGTAAGAGGCAAGAGGATGAAATCACCAAAGAGTAAAAGATGTAGGAACGCCACTCCCCCACAGCCCCCCACATGGAGGAATCAAAGTCAGACAACAGTAGTTCCTCAAGGTTCAGACAGAAGGAAAAGGAGAGTGACAGAAATCATTCTTGATGTTGGCATGTGCCATGGTGCCCAGCGAGAAATGGGATTGAGTACAGTAACTGAGAACTGAGAAATATGCAATTTAAGGAAATTCCAACTGAGTAGGGGAGACTCAGAGAAAGCGATCCTCTTTGGATAGGACAAAGAGGGTAATGGAATCCGGGGGATTCAAGTCTGCTTGCGTAACTTTGGAGAAAAACCTTGCCGGTAGCTCTGTGGTGACCTGGGAATCTCGGCAGGAAGAGATTCCAGACTCATTAAAGGTTCCTGTATGCTCCACAGTCAAGTCTCAATGGCATCCAGCCTCCCAACATGGGCTTTGCCAGGCATTTGTTTCCTGTGTGTTCCTGGGGCTCTTTCCTTCATCCTCTCCTTTCCCGAGCTGGGCCTGAAGACAGCTTAGCCCTCCTCATCACGGGCTTCCCCTAACTACCACTAGCTGATCCTCTTCGGTGGTCTTTCTGTCTGTAAGATGGAGGCGGTCGTGGAGGGGATGGAATGTTCTTTCTGCATTAGCAATCACGACTGCCAGTTCCAAGGAAGGAGATGGAAAAGTGCACATACAATTGAGGCCAGAGGAATGCCTATCAGTGCCTCTTAGATGTTGTTTGGAGGCTCAGAGCCTGACCAGCAGCAAAGAGACCTCTTTGTTCTGGATTGCCTATTGGTTGGCATTGCCCATGCTGCCTCTTCGTCTCCTACAACAGATACGCCATCAAGTCCCCTGACCCTTCAGGGGGACAGACGCCTATACCCATACTAGGTCCTCAGGTCATCTTCCCGAAGAGCTGACTGACATCATTTAACTTCACTTTGCTAAAGTGAACATGGGGACAACTTGCCACGTCTTGGAAAACGGGACCAGTGCAGAAAAATAAAGAAGTTTGTCATTGAGAAGAGCATCCTGAGAAAGAGTTGAGTGACTTTATTCCAAGTCCACAGTGTTCTCAAGATTGTGGCCAGGATTTCTCACTTCACTAAGATGAGAAGAAGAAAACAGTCAAGGGTAGTGGGAACTGTGTGGTTTGTAAATCTAAAATCAAATCTGATCATGGGAGTCACAGTGGTTTGTTGATATTAGCTATAAAGGTGACTTCTCTAATTTTTTTTTTTTTTAAGCACAAGAAAGCTTTGGAAAATATAAACGAGGTGATTTAAGTCTTTCTTTAAAAAAAAAAAAAAAAAAGGGACCAGACAAGAAGAACTCCAAGTTTATTTTGGTCTATTAATTGTACCCCATTCTCCCTTCAACTCCACAATGCCTACTGAAATATAAAAGTGATTAGTAAAGTATAAAAATCCATTTGTGGGAAAAATGAATTAAAACCGCTACTAACCAGAGAATACACTTAAACATGCTCTACTAAACAGACACATTTAGTAAAAACTGCCTGCGGCCGTTAAGGAAAATAACCAAAGATGTATGTAAGGAGGTGCATACAGATGAAAACCTGAATGAAAATCACAGGGGAAAATACTAGAAAATAGCAAAGAAATGTCAAGGTTCTTCTTAGCTCACCTCCAATCTGTAAGAGTGCTCATTATAAACATTACGCCTACAACATTAAAAGCATCAGCAATATCAAGATGAGTCACACGTTAATTACAACAAAAGAGGAGTCTTAAAGCTGATCGGTATATGTGAAATCTCACTCCCAAACCCTTTGAAATAATTAGGTTCTCCTGTTCCTGGAGTCTTAAGAGTGAACACTAATCTTAGAAGGACAGGACTGTAGTAATATTGCTGCTATTATCAGTAACTATATTGATCTTAAAGGGGTGTATTCTCTTTCTCATTACACTGTTTCCACGAATACTGGTATAAAGGGAATTCTACACTATGATCTAGAGCAAGGAAGAAAGTCACACAAGTGGAAGGAGTGAATGCAGTATCCTAAAAGGCACCCAAATGTGTGCAAAATACCATTGGCGAGTTTTCAGTTTTTACACGGATCAGATAATACATGTAACAGCAACTAACAAATAACCATCTCCACGTCTTATAAGGATGCTGAAATTTTTGCTGAATGCTTCAATAGACACATGCACTAACAGACACATGCACTAAAGTGAGCATCTCCAACCTATCAAGAAGTTTGACAGCTGTGTAAGTATATACGGAGTCCTTTTCAGAGAACCATAGATAGAAACGAAGATGCTAATAGATCACTCTTCATTCATTAGAATATCTGAAAATTCTAAACCTTAGGAAGAAGGTTTGAATATAGGAGTATCAGTGGAAATTGTCAGATTTTGGAATATGAAAGACTCAAACACGGATGACAACAATTTCACTCTGTCAAAGACTCCTAGAGTCAATTCAATGGAAAGAATATTAAATGAATACTGCAGAAAAAGCATCTCCCGGTATTACTCTCAAGTATGTTTAAGTTAATGCTTCTATACAATACAAGCAGGAACCTATTACTTCTAGAATAATCAGGCCTCCAGTAGGATTACAGGCATAAATGCCTCTCGAAAGTCTAACGCTGTCAGGCTGACTCCCAAGCACTGGGTATATTCATCCAAACTGGCCCATTCCAGTGGATCTGCGAACAAATGTACCCGACTCTGGAAACCGACAGGCAATCACTGCTTGCCCATGGCCAGACGTACTCCCGAAGACAAAAGATGTGCACCTTCAGGGAAAAGTCTCAAACATGGCAGCATTTGGGATTTTACTGAAAACATCCCAGGCTAAAAGACACAAAGGTTGTGAGGCAGAACTTTAGGGTCCGTTTCAAAGCCTACGGTTCTAGATTTGTACCATGTGCTTTGTAGCCCAGGTGGGATGGCTCATCTCTCTTCTTACCATTTCTTCCTGTGAAAGAGAGTCAGGTAGACTATCTTTAGATGTAGAAAACACCCTAAAAACTATTCTATCCCATTCCACTGCTGTAACTCTGGTGCAAAGGCTGTAATCAATGATGGGTCCGTGGGCGGATGGTTGACTATTGCAGCCACAGGCTGCACATTGTTTTCAAATACTTCTGAACGACTACATGGACAGAAAGCCTTAAGGCACACCTGCAAAACACCAAAAGAAGTCATCCCAGCAAAACCTTTCACGCTTATTATTTCTTCAGGTTTAATAGGGATTATGCTAAAATTAAAGCAGACACGTACATCTGAAAGTCATCTATCGTTCAACACAGACCCTGTTAGAAATTGCAAAAGGACTTCCCCAAATCAGTATTCCTCTTATCAAGAACATGTATGTAAGCCCCAGGGACATGTTTTAGTTTAATGAATAAAGAACTATTTCCCCCTTTTATAGCTGTGTTTAAACAGAGCATTGAGGCAGCAGCCCCATATGGACATCCATAAATACATGTATGTTCGCACACACCAAGCAGAAACGTCTTTCATATTTATCTTTCCTCCTTAATCTTCATATCATTACACCGAAAAGCTGCACTCTGCCGCCACAAATAGACTTTGATGCATCGTCTTTCTGAAGGTGTAAATCAGAGATCTTGCCTTAGTGTACGTCCTTGAAAACTCGGTTTCAAAAACCCACATCAGCTGCTGTTATGTACTGGTGTACACATTTGTCTAAGAGGTGACTAATTCAGACCACCTTCAACACAGGGATATCTGCTGACTCCATCAAAATCTAAATATGGAAACTTAGCTACTGGAATTTTCCTGAAAATCACAACCTGGTGATTGTCACCGAAGACATTCAACTCCCTCGAAGTGTCCTCAGCAGCCTGTCGACAGGCCTGGCTTATCATCAGCCTCCTCTCCCTAGAAGCTCTCAATTCTTTTATGGCCAATGGTTGTAATTTGTGGCAAAGTGTGTGTTCGTGGGGTATGATTTTTACAGCGTCATCTAGAGTAGAAGCAATACACAGGGCGGTGAGTAAAGCCAGAGGTGAGGAGATCAGCGATATTAAATGAGATGTAACGCAGAAGGCAAAATCATTAAGGGGATTTTATTAGCGAGCTCTGCCACCGGGTACAGTACAGATGTGGTAGCCCAGCTCCTTTTCTCCTGCACAGAAGGGACGAAAAAAAAAAAAAAATCCTGGTCGTTCAGAAGCAATGACGTTTCATGTGGTGAGTGATTCATCTCAGGGCTCCAAATTCTCTGGATCTTTGCTTCTGAAGCGTGAGGGTTGAACCCAAGCGCAGGTGGGATCTAAAAAGACTGCTGACTGCCATTCCTTAAAGTGTTTAGTAAAATAGGCTATTTTTAAAATTCAGCAATATGGGCAGCGATCCTTCCTACAACAGGTTTGAATAGCAAAATTCACCATTAGCCTCTTCCTTGCTGCTGGAAGCCGCCGGTAGTAAGGGCTACCCCACTCGGTTTCCCAGGACACACCCCCACGCGTTCCTTACCCAGCACTGTGATGGTGGTGTAACTTTCCTGTGGGGGGTCAGTGTAGAGCTGGCAAAAGTATCTTCCTTCATCCGAAATTGAGACGTTTGTCAGCGACACTTTGAGTTCACTGCTAGAAAAATTCAGCAACTGAAACCTGCTGTCCTTCAAAGCTATGAAACAAAACACAGAGGTAGTGATGAGGGGGAAGACAACGGACAGTCCATTTTCCCTACCTAGGGGAGGAGAGAGGGGATTCAAAAGGCCGCGACGGAGAAGAAAAATGGAGCGAGTCTTCGTGCACCTGTTGGGTACTTCTTCATACTTCCTGAATTACCATTTTGGGCTTCTGCAACAACCGCAGGTAGACAAATCACCTTCTGCCAAGGGAAACTGACACACTTGGGGACCTGTGGTGTGGCCACACGCCTGCGCGTGCACACACACGCATGCGCACGCACGCGCGCGCCCACCCCTTGCTGTGCGTTACCAGCCCTGATTCATAAATTGTTTCAGATTTTCTGTCGGAGTTCGGTAAAATGAAAACAGAAGGAAAGTGCAGGCTGCAGGCCCTGAAACGTTCAGGCTTTTGAGTTGTCTCTAAAAATCTGAGGCCTTGCAAAAAAAGAAAAATTGGTTCCAAATTACAAAGATAAAAATCATTATTAGTAATTTCAAAAACAAAACGGAAGTCATTTAAAAAAAAAAACAAAACTTCACAGCGAAACAATCTAATTTAACTTGGATGCACCTTTGTATTTGGTTTGGTGGAGGTGGAGCTGCCCAGAGTCCATGACCTCGGGCCTCCCAAAGCCTCAGACCTGGCCTGCAGTTTTCTAATTGCATTCAACTTCACAACAGGAAGCATAGGAAACCAGAGTCACCGCTAAAGTCACATATGTGGGCTTTTTATTAATTTCAAATATTCATTTTTAAAGTCCTTAATGTCAATTTTGGCAAAGGCTAGCTTTCATTCATAATGACCAAAATTCACTCTAAGAATGACTGGCCCCTCTTCTTTGACCTTCCTTCAGCCTCTGCAATATTCCTGAGTTTTACCAACTCTTTCCCTAGTTCATGAATGTTCTGGGGCGTTGGGGAGAACGGGGATAAGCAGATGCAAAGGGATATTCCTCGACATCTGCTTTGATTAGCCACCCATACTCCCAAAGAGCCATTTTTTGAAAGACTCTGACATGCATTTGAACCATTTCTGGGATATACAATTAAGTTCTGACGATTACCTACAGGGATATTACATTTGGTAAGATTTCAGCTCATGGTGACCTCTGTCTACCAGAGGTTATGGTGATAGGACATTTTGGTTTTCTCTTTATAGGCACACATTGCCTTGGAAACTTCCATCTTCAAACCGAACAGACCACCCTTCAGAATGCTATATTTTCCTTGCCTTACCCTATTTGAGTTGTTTCTGTCAGCAGAGTATTTGGGACTCAATTGCAATTCACCTTGAATTACTACAATCAATTCCTATTGCAAAGTAAGACTGCTTTACTTTTAAAAGGGACCATTCAAGGTTTCTATTAAGTAGAAAGATTATGATTGCATGTCTCTTCTTCCCTCTGAAGAATTGGCTAAACTTTAAGCATCTAACATTAAATTTAGAAAAGGAGGGCGCCTGGGTGGCTCAGTGGATTAAGCCGCTGCCTTCGGCTCAGGTCATGATCTCAGGGTCCTGGGATCGAGCCCCGCATCGGGCTCTCTGCTCCGCAGGGAGCCTGCTTCCTCCTCTCTCTCTGCCTGCCTCTCTGTCTGCTTGTGATCTCTCTCTCTGTCAAATAAATAAATAAAATCTTAAAAAAAAAAATAAAAAAAAATAAATTTAGAAAAGGAGGCCTTGGCAATCTCTTTATCAAGACAACATGTAGGAAAAAAAGTTGCCACCTAATGCTACGGGGATGGAAACTTACGCCTGAAGTCTCTGAAATAAATGGTCTGCCTGTTGGGATTCAGAAGCTGAATCACAGAGTCGTCACTCTTATTGACTTGGCAGCTGATGGTTGCGACTTCTCCCTCGATCACTGTCACGTCTTTCGTAAACAAATTCTGTCCATCGCCTTAAAAAAAGAGGGAGAAAAGAATTTCCATCAATTAAAATTTGGTTCATGGCTCAGTAAGAACAAGAGAGACAAGAAATGTATTCCAAAATGGGCACCAAGGGCGACGCTGGTGTGGCTCCCATCCTCCTCCACCGTCCATGAAGGGAGTCCGTTCACCCCAGAGAGACCCAGGGGCAAAATGCAACTAAGGCTGGGATCAACATGCTCTCAGAAGTCGTGATGCCAATGTCCCGGCCTCTGCTATCTTGTACCCGTTGAGGAGTGTGCTGGAAAGGTATGGAAGGGTCAGAGAGTTGACTTTTCTAAGAAGCTGCCGCTCTCAGGGATGGAGTAGGGGAGAAGCATATACTCACCCTCAGCTCACATGCCCTTGAGCTAAGCTATTTGGTTGCTTCACAGGAAACTCTAGGGGCCACTTAATAGGAGCAGAGAGGTGGGCTCAGTAAATAATCTCATCTTGTTCACGGATGTCGTCATTCTCAAAGTATAGGCAGTTCAGCTGTTTACTGTGTGGGAGAGTGAGGACCTACTCAACTAGGACTGTCTGGAAGCCCAATAAAATCCTGGGAAGGCTCCTAGTTCAGTCTGTTACTCTGCTCTCAGAAACTCTGGCTTCACAACTCACCCAGCGCCCCAGGAGGTCCTGAGCCTTGCCCCTTCTGTTGATGGCCCCCCTCTAGCCATTTAGACTCTCTCTTTCAGAATTCCTCACAAAGTCAAGGCTTTCAGATTCACTGATAGAAGGCTCATCTCCAGATCTGCTCTCATTTGTTGCTTCTGTGATTAGTGACAGAAGCCGGGGCCCCTCGTAAATGACCCATATGATCCACAGCACAGGTAGGGAAAGAAGAGAATTCAACTGACGAGCAAAAGATGACGTAATTGTTGAATGTCCTGTTCTGCACCAGCACAGCAGAGCATACAGAAATACAGGGCACTGTCCTGATCTCCCAGAAACCGCCAGGTGGGTGGAGATGGGTATCGAGTCTGCACGTATGGAGTAAAAAATGTGGCACGGGCAATGGGTATGATGGTTGATCAGGAAGAGGAAGAAGATGATTGCTTTTTGGCTGTATGATTTCAAGCAAAGCATTTAAAGTCCCTGAGCCAGTTTCTCATCTGCAAAATGGGGACAGTAATTCAAAGCCCTCTCAGAGAGCTGTCAGAAGGACTGAGGAAGGTAATAAATATAGATCATTTAGCACTGAGTCTAGCTTCTTATAAGACTGAAGAAATGGTGGCTGCCATCATCCTCACCATCCTCTTCCTAGTTGTCAAATCCCAACATTTACTAGGCAACTCCACGTGTTGAGTGGTGTGGATCTAAGAATGGAGCCTCCCGGTCCCTCTTCCCAAGCTTTCTAGGTGACTCCAGATCAGGGTGGTTCATTCATTCCCCCCACCAAAACAAACAAACAAACAAAAACAAAAGAAAAGCCCAAACCCCAACTTTGTCACAGTTAGAAACAAAGGTCAAAGATAAATACTGTTGTGAGAGAGTGAGAGAGCGTGTGCATAGAGATGTAATTAGACGAAATGGAGAATTTCCACCTGCTATCGTAATTTCTGCTGAAGGATCCTTTTTTGGCAGGACACAGTGAGGAAGTATGACAAGGGTGTCTGAGGTGGCTTTAAGCCAAATCTACCTAGAAACAGACCAGCCTCTGATAGAGGATTAGGAGGGAGGGAACTGGGGGATAAGGACAAAATTATTAGAGCCACAGACAAACAGAAATTCTTGGTGCTTGGGGAGCCAACCAACGTGAAACCCCAACCTTGAGATCTCTGATGCAGGGAATTAACCTTGGTGTGAGCACCCAAGCCCATCGGGCTTGTAGTGAGCAAAAGGGGAAATTTTCCCTAGTTTGATCCAGCAGTGAAGGCTTAGTGGGCTAAACAAGGTTGTGGAATAACAACAAAGAGAAAAAGTAATCCAAAAAAAAAAAAAAACAAAAACAAAACAAAACAAAAAAAAAAAAAACCAAACAAAAAAACACAATCCCAAGAAACAAAAACAAAAACAAAACCCACTAAGGAATGCTTCTTTTTCCCTCCGCAGATTTCTGTGACAAACCCAGAATTCAGAAGTCGGCTGGAGGGAGCATGTATTCCCAGATTGGAGAAAAGAACAAGGAAAGGGGAATTCCTGCCAATCAAGCAAGATTTTCAAGGTGTTTTTTCCTGGCCCTGGCAAAAGTATATACAGAAAGGACGATACCCTTATTTCCTCAGGGTAACCCAATCTAGTAAGAAAATTAAAGAAAAATTAAACCGCACGATTCCAGCGTTGCATGGGTCTGAAGTCACGGGACTTGCTGTAATGCGACTAGAATACCAAATGGGGTCTACTGGGTTGCGGGCAGAGAGTTCTTCTATCTAAAGAAGTCTGTTACAGACATAAATAAGAATCTCCCACTTCTAAAAGGAACCCATAGAAAGGCTGTCCGGGGATAGGCCTCAGTCCCTTCAACATCATCCACGCCTTACAGGTCCTGACCACCATCTTGGGGGGTACTGGAACTTAAAGCCAGTTAACAATTCCGCTGGACCCTAATAAGATGCTTTCTGTAGAACTATACCTTTTAGTGTCAGTCCTTCCTCGGAATGCTGGTGTACTCTCTCTGAACACCATCCAGACCCATGTTAAGGCTCTCAGACATTAGCAGAGGGGACGGGAGACACAGAGGAGGTGACTGTGATTCTATGTTTTACGCAATTAAGGCAATAAAACAGGGGTGTTGCTCGTTAAAAAGTGTACACATTCTTAATTACTACTTATAATTAGGTAACATAAGACCGGATCACTTTGGTGTGTTATTATGAAGTCCTTCAGGTAAAATTTTTGCCATCTGCACATTTTTGCCCTCGTGTGCTCTGCCGCACGATGGGCTCTGCAAATCCGTGGTGGTATCACATTTGCTACCGTATTATTTGTTGAAATTGCTAAAGCCAACCTCAAATCCGATGTCTCAGAAAATGACAGTTCCTTGCTACATTAACATGGTTATAATACTAATGCTAAAAAAATCACAAACGATAATGAAGTATTTTGCTGAAAGAGATCAGAGTGCCTTGGCTGATGGCGGTGGCCCGAGAACGTCACTGTAAAAATCACCAATAAATTACACGGGTCAGCTGGACAGCAGTTACATTAAACAGAGCTCCATACTTTGAGGCGCCATAGGACGGTTGCGATGGAATAATAATGACCTATTTATTTGAGGCGCAGGATGTGAATGACAGTGATGAAAATACGATTTGTATGTCAGTACTCTTAACTGCCTGAAGCCTTTCTGTAAAAATAATTTCTGCTCACATCCTCAAATATTTCTTCCAAACAGAAGGGTGCACTGTGACTTGATAAATTTCCCCTTGAAATAGATATCATGACAATTAGGTTGTTACAGAACACAACTTGATGTGTAGCAGAAGGGTACAAACAGGCCACGTAGGGGCTTTCTTAAATAATCCGTTTAAGAAAAACCTTCCTGATTTTCTAAAACTCAATTAGCAGACATACTGTCAAGGCAGAAACAGCACATGTTCTGGGCAAGAGAAATCAAGTAGGTACAACATACCGTAGCCATTAAATAAAGCTGTTAACAGCAAGGTAATTTATTTTAAGGGCGGAACAATGTCTGACAAGTATAGACATTTTTGACTGCTAATTGGTGTATATGGGTGAGGTTTAAGAGACAGAATCAAACTGGATTTTTATTTATATCAGCAATTGTATTCCCTACAACTTTCTGATTTGCCCCCCAATTTCTAAAAACACAACTCTGGCGCTGGTGAGGCCAGCAAGTCTCCCGCAGTAAACTAGAAGCTGCCAGGACGTTTATTACAAGACAGAGAGAGCATATTGTCTAAGAAAAGAAAAAAAATATTCAATGATCAGTAAAGACCATTTCAGCCGAATGGGTTAGGGGTGGAGTGGGGGTGGGGTGCCACGGGCTCGTCCGTCCCCTATTCATTCAGTCTTCAACAGGCTTAACTCATGGATTCTTTCCTGAAACCTCATTTGGTTACAAACTATTTCAAGGGCATTACACACAACACTAGCACCGACGGGCATCTCCCTCATCCACAATCTGGCCGCCCGAAGAGGGTGATGGGGCAGATCTTAGAGCCCGATGCTAGAATGAGAAGCAGGGGGGGCGCCTGGGTGGCTCAGTGGGTTCAAGTCTCTGCCTTCGGCTCAGGTCATGATCCCAGGGTCCTGGGATCGAGTCCCACATTGGGCTCTCTGCTCAGCGGGGAGCTTCCTTCCCCCTCTCTCTCTGCCTGCCTCTCTGCCTACTTGCGATCTCTGTCTGTCAAATAAATAAATAAATAAATCTTAAAAAAAAAAGGAAAAAAAAAAAAAAAAGAATGAGAAGCAGGCAAGAGAGCAAACGTTTCTCCAGGGCCGGGCACTGCGCTGGCTGCTTTGCACACGTTTCCCTTTCAAACTCCTGGAGTTTTCAATAACCCCACTTTAAAGGTGGAGAACCGGAGACCCAGAGAAGTTCAAACAAGTTGCCTCATGTAATTCAGCTAAGTGCCGGGGCTGGTGTTTGAACCCGGTTCCGTCAGCTTCCTCTGGCCCATACAGTTTGTACTTTTCACCCAGCCAACCTCAGGCTCTGCTGCCAAGGTTCTATTGGCTCCGCCTTAGAGAACTTACTTGTTTTTAAAGAGGGTTATTTCCCTATGAGCAACCTCTGATTTTTTTTTTAATTTCCATAATTTATCCAGAACACAATTACGTACTTGAAGATGAGAGAGAGAGTGTCCTGACTGTAAAGCACCTTGTTTACTACGGCGTCTTCTGCTCGGCACTCAGCACATTTTGCCCCTGGAGAATGCCTTCATTACCAGCGCATGGCGACCATTTGCCAGCACAGGGAGCTCGCCCCCGCGGCCAGGCTGCTAATAAAGAAAGCACTTCATTTACACCAGGGGAGTCTCTCCAGTCAAGTCCATAATAAAAGGGCAAGTCATAGTTAGAACAGAATTTGGTTTATACTATGGCAACTATGTAAACTCTTACTGACACCGAGGAGCACAGATGACTCTTAACTGGGAAGACAGTTTGCCCAGAGAAAGAGCAAATAGAGTCCTTTGACCTACTCCTTTAGTAGCAAAATCATATTAAGGCTGTATGGAAGACTGAACCTAGCATGAAATCGGCACAGTCAGGTTGTCTAAACAGGCAAAAGTCGAACCAAAAATACAGAATGCAAAAACAAAACAAAACAACAAAACCCCCCCAAAACGAACAAACCCTGCCAAAGATCAATGTAGTCATTAACTCCAAAGAGCCACCCTAGTTCTTGAAACTTTGTACTAATTAAAGGCTCAGGAATATTAATTCTTCCTCTCCAAGAGATATCGAAGTTTAGACTTTGCAAAGAGTCAAAACACTTGTTTTTGAAACCTTATTATTGAGGCACTGGGGTGGCTCAGTCAGTTAAGCATCTGCCTTTGGCTCAGGTCATGATCTCAGGTCCTGGGTTTGAGCCCCGCAAGAGACTGCTTTTCCCTTCTCCCTCTGCAGCTCCCCCTGCGTGTTCTCTCTCTCTCCCTCTGTCAAATAAATAAACAAGATCTTAAAAAAAAAAAGAAAAGAAAACCTTATTTTCTATTGGTCTGTGAGCCCTCTGTGTCTTAAAGTTTCAAATAGCTTCGCCCCACTTCTGTCTGTGGGGTCCCCACTTTTATAACGTTTGGTACGTGCCCAACTTGAAAGAACCACACTTGCTCCCGATCCGATTAAAACCATTACCAAGAGAGGCCCCACGATTCCTGCTAACACTTCCGAGAGCTCGCACTAGAATTGAGTATGGTTCAGGAAAAGGAAAAAAAAAACTAAGATTCCGTTGAAACCCAGAGTGAAAAAAATCTTTCTAGCTGCATGCGTTCCCCCAAGTCAAGGTAAACACAGTGTTCACTACACATCATTAACAAAGCCATTAAGATTTGATTTCTATCTAAGCAATTATTTTGTACAGCATATTTTGTACATTTCCTTTAAAAGACTCAATCCTATCTTTCAATTCATTAAACTGTTCCTTGCATTTATAGCATTTTATATCAAATCAGAAACCTATTTGAATTAATAAGAATTACAGTAAAAGTAATTTGAAAATAAATTATTTGAAGTTCAAGCCATGAAGGCTTTTGATGAAAGAGTTTAGTCCCATTTAAATATTACAGTAATGTTTTTAGTCATCCAAAGTGCAGAGGAGAGACCGTGAGAACCAGCGTCCAAAAAGATAAGCCCATCAACGTGCATTAAGGTTAAGGGCAAGACCACTTCAACATAAATAGAACCCTTTATTTCAAAGAGAGGCGATACTTCAATCCTTTGTGAATACTTGAGTATTTATTTAAAAATCAAAGGCATTCAATCTGCCTGCTGTTTACAAAGCTTGTCTTCACCTTTTTGACCGCCATCCGTGTTTGGCTATCCTGAACAGTGAAGTCAAATGTTCCAAGGACGGCCTACTCAGTGGTCCAAATGATTACCAGTGTGAACCCTGAAGCTCATAGTCTGGAATTAAAATAAACTAAACCAACTCCCCCAAAGAACCGAGTGGGCAAATGATATGACATCGACCAAAGCATGTCATTTGCGTCATCTTCTTTTTCACAAAACCCTTATGAAATCAAAGGTCAGCAGAACTGAAAGGAAGCTCTCAGGAGGACACTCCCATTTCGTAGATGAAGGTACTAGGGCTCAGGGACCAGGAACAGCTGGTCACGTGGCGAGCTCGAGCTCCCATTGAGCCACCAAAGTATTTCTACTCTTGGCTATTTCTGAATAACACTTATTGGTTTGTTTCTAAATACAAAAGCAATATATGCTCGAGGTTTTTCTTTGTTTTGTTTTGTTTTAAAGTTTTGATTTACGTGTAGTATTTAGAATACGGTGTCCTAGAGTATGGAGATGGTCAGGATCTCACCAAGAATATCCTGTAATATAATTATTGTGGTGTCACTTGAGCTTATGGAAGGAAAAAAAAAATTACTGAATTTAATCTAATCTCCTTTTATAATCAGTAAAAGGTGAGGCAAATTTTTGAGCGGCAAGTTAAAGAGTAATCTTCCTCAGTGCTGGTTTTTTCTTCAATTAAAATTGTTGATTTCCCCTGAATATAAAACAAAAAAATATCATCTGACATAACATTAAGCTATTCATGAATATTCTGTATACACATTCTTGTTTAGTTGACTAATGGCAAATTAACGTTCTCTATTTTAGCTTAAACACATACTATAGGTATGTTTGATTAGCATTGAATTCCAAAAGCTGATTACTATGCATGCTTTGATTATGTAATTACATAATAGAGTATAATGGCTCCTTTGGAGTCATTATGATCTATATGGCAAATATGTTTCAGTTTTGCTCTAGTTTAAATACACGTTGAGATGACAGCTCATAACAAGGCTCCACTTTTCAGTCTTATCAGCTAAATGGGCATTTCCCCATTCATCCCAACATCTCCTTGACACCAATTAAAACCTATTGTGTCAGGCTGCATACACTCTGAGAAATCCCCTTTGTTTTCTTGGCATTCAAAAAAGGACATTAATTTTAAAGGCTGTATTAAGCAAAAGGCCTGGGTTGGTTGTTGTTTTTTTTTTTTAAAGAGGCTGAAATTCCATCTTTCATCCAACCTTTGAAAGGTCTGCAGGGATTCACATCTAGTTCATCAATCACTTCTCAGACAACCACAAGGGGGTTAAAGATGGAATTTCACCTTTAACTCCAAAATGCACAGGAAGGGGGACCAGCCAAGAATATTGATGCTTATGGCGGTGGTTGGCCACAATGCGTTCAGCTTAGGGTCTAACCGAACATCAACCTCACCAAGTTATACAAAGGTCCAGTTTTGCAAATCTCAGGCTTTGCAAATCCTTTATATTTTGAAGCTCCCTTTGGAAGGGGTAGTATAAAACAGCCCGCCAGATTTTACTTTCCACAGCTCCAAGCCTAGTTTTTGGTGGATTTAAGGCCAACAAATTTACCTAGTGAATAGATTTTTGATAATTCCGCCATCAACTTGGAAACTGGAAAGCAGTCAGGTTTTAAAATGGGACAAACGTTATTGTAAAGAATTATGTAAAGTTTCTCTTGTCCCCATGAAATCCTTTAATCTTGCACTACTTCGCTTGCAAGAAGAGCTGTTTCTGCTTTTCTCTTCTAAGGGAATGATCCCTTACACCATGCCAAACCAAAGGTGACCGGAATCTTAACTTGAAAGACTAATAACCATCAAGCTGTTTTTACCGTTAGGTCTATTGGTTTTCAACATTAGGGCTGAGGAACTGAGGTCAAGCACAGTCCAACTGGTATTTACATGTGGGATAAGAATCTCCTTTGTGAAAGGAAACATTGATTAGAAGTGTGAAAATTCTTTGCAAGGAAGATTGGGACAAAAGAAAGTAGTTAGAGCATCTGCGCCTGTTCTATTTCAATTGTAACCATCACAGGAGCTGCTCTGCCTTGAAAAGATTGAGCTCAATAGGACTTTTTAATCAGAGCCCCCAGCACCAAAGGGGCCAAGCCATTATGACGCTTAAGGTCCAAGCTGCCAGATCCCATAAAATGTGGGGGCACAATCCCCTTCATGAGACTGTGTGTTGCGAGTGACACCTATCCATTAAAGACAAACTAGCTTTTTCACTAAAAAAGACAGCTTTTTCACCTGTCAAGAAAGCAAAAGACAGTACAAGAAATGAGTATACAGATAAACTATGCAAGATAATAATAATCATCACGGAATCCTTTAGCTCTTCACATGGAAAGGTGAAAATCCTAGACTTTTTTTTTTCTCCATTAACTTCTTTATATAGCCAGACAGATTTTGTGGCTTTTTGTGGATCAAAAAGATGGCATCTTTTTTTGGAGGGAGGAAAGCCTCGCCTTGAAGAAAAACTCCTTCCAGTGGACAGGTTTTACGAGAATTAAAAAAGAAGCCCCCAGAGTGGAAAAGTCACTTTTATTTGCTGGCAGGATGGCATTCAAATCACCTTGCTGAAGAGTCCTTTATACTTGGTGAATCTGCTTAGGGAGGGGCTCTTGGGAGAAAAGGGGGCTCTTAAAAAAATATTCATAAAAAACAAACAAAAACAACAAGCCACCGTCATCCAACTTGGACTTTGGAGGAGTACAGTCTGAAGACAGAGGCTCTTATAAAAATAATTGTGTTGGCAAAGCAAGTAGATTCTTCTCAATGGATTTGATTCTGTGATGCTCGTTTATGGCCAAAGAAGAATAAAAGAACAGTTTTAGACTGAGCTGCTCCTAGTAGCAATTCAAGGGTGGCTGGTATTCCAGCATTTCAAAATAGATCATTTCTCTTAGACAGAATGTGCTGAAGGCCAACTGTTGATCTTGTGTATCAACTGCTTTGTAATGAACTGACGATCCGAGATTATATTCCCGGGGATATATCGAATGACGACTTTGTAGAGTGAGAGCCAGCTGGGTAAAACTCCCCTACCTGTGCGCACGGGCTATTGGGGAAGAAAGTCACATTCTAATAGGGAGGAATCCTGTAGGCAGAAGCTGGGATCTGACAAACCACAGGCTCGAACACCCACCAACATAGCACTCCTGTGTCCCCAAGTCAGCTCAGGCCTGGGGTAACGGGAATTGACAACCGTAATTCACAAATAAAGCTACCCTCTTCTCCCGAACCACAGGCTGTTCATAACTAAAGATTTACATGATTAAAACTCAAAATACATACTGATGTATTTGGGAAACCGCAAAGGAAGATACAAATATTAGGTTCTATTATTCCTAAAAGGACTTAAGGCAACTTGGACTTCTCTTTCAACCCAGAAGGCCTGTTAGCAGCCAAACCATTTATAATATTACACATCGCAGCGGCCTCCGGCGCGCTATCACCCTGTAAGAAAATATAATGTTGCCTTTTTTTCTAACCAAATGAAAAATCTAGGATTTCAAGGCTATGGGGATGTGGTTGCTTTTCTGTAAGAGACACTTGCCAATGCCCCTAAGTCGTAAGCTGATTAGAGATGGAGATTGTTTACAATAGTTGCTGTTACTAACTGCTCCTCTGTAAAGTTCTTTAAATTGAATTTCCTCAGAACTCCTAGCTCAAGTCTCAATGGGAAGGGCCCATGTGTTCCCTTATTTGTTATACTTGGATTTTAAGCACCTAATTTAATATCATTTTCCCTTTGGTAAGAGGTACCATGATTAAGCTGAGGTCACTTTTCTCTTGAACTCACTAAAAGCTGATTCTTCTTCTTCTTTTTTTTCCTTCACATTTGCCTCCAGGATGTCAAAAGACTAACAATAAATATAAGATATTTAAAATCACAAGGCTATAACATGTAACGATAATCGTTACACCCAGGGAAGAAGAGGGAAGGGACTGCTTTTCTCCCAGTCCCGGGGCAAGAGAAACAAATTATTTCTTCTCCAAAGTGTTCATTATTATTTTAAAATTTTTTTAATATCCAGAAAACTCCCACTATTCCTGGAGGGGGTATTATTTTAATCACCGGCATGATAACAACAGCTAATATATTTTTAAAATGTTTTCTATGTGCCAGACATTATGCTTTACATTATCTCATTTAACCCTCAACAATCCTAGGGGGTTCATCATTTTACTGTTGCTCCCATTATACAAACGAGGAAACAGATTTAGGGAAGTTAATTAAGTGGCTGGAACCAATACCTGAACCCATGCCTATTTAACTCTAGATCTTGGGGCGCCTGGGTGGCTCAGTAGGTTAAGCCTCTGCTTTTAGCTCAGGTCATGATCTCAGGGTCCTGGGATTGAGCGCTGCATCGGGCTCTCTGCTCAGCAGGGAGCCTGCTTCCCCTTCTCTCTCTCTGCCTGTCTCTCTTCCTACTTGTGATCTCTCTCTGTCAAATAAATAAATAACATCTTAAAAAAAATAACTCTAGATCTGGTGTTATTAACAATTACATGATATTAATGAGGCTTTATGATGCCAAAGCGCAGAGGGGAAGTGCTGGAAGGATCTACTGTACCTCATTTATATGATTTAGGAATAAAGCTAAAGTCATACCCTTAGCACATAAGGGAACGTGAAGCCTACCAGCGATCGCATGTTCTAATAGGCGACCCTGGAAAAAATCCGCTCTCTAACCAGAGTCCAGACACCGGCCCTTCAGTACTTAGAGGGAAGATGTCTGTTCTGCTGAATGATCCGAACTCAAAGGCAGCTTGACTGCAAGTTCAGGCATTTACAGTATCTGCTTCAAGGGCGTTCATTAGTATTGACAACCTACGTGACTGAAATTTGGCTGTAATAGCAAGTCTCTTTCTACGTCTCATCGTTCATTTTTCCTGCCAACAAGAGCCACTGAAAACCTTCCAAATTTAAAGCTTAGAGCCGACAGGACAAGCAAGTGAGGATATCAGTTGGAACACATCAGATATGGACTCAGAGAGAATGTCAGCTTCAACTGACATTACTAGAGAAACAGAAAACGAGGGAACGGGAGGGATCGAGGTTTCAGATTCTCATTCTAGAGAGTCCTCCGAGTGTGTGTAATATGGTTTGTGCAAGAAACAGCTGTAAATCCATGATAATCATCATGCTGAATAATGCTGCAATGTTCAACTTCCTACCAGGAAGCCAAGTAGCTTTGGACTATCATAGCAAATGACAATTTCTTAGCTGGAAAATCGGGGTCCGTGACTAAGGCCCTTATTGGTGAGTTATTCCCTCTACTATTTGTCAGTCATAAAGCAAGTGGTGGGTTTTTTTTTTTAAACCTCTGGGCTCTTGAGCTGCTGGTGCCAGCTGAGTCTGGAAAGAGGCACTCGAATAAGCAAGCTCCTTACAGGTCAGAGTTTGATGAAGGGATTGTATATGGAGTGGGGCCAAAAGAATTCCAGATTCTATTTTTCATGACTGTCGAGTTCTTCATGCAAAGCCTGTGTGAGTCAGATATGCTCTCTAACTATCTATATCGGCGCCGTTAGAAAAAATAACTTGATTAGTATTATTGGAGTGTGGGCTGCTGATTAATCACTGAAATTAGAGGCAAGTGATAAGGACGTGTGCCTCGTCCTTCCCTCATCAGGGGACATCTGAGGAGAAATGAGACCACTGGACTTGGAGAACAGGAGTTCTGAGCGTACTGGTGGTGGAACTGGGCAAACCCTGAGTCTGTTTTTATATTTTAGAAAGGGTAAGCGGGAGCTTTCTCCGGGGTTATTATGAGAATCGAGTGAAGAAATGAGTATTACCATTTTTTAAATTCCGAAAATGCTAAACAAAATATAATCTTCTCCTCTACCAACTCCTTCCTTAGCATCATCACTATTTCCACGCAGCCTCTGTCTAGACAGTCAGGATCTTCTTCTGATCGCCCATAATCTGCTGAATTTTTCTCATTTCAGAGCTTTGGCTATTATTCATTTCAAGGCTAACTTTTTAAAAAGCACAGAGTAAATTAAAACTATCTCCATCGCGTATGTTAAATTGCCAACGAAAACCATCGCGAGTGACAAAGGTAGGAGGTGAACTGCAGAGGTGGTAAGCAGAGGACTGGACATCTGGAATTAGCTTCGGTTTTTTTTTTTTTTTAAGATTTTATTTACTTATTTGAGAGAGAATGAGTGAGAGAGAGCATGAGAGAGGAGAAGGTCAGAGGGAGAAGCAGACTCCCCAAAGAGCTGGGAGCCCCATGCAGGACTCGATCCTGGAAGTCTGGGATCATGACCTGAGCCGAAGGCAGTTGCCCAACCAACTGAGCCACCCAGGCGCCCTTAGGTTTGGTTTACAGCATGAAAAATGTGCCCTGGGGGCGCCTGGGTGGCTCAGTGGGTTAAAGCCTCTGCCTTCGGCTCAGGTCATGATCCCAGGGTCCTGGGATCGAGCCCCGAGTCGGGCTCTCTGCTCGGCAGGGAGCCTGCTTCCTCTTCTCTCTCTGCCTGCCTCTCTGCCTGCTTCTGATCTCTGTCTGTCAAATAAATAAAAAAAAATCTTAAAAAAATAAATAAAAGATTTTTAAAAATGTGCCTTGTACTCTGGTTTCCCCTCGTCTAACCAGAGCACCATACTTAGTTCCGAGGACAATCTCCACGTCCCCGGAATGTGAAGGGTCACCAGTGACAGGTTACACACCATCCTCGGTGGAAAATCTCCGGAGTCACTACCTCAGATCCCCGACTTGCATCCTGAGAGAATGGAACATTCCACAAAAGTGAGTTTTCCGTGTACCTGGATCTCTACATGCCAAAATCCAAAGGAAATGAAACAAAAGCAATTTCCAAAGAGCTCGCTGACGTCCCCATTCTCTTTGTCCTATGCTTCTTATACGGAGAAGATCGTATGAGTTAATGGAATATGTGGGAGTATCAGGCCTTTCACTTAAAGAATCTCAGCCGGTAAGGCTTGTGTGTGTCCTCTGTTGCTTCCCTCCAGTGCTGGCTGTCACCTCTTGAAGATAATTCTTTCCTTTATTATTAAGTGCAAGAGCTATGTGAAAGCTACTGGTGTTGAGACCTTTCCTGCTTATTAATGAGTTGCTGGGTGTGTCCGGGATATCTGAGGTCTCTAGAAACCTAACCTTCAACTAAGTGGTGTGCTACCGAGCATGAGGGGGTGAGATCCCCCCCCCCCCACGTGACACTGCAGGAAAGAAAAGTGCCCAGACAAAATGAATAATATTTGGTTTAATTTGACAATTACACTTGGACAGTAATAGACATTCTTAGGTAAAAATAGACCTTTGAATGTGGGAAGCGAATCAATAGAAAACTTGGTGACTGGCACTAGTTATGGGCATTAATTTCTTAGAGTATTATTATTTGATCAAAACTACCCATTACTGTTCTATTTATAAAGGCAGGGAAACCGCTCATGGAGGAATCCCTACTCGTCCTACAGGATCCAGCTCTAAGTCATTAGCTTTCTCTGTGAAACCCTGAAGCCTCTGTCCCCAGCTTTCTTAGGCTTCTGGCTCATGGTGCCTTGCCTGGTGTCAGCCCCATGACACAGAACAGTTTTGTGATCGCTTGTTTATAGGGTGGTTTCCTTCTTTTGATTTTGATCTGGGTTCAGTCAATCAACCGCTGGGTTCACCAGCGGGGTGCTGCTGTCTGTCACTTAGCTAGATCCTAGAAAATTTCGTTCAGCTCTCTGAATCTTAGGTTTCTCACATATAAAATGGGCATAAAAATACCTCTCTCACTAGGTTATTTTGAGAGCCAGATGGGACAATCTGGATGCGTGAGACTTGACACACTGATCTTGTGTCCACAGCCTGGGCTCCTTCTTCACTCTCCTTCCTCACCGTTGTATCCCCGAAGCCCAACATGGTGCCAGCTTACAGAGCAAACACCCAATAAAAGCCTTTGGACCAAGGTACCAAGGAAGGGCTGCTTTAAGATCTATGGAGGCCCTCAGCATGCTCATGAAAATATATTAAATAGTACCCATGTCTCACATTAACTATAATTTTGAATTAAAGATTGCAAGTGATTCCTATATTTTAGCTTTTGAAATGATCATTCCAACTGCACCTTTCATTCTGAGGCCAACAAGTCTCCTTTCCGTGGTTCAGGCATTTTCACAAGACTCTTGGAAAGAAACAGGCCCTAGTACCATGTCTGTAAGTGCTCAATGGGGAAAAGAGCCCAGCTTCCAGAAGTTCCTGATGGTGAGGGAGACAGTCGCGTGCACACACCAGGACCACAAGATGTGGCCAGGCAGAAGGATTCTGTTGTGCTGAGGGAGCTGGAGGAGGGAGGAACCGCACCTTCAGGCTGGGGGTACGGGTCCTAGGGCGGGGAAGAGGAGAAATTTGAAAGAAGGATCATGGCACGTTTAGAACCAAGGGAAGGGTGTAGTGTGCTCTGAAAAGTGGGAGGAAGGGATGCTTTCTGGAAAGGTGATTGGGTCCAGATATTGAAGGACATGGTATGCCAGGCTAGGGAATTTGCACTTTATCTTGTAATTAATAGGGAGCTATTAAGCGATTTTAATCCAGGAGGTGATATGATCACACCTGTGTTTTGACAGATAATGTCTCTGTGGAGAGGGAGGGTAGCGTGGAGGTAGGGCAAGTTCTGGAGCCAAGATCAGTTAAGAGACTTCTGCCAGAGTACTCACAGCCGATAAGAGCCAGTAAGGGAGTATGGAGAGGACAGCAGAGCCCAGGTCGGAGGATTGAGTGAGGAGTCGAGAATATTCGAGCGTAGGCCGGTGGGCTTTGCCATCAGTAGGTTTTCAGTTCTACAAAGGCGGCTGAGCGTTCCCGGATCACCTCCACTAAACTCCAGTTAACGCTCAGCAGTCTTCTAAGGAAAGACCAGCACAGATCTACCTTCATAAAGGAGTTAGAAGGCAGAGCGTACACACAACCTCTTCATCACTTCTGCGGCTCACCGCCGAGATGGGTTTTCATAGCCCTCGCTGGTGTCAAAAAATATAACGAGGAAGCCCGTGCAGCCCCTATTCCTGGCCCCAGTAGAGCCTTGCTATTCAGCGTGGCACACCAGTAGTTTTGAAAATCCCCGGGATATTATTAAAAATGCAGAATCGCAAAGTCACACCAGACTTCCTGAGTGACAATCTGCATTTTAACAAGAGACTCAGATCATTCCTATGCACAGTCTGAGGAGCTCTGGCCTGGAGCCCAGCCATTCTAATTGTGCCCTGATACCACGTACGCCAACACGAGACTGCTGGCTGACCCAAGGAAGATCTTAGAACGGGGTGTGTTCCTAGACAACTTGTTTCAAGGAAACCGGTGTCTCCGTGAGTCATGGGATAAAGAAGGTCGGGAATCACCACCAAGTGAGGTCAGTCTCCAGGGAGAACCCTGGCTTGCAATTTCCCCTTTAAAAAAGGATTTTGAAAAAATTCAAGTCTGCATGAAGATAAATTGGCATGGATCATTTTTCAAGTCATCAAGAACTAGAACGTGGTGTTTCTCCTCTTGTTTCATAGAGCAACTAGTATACAAATGAAGAAGCCTTTCCCCAAAGCAGCTAGCTGACCGCGACCAAAGCCAATAGTTTATTCTGCGTTCCACTGCAAAAACTATTCTAGCCGGTCTACTCCCACCTAGAGAAGAGGTTTGTTGGTTCCCACGAGGGACCTGCCGAATTTCTGCGCCTCTGGTTTTACTGGTACTGTATGTTGTGTGCTCACGCATGTTGAACCAGTGGAGACAAAACAACAAACAGGGAAATAAAGCAAGTGGTCCAGAATGAAAGCCGCAAAGAGGCTGCCGAGGTTTGCTCCGGAAAGTGATGAAATTCAACTATATGATGTTGAAGGGAGGAAAAAAAATAATAAAGGCTTGACTCCCCATTACGGCAGGCATTTTCACTCTGCGTCTGGTAGATAAAATTTGCTGCAAAATACAGGTAATGACACAAACAGAAGTTTAAGAGGAAATAATAAGAGCTTGAAGCAGGAGGCAGAAAGAAGCAGGCAGAGAAGGAGCCTCGTAGAATGCTCAGGGGAAGAGAAGGTAAAGCACAGTTTCACTTCTTCAAGGCCTCCTAATGAATAACCACGCGTCAGCCTGGAGGGCGGGGGCGGGGGGCTTGTTTCTGGGTGGCCGGCGTGAATGTACCCTGCCACCCGGACCAGCCTAGCCACATCTTCAGCAGCTGCTTACAGGAGCAAAGCAGGGTAGGGTTCACCTAAGAGTAAGAACCTCAGGTTGGGGGCGTTGTTTCCTATCACTCTGAAACTTCACACACCCAGAATCTCAACCCGTGTGTCAGTTTCCTAGCAAACCTACATATATATATGTATATATATATATATATATATATATATATATATTTTTTTTTTTTTTTTTTTTTGGTCAGGGCGGGGGTAGGGTGGAGTGGCACAAGGGTCCTCGCCATGTCCTAGCTTGTTCTTCCAATTCCTTAACATATGGCAATTGCAATTGGTTCGCACTTTATTCCTCCGACAAATTTGTTCCTGTAGGAAAGCTTTCAGCATGTTTCCCACTGGCGCGCCCAGATGCCTTTACTGCAATGGAAGCAGATCTCCGAACGGTTTTCTGCTGGGTTACTAAAGTGCAGTTTCCGAGAGAATAATGTTCTGAATTTTGGGCTCTTAAAAAAGTCGTTAGGTTTATGGGCAGTCATGTTTGTCACATTTAGAGTGTGAATTACGTACTTCATGGAAACACAGTCAAACCCCCACAGTTGTGCACAGCCATAATTTCTGCAGAGAAAAGACCAACAATCGGGCAACTTTATTACTACTACTTTTCATGTATAAGATGCCAAAATCAACCCTCTCCACGTTATAAGGTAGTTTTTCTTTTTAAAAAAGTTTTTTTTTTTTTAAAGAAAGAGGAAAAAAAAAAAAAAAGAAAACCCCTAATGGGTTACTTGCTGTTCGATTCACTTTTTAGATTTGTGGGTTTTTGAGTGGCTGCCAGCTCCGGGGACTCTTTGTTGCACCTTCTACTTGGGATATAATAAAAACATGAAATGATTAAAAATACTGTGAGTGTAACTGCAGAAGGGACTATATATATTCTGGGCCCCAAGGAAGGCCGTTTCTTTGCAGAATCAGACAGACTCCATTTATGTTATTAAATTGTAGCGCTATTCACTGTCCAGGCTGGAAGCTTCCCGACACGTCAAAAGCACTAATATGTCCAGAGCACACATTAGAACGTTAACCTTTAGAATGCCGGTACCCTCTAGACTTGGAAATCACCCGTGCAGGAATTACATACCCAGTTCTAGGCCCTCGCTTACAGGTCACAAATGCTTATCTGTCAAAAAGAGGTTGGTTTTGACCATGAACTTACCTATGAGTAATCATCATAATCAAAACTATGAAGGTGGGAGAGTTTATAAACAAAATTAGCATACGGGGTCAGGACTAAATAACACCACTAATACAGACACCAGTGAAATGCTGCTTCTCTGAACCCTAGCTCTGTGCCAGGCATGGTGGTGGCTGTTTCGCACATGTCTGCTCAACGTTTTTTGGCAGGCATCTGCATCACCCGGAGGGCTTGCTTGCTGGGTCCCACCCCAGGGTTTCTCATTTGGGAGGTGTAGGGTGGGACCTGAGAACTTGTATTTCTTGTAAGTTCCCACCCAGGTGCCACCGCTGTGGTTGCTCCAGGGACCACACTTTGAGAACTGGCACACATAATCTTATTGAATCCTTCCCCCAGGTCTATTTCACAGATTAGGAAAACTGAGGCTCAGGGAGAGACGCTCCCAGTTACTAGCTCTGTAAATGTGGGTAAGATACTGAACTTCTCCAGCTCTCTGGGAGGCTGACCATGCCCACTTGAACTTTGCTCATGGCCAAATCTCGTCCTTTCCATCAACACGCCCCCCCCCCCCCCGCCTTTATCCGAATATTAATCCGTGTCCCCTTTCTACTGCCTATTACTAGTAGCGTATCAGGTCCGACTCACGATCTGCCAGCGGGGCTGTGATTACACGTCATCCCTGTCTTTCTATTACGCCGACATTGATAGATAAAATTCTGCGGTGATGCATTGCCTGCCCTTTCAAAGGTTACTGCCAGCAGATGCTAGGGATCAATATAGCTCTTATCTGTCACAAACCACAAGAAAAGCATGGTAAACAAGCTTCAACGAAAGGCCTGTGAACAGGTCAAAGAGAGAACTCTGAGATGCACCGGTCACCAGCTTTGGTTCCTGGCTACTCCCCAACCTGGCTGTGGATCTCAGTTGAGATGTGGGCCCTATAAGACAGGGGTGCTCAGCACTAGGCCCTGGGTCCCAGACCAGCCCCAGTGAGCATTGCTTCTCGTGGACACAGGGACAGGGGGCCAAGAGGCCACCACTCGACTTTTGTTACAACATGCTACCAAGATCAGGAAGCTATTTGAATTCTTTGGAAGCAAGGGTTCAGCGAATCCGAGGAGGGACAGTAGGTTCCCTTAAACTTTTCGTGTCCTCCATTCTACTCTTTTAATAGGAAAATCCCAGTTAGGGAAAAAAATGAATATAAAAGGCACATCTTTTATTTTTTATTTTTTAGATGTTTGTAGTTCAACACATTAAGAAAATTAAATGATCATTATAGATGCCCTAGAAAGTTATTTTTTTTTAAGATTTATTTATTTATTTATTTGACAGACAGAGATCATAAGTAGGCAGAGAGGCAGGCCGAGAGAGAGGAGAAAGCAGGCTCCCCACTGAGCAGAGAGCCCGATGTGGGGCTCGATCCCAGGACCCTGGGTTCATGACCTGAGCTGAAGGCAGAGGCTTTAACCCACTGGAGCCACCCAGGCACCCCCTGGTTTTGTTTTTATTATTATTATTTTTTTAAAGAGCACATGAGTTAATTTTCTGATTTCGTCCCGAGGGTGGAACCGCTTTACCAGACAGATGAAAGCCGGCCTCAGCCCCCCACTCGCTTGTTAGAATGCCGCCCCTTTAAGCCTGAGTGCAGCCCGAGCGGAAGGAGAGGAATGGTTCCTTGAAAGGCTCCAAGTGGAAATGCTTCCATGCAAAGGCCCCCACGCTCTTCTGCATCGTTAGCTCCTTCTCCCACTCCCGGCTCGATGCCTTTCCTCCTCATTTCACCTTGGTTCCGGACTCCCATTTGCTCAGTCCTACCTCAAGCTCTGGTGCCTTAGTCAATTAACTTGCTTTTCCATCAGCCTGATCTGTCTTCGCGATGACAGCCGTCGCCTTCACCCTCTTGCTTGAATGTACCTGGGCGGCCTCCTCTGGCTTGGTCTTAGCACAGCCCCTAATGACCCATGCGTATTGAGTAAGCCCGGGTGGGCGGGCTCAGCGCTCCAATGACTTGTCCCTTCCCAGGTTTGTAATCTGAGCATACCGTGTCAGGAAACTGCAAATGTGGCCAGCAGGCCCCTCTCTTTGTGCCCAGTGGCCTGGGTCAGACCCAACTTTGCAGAGTAACGACGGTCACGGTCACTGAAGGTAGGTCAGCTGGCCACCCAAGAACGACAGACACTGACAAGTGGGCTACACTTATCTGCCACACTGTGACCCATTAGAAGGGAAAGATTTCCAAGGGTTCTTATTGAGATGATCGGTCTCTTTGAGGAAAAGGCAGTGTAGAATTCATCCACTTGCTATACAGCCCAAGGACTTTCCAGCACTCAGAGACGCCCTAGCTACGGGAGAGTACCCACCAGGCTGGCCAAGTGGCTGAGGACACACCTATCACTGACCCACGGTTTCTCCTTCATAAAAACCATGGAAGACGTTCTTGGAAAGCGTACTGAGAAATGGGGAACAAAAATGAAGCTAATATGCAGTGATTATTTATGATACACAAGAAGCCTTCAAATATCTGTTCTGAGCTCTGGAGGGATTCTCATTGTACTGAAAGCATTTGTTATTAACCACCACATTCGGAGTCCGGGATGTCCACACCAGCACTTTTAAGAATTAATACCCTTCTCAAAATTTAACTTTCATGCTAATTATGAAATCATACATACTCATGGAAGAAAAAGTAGGACAAAAATAGCTAAGAAAATCCCACAACTGAGATAATTATGACTAATATTTTAGTGTATTCCTTTTTCTTTTCATATATGGACTGTCTGTATGTGTCTAAAATTCTTAATTACTGTATTACAGTACATTATAGATGTATCCCAGAAAAGCCATTTAGATATCTCACTTTTTATATATTTAGATGGTTTCTAAGTTTTATGACTTTAAAAAACGCTTCAGTGAAAATCCTTTTGCATAAATATTTGTTCTGATTTTAGTATATTTTGAGCATATCTGTGTAACATCAAAAATCTTATATACTCCTCTATTTTTACTAGCCAATTAAAAAAAAAAACACAACAGCCATCTATATACTTCATGCTATATATTTTTTGTTGCTAAATATAATTCAAAATAATGATTCCAACCTAAAAAAATTTGAAGACCCTCTCACTCCCCCTACAAACTCCATAGTATCCCTTAGGATCTGAGGCACACGGAGCAAGTTACAACACTCTTTTTACTTTTAGTGGGCATTAAGAATCTAAAAGAATGAAGTCAAGTTCAAAATTTAAGTCATAGGTATGTAGTGCCTACGGAAAACACTGAACACAGTTGAAATGAAGGATGAAACGATGGGTTTACTCCTATTCTGAAGGGCAATTAGGGACATGGTCTCTTACACTGGGTTAAATACCATCCTTTTATGCTTCCATAGCACCCCAACCTGGCTTATCTCCACACATGTTTAAACTGCCACATGCCCCCCTCAGCTGTGACACCCGCAGACGCAGGTGACCCACAAATACATCCCCTGAACCAGGCACCGCACCCAGGACCACCCAATTCTTCCTCACCACTACACGATCAGCATTCCCCACGGCCTCTGGCAACAAGTATCTGTTGAATGAATGAATGAATGAACGAATGAATCCATGAGTCCAAAAGAGGACCGATCTTACAACTTTTACCTTAGGCTTTCCTATGCTCTTGAGGGGTCTCATATTTTTGTTTTTGTTTTTTCCAGAGGTTTTTAAATACTTTAAGACTTCTAGATAAGTGGCAAAAATAGTAGAGTTCTCAAAAACTTCCCCTGATGTTAACCTCCTACTTACTAGCGGCACAGTGATCAGAACTAAGAAATTAACATTGTCCAACACTACTCCATCTCCTGAATAGTCTGAGGACATTCTGAGGACATTGTTCAGCAGTTTTGTAGAAGGTCCCTCCACTCAGGTTTGCTGTTCTCCTCATGAGGGGCTGAGATCACAGCGTCAGGAAGAATTAGCACAGTGGTGAGATGCTCTTCTCACGCCATCTCAGGGGAGACATGGTATCATATGGATCTTTTGCTGGTCGTGTGAACCTGAGAAGCTATGCTGAGTTCCTCCACTGGGAAGTTACTACTTTCCCCTTCTGTTCATTCAGAGCCAGACTCAGAACCAGAGTCACTCAGGCCCCGCCCACGTTCATGGGAAAGAGGTAACTTCAGCTCCACCTCTGGGACAGCGAACCCTCAAAGAATTTGTGAACATACGTACATGTTAAAACTACCAGAGCAATGAATACATATTTGGGGGGAGACAGTCTGACGCTGTGCAACTCTTCTATTTTCTCCATCAACTTCCGCTCATTCATTTTGGCATTCCTTGGTGGGTCCTGCCTGGGGCAGATCCTACCATGGTATCAAGTGGCACCTGATTCAAGTTCTCCTATGCGGAAGACTTTCCCTTTTCCCCTATTTATTCACTCATTTATTCAGATCAGTGCAGACTCAAATGGATGTTTATTTTATTCTTTGGTTTTCTAATCCAATACTGGTTTTATTAATATTATTCTGCAAATTGTCCCACCTTTGGCCATCGGGAGCTCTTTATCTGACACCGAGCATGACAATTAGGCGGGGGATCTGGAAAGGAAGTTATCAGGAACAAGGGAAACAGGCAAACAACGAAGAAAGAAGAGAACAGAAAATGAGCCAAAGGAACAACATCTTAGAACGAGATTTTAGAGAAAGATAAAGAAGGAGAAAGTCCATTGTTTCAAAGTAAGAACAGTCATAGCAGATGATCCGGGAATCTGCTATGGTATGATGTCTATACATATCTTTTCCAGTTCTGGTTTGACAGTGTACACTCTGCTACGGCAGCCGGGCAGGGAGGGCACAGCACCAAGAAAAGGAAAATGAGATACCGAGGCAAATTCCAACAGACCTAGAGGCTCCCTGCAGACCGCTGGCCCCACCCCGCATGTTTAAATACTACTCAGTTCGGATCAACATTCATTTTTCATTAATGCCCTTCTGAGACAATGGCTCTTTTATCTGTGGGTTATCTTCCAGCTCTGCTAAGACCAAGGACACTCTCACAGAAGATCTAAAGGAGCAGACCCTGATGAATTGGGAGTTTAAAATACGAATGGAACTTCCTTTGTCCGTCTTGACTTGTTTTATTAACATCTGAAGGTTGATTTATAGCAGATTAGCAGGCGGGAGAGGACTGTTTGTCCAGTCACTTTACTTAACACACACAATTAGAAAAAACAAACATTCAAAAATGGCTCGTTTCTACGAGCTAATAGATGGCGCCTTCGGTTCTAAAACAGTCGCTTCCCTCTGTCACACATCGCAGTGACCGAGGACAGGTGCGCGCCATCTCAGGACTGCGGGAAAACGTTCTACAGGAGATGCAGGCTGGAGACCTGGTTTTTCCAGGAACACAACGAGAGCGCCTGTCCCAGGGTATCTGGGGTAATGATGGTGGAGTCAGAAGGACTGGAGCTCAAATCCGGTTTTCACCTGGGGAGGCCTTGTGACCTTGAGCACCTGGTTTAACGCAGTCTTCTACCTGGTCAACTACAATAACAGAATATGAAGGCCCATGGCAGAAGGCTAAGTCAGGGCTCAAGGAGACGAGGCGCATGCCTAGGGCGGGAGGTTATAAACACTGCCTCTTATAGGCTAATGACGACAATGTTCTTACCGTCCTCATCGCCACACCTACTAAGGAGTCTAAGCAGGAAGTGGGGTGACCTCCGTTACCCAAAGGGAACACCACAGAGAGAAACGAATGGTCCTATTTCTTCGTCTCTTTGGAAGGAAACGCATACGTGCGAATCGTGTTAGTAATGAAAAGTCAGTCGGCATTAAGGAAAATTTAAGGCATTCATTCCACTGTGTTTGTACTTGAAACAAAGCATACTGGGCTGCCTGCCACCTTCCATGGTATGCTTATAACAATGTTCTCCAATTTTTAAAACCAAGGAATCCAAACATTCTCCTGTTTTTTAAGAATTCAACACTGATACTGAAATTTTCTGTTTCCTCAAGAAAAAGGAGTTTCACCTCAATGAGGGAAGGGACCTGCATGTTTTGTTCATGGTTTCTCGTCCAGTGCCTAGCACAGTGTCTGGTTCTTCATATTCCTGGGCCTCTGGTGCCTTATACATAAAATGGGCCTGCCAAATCTGGGCACCTCGGCTGGAACATTCTTACTGCTGTATATATATATTTTAAACTCCTGCGTGTTCATCACTTCTCACAGCTGCCACCGAGCCCTGCTTCTATCCATAAAGAAAAAGCTTTTCTGTATGTATTTCGGATATATTTTTAAAGATTTACTTATTTATTTTAAAGAGAGAGAGAGTGCCAGGAAGCAAGCGAGCATGCGGTGGGGAGGGCCAGAGAGTCTTAAGCAGACTCCCCTCTGAGTGTGGAGTCCGATGAGGGGCTCGATCTCACGACACTGAGATCATGACCTGAGCCAGAACCAAGAGTCAGACACTTAAACACCCATGCCACCCAGGTGCCCCTGGATTTCAGATATTCTTACATGGCCCAGCACTCAACCCTCACAACACTGTGGAGAAAATATCCTCATCTCCACCTGTGAATGTCAGCACACACGTCCCTCCTACAGTGCAGGCTGGCTTTTCAGATGCCCTTGGGACCAGCAGTTCATTGGTCAAAAACACATCTTACGGTGGGAACCATCAAAATAAGCCCATAAACTCAAAAACAGCAGGCTACTAAAGAATGAATGGGTCAACCAGGAAATTGAAGAAGAATTAAAAAAAAAAATTCATGCTGTAAACATTTTCATTGAAAACCTATAGCTAGATATTCACTGAGTAGTCTCTTGGGGTAAAGTCCAAGCATATTCTTCGAGGTGGTCTGAGAACGGATGAAGCTGATCCTTGTGCTGGGAAGCACAGAACTCAGCTAGGAAGGCGGTGGTCCTCAAATCGTGGTCCCTCGACCCCAGTCACCTAACATGAGGAAAACCTGTTAGAAAGGCAAATTCTCAGGTCCTCCCTCCAGATGTACTGAATCAGGACCGGGAGGGGCGGGGCCTGGCAATCAGCTTCCACGCTGACAGGTGATCCCGGTGTCTCAGTCTGCCCTGCGATACGCGGGTGTGGACGGGCGCCTGTCCCGGAGGCGGCTCAGCAGGCCGGCAGCATGGGCTGGGAGCCTTTGCAGAGCGCCTGATGCACGCCAGTCCTTCCTGTCTGCCCCCGTACTTCAGACGAACGTTAACATGCAGTCAGCTGGGCAATGGCAGGAGGCACCCATTCTTTAGCGTGGCTTTGACAGATGCAGCTCGGAGCAGCAAAATGGCACACTTTCGAATTGTAGCTAACATTTATAACTCTCAATTTTTCTAGTGATCAGCTGGGATCGCGGCACCAGGCAAGCCGGGCTACTCTGCCTCCAGCCGCCTGTTGCTGATGATCTCCCGGAGAGGAGAGAACCAGCCAGCCACTGTGATGACAATGCATTCCACAGCCAGGGAAATCGCAGCACGGGTGGCGGGCTCACCCCCCACTGGCCACTCAGGACAGGGACACAGAGAGGCCTGATCCCACCCCAGAAGCCACGTGCTCACTGTGTGCTATCTTCTCTATTTACCGACTTTATGTTGGCTCCATGAGAGCCAAGGAAGAGCCCTCCTTTTACGACTAGCTAATTTATAGCCACGCGGGTATAAACATTTCCTGGGTTCTTTTATCATTCACAACTTTGTTCTTTCAGTAATACTATCTGTCATTCTTTGTAGTTGGGTAAGCTCTTTCAAACCCAAGATATATCTATATTTCTAAATGGAATCTGAGATGAATTTTGATAAACATGCATTCTGTATCTTAATAAAAAAGGGATTTTCCCCCTTAACTACCTGAATATATAAATGTTTAAAAAGTTTCTGAAACCTGCCTTTGCATTAGGTGAAAATTCAATGTCAAAATAATATTAAAAATACACAAAACTGTAGGAACTTGTTTTAACCATGATGTGATAAATAATAAATCAGAATGCAAGTTACTCCGCGATTATGGGTTTTCTCCATTCTTTAAGCTCGCCTGTTCCACATCAGTGGATCGACAGCCCTTTAGTTTAACAATTATGCACACAGGCAATCTTGTTAGGACTGATAGAATGCTGTCACCGTCTTTGTCCCTGCCATGCAAAGATGCTACAGTCAAAGCTGTAACGTACCCAGCCTGCTGTGCACCGAGGCAGGGTGCCCAAACAGGAAAGTTCCAGCAAAGTTCCAATGGACTGAATAGGAGTTTTCGGGCTGGAGGCAGAATGCAGGGGACAGGACCCAAATATCCCTCTGTTTGTAGGTGATTCTTCCTGATTGGAGCTCAGACCAACTTTCAGCTTGTTTGGCTGGCTCGGACACCGTGCTCCCCACCCCCACCCCCGCCCCCCACTGGAAGCTAATACAGCTCAGGTGCTGCGCCTTTTCCAAAAGCCACGAGCCTCATTTTTAGCAATGCAGTCTCAGAAGAGGCCAGCCAGCCTGCTATCTCCTTGAGGGATATTTACTTACATATTCAGTTCAAATTTACAGTGCCTGGCTCGCGAATGAAATGCCACTTAAAAAGAGAATGCCATACCATTGTGGGAGATAAATCAAACAAGCACTTCTTATTTTAGCACATGCTGGAAATCACACATTTCTAAAGCAGTATGTAGGTTATCTGCACAACAGAAACACGTTCCACCCCTTCAGTACATTCCCCTGGCTACTACACAAACTAACCTGAAATTGCTTTCTTCGGCAAAAAAAAAAAAAAAGTCTTCTTACTGAAGAAACCAATTAACCCCTCTGATTCCTTGAAAGAATATGGTGATGATAAGGCAAGAGCCCTACGGGGGCAAGTTTAACCTCCGAGAAGGACACTTTCGAAAGGAGTAAGATCCAGGAAGAGCCCCCCCTGGTAGGTCAGAGTCATATTTATGACACGGTCAATGGGTTGAATTCACACCTCATGGGAACAAAAGGGGAGTAAATAAGGTTGGTCTTGTTAGCAAAAGGATTATTTACTTCTGAGAATGTATCCTTAACACATACCCAGCTCAGAGAAGTGGTGGTTTCACGCAGCTGCTCCCTACTGCTCCTGATTTCACTGACTCATAGGCAGGAGTCTTTACCAAGAATTGTTTTTCCAGTAGTGTTGATGGGTTTGCATTGAATCATTCACACCACTGGCCTTGCAGCCCACACACTCGGGAGGCAGCTGGCTTGGGGAGGGGGGGTGGAGGGTGAGCGGGGAGAGGCTGGTGCCCGCAGTTATTAGCTGTGGATGGCTGTTAACAACTTGGAGGCATTCTGTGTCCTTAGAACACATTCTTGATCTTTACACCTGAGTTTCTCTTGGTCTGGCTGCAGCACTGTTTGCGGACTTGGGGATATGTATTTCAGCTCAGGAGGTACCGAAGTTGCTGGGGGCTGATTCTCAGACCATCGTCTTCATGCAAAGAAAAAAAAAATCCTCACCACCAGAACACAACGGGTCACTCTCTGGGAACGTGCTTGAGTGCACTCCTGGGTGAGTCCGATAGTTACCTAGAAGTGCTGGAAAAAGGGCCTCAAAGCACTTGAGCCTCCATGCTTGGTTTAAAAAAAAAATTGTTTTTTAAATGAATGAATGACTGAATGAATGAAGCTGTGGGTCTGCGCAGAAGGAAGGACCCCCAGCCTCCAGCTCAGCGGTCTGGAAGCACTATGGAGGGTAACCGGAGCAGGGCCCAGCACTGCCTTCATTTATTGTCTGCAGATTTTCTTCTTTGCTTTCTTGATGAAACTGTCAATCTTCATAATGGTGTTAGCAATCACAGGGATGTGCTACAAAGCGGCTTTAAAGGCATCTGATAAAGAGAAAACCCATGCTCTCCCGGCCCTGAGCCCCCCTGTAGAGTCAGTTCTCGGTGATAAGGTTGGCCATTCTGGCTTGTACAGAGTACACGGAATCTGTCTTGGCAAGTCAGCCTGCCAGTACCTCGATGGGGCGAGGGAGACCACAGAGCCGGACCCTTTCTGGTCTATCTCACCGGCGGACTTGACATCACCACGGTGCCTGGTTCTGGACGGCTGCCCTGAGCAGCGGGAGGTGAGAATGCTGGGCATCCCAGAGGGACTGGTATTTCTGGGTTCCCCACTTTGAGCGATCTCTCCGGTCTAACACGGCTTCTAGACTGGCCTCTCCTCACGTGGGCGTAACTTGCTACAAGTGCATCAGCTGTGAGCTTTGGACATGCCAGCGCCCAAGCAAGTCCAGACCAGCCCCGTGGCCCACGCTCCATTCCCGTGCAATGTGCGATGGCAGGCTAGAGAGCCCCCCCGCCAAGGGGTCCATGAGAGCTCCCCAGTTCTCTCGATCCCCCCAAACCACTGTCAGAAGCAACGCCCTGACCCGAGAGCACCTGCCGTTCCTTCTCAGGGTGATCCCACACCAGCGGCTCCCCTAAGCCAAGTGGGCAAATTATCAAACTTCAGCACGCTTCAATGCCTTCTTTGTAGGCCCTCCATTTCTGTTATTCAGGTCTCCTAAATTGCAAACCATTCAAGGGCAAAGTGAGGTTTATGCTCCCAATTAGTTATTCTTGAAAACTAGGAGCTGTACTGCACATTAAAAAAAAAAAAGGGAAATTGCTTAGTACATACTCTGTGGGGGCCTCGGAACGGCAGGCGGTTCCACACACCATATGTGATCCAACATCTAAAGGCACCGAGGGGAGTAGAGGGCAGAGCTGGAGCCTCAACTCTGACTCCAAACCACAGAAGCCAAGAAATTCGGACTCGGAATGCAAAGTGGAGCGAGATTCTGCAAACGGTAATACCTATCAAGTCACGTGACAGAGGATCGGTTACAGCCCCGCGTGCTTCCCCTCTGCAAAGTGGCCGTGCCTTTGGCTCTGCCCATCGGGACACATTTGGATAGGGGCCCCTCAGAAGGAAGTTTGGGTCCCCCTGGATTTTATGAGGCTCTTGGGGGAACAACGTCTCTGCTCTAGTATCCTAGAAAGTTGATGGAACCCAGATAGGTCATTTGTCAAGCACTTACGTGCTGTATTTTTCCTGCTGGAAATTATGCCTTCGGCGAGGCAGGTTTAGGGAACGGAGAGGATTTGTGTGAAAGTGTGAGGCTGTCGACTCCCACTAATTCCTTCTCCTCAAATACGCCCCCAAAGGGACATGCATTTATGTGGCACAGCAGGCTGGCATGACCAAAATGACAGCGTTCTTTCCAATTTATACTTCTCAAAGAGAATAAGCAGACACGCAGTAACAAAAGCCTTTAGTCTAGATTTCATATCAGACACTTTGATGAATGGTAGCCTAAAGGGCAACATATTTATAAGTTTTAAGTCTCTCCTGCAACACAAACTGTCCTGATTTATCCCTATGATAAAGGCAGTTCTGAGAGCTACTTTCCCATATTTATTATTTTACAGAGGGGGAAAATTGTTGATTCAGCCCTCAATCTGCCACTGCTGGAATTATAAACGTTGGTAAGAGACCAATGCTGACGTCTATAAATATTAATCTCTTAGCCATAAGTTCTGGGCCTCCCTCCTCTTTCTTTCCAGAACATTTCCCCTTATTCTTGCTACATCTTACTCTATCAACGGGATTTGCTTTATTGGTTTCAAGCTCAAGATGATTGGAAAAAGGTAGCTTCTTTGAAGCCCATTATGGACAGGGTAGCTGATGGCCAGCAAAGCTCCAATACAGTATTTAAAATAAAGCTTTATGGACAAATGTTCATATCCCCTCTTACCAAATGAGAAAAATGGGCATTCTTGCCTGCTGTATGTACTCCCTGCTTTCAGGCCTTCCCTACTCCCAGTAAAAAGAAAAAAAAAAAGAAAAAGAAAAAAAGAAACCACCCCCCCAAAACCACCAAAAAACCCAAAAGCGACAACAAAAAAGCCTTCAATCTGGAATACTAGCTAATATTATTAAACTCACTTACTTAAAATATACTCCTTCCTACTCTGACCCTTGAATTTAAAAACAAAACAAGACAAAACACTCCCACTTTCCCTAAAAGCCTACTTGCTTGGTTTAAGTCATGGTTAATAAATCATTTCGGGGCTACACCTCAAGTCACTGCTGACTTCAGCTGCCTGTGAACCACTGGGAGTTTATTCATTAGCAAGGTATGAAAAACATCTGAACACAACCACCAGACTGTGTTTGTCTACAGTGTCAAAGTGAACTGTTCATTAGCATTTGTGAGAAACGATCAAGTCACCAAAGGGTATTAAGCCAACCTGGATGAGGGATACAGGCTTAGGGACTGATGTGTTAATTCACTCTCCTGGATTAAACACCGGAGACAGGTCCCCAGTACAGCTTCATCTTTCCTGGGCTAAGCATCAGGGTGGAAATGGATGCCCTCCCAGGAAGTAAAGGGCCAAGCTACGTTAGTATAGCCAAGTAATTAAACTGAAGTTTGCCTGCGTGTAAGATTTTGGGCTAAGTACAGTCAACGCCTTACTCTATGGGGCTGCATATTAGTGTCCATTATAGGTGAACACAGGGAATGATCTCTCCTGTTCTAAGAAGCACTTCTTGGAGATGGAGACTCTTTTTTTTTTTTAAGATTTTATTTACTGGACAGAAAGAGATTACAAGTAGGCAGAGAGGCAGGCAGAGAGAGAGAGGGAAGCAGGCCCCCTGCTGAGCAGAGAGCCCGATGTGGGACTCCATCCCAGGACCCTGAGATCATGACCTGAGCCGAAGGCAGCAGCTTAACCCACTGAGCCACCCAGGCGCCCGGAGATGGAGACTCTTAAGAGAGACTCCACCATCTCCAAAGAGATGAGGATTTTTCGAGGCAGTTTTCAGAAGTTTCACTAATTCCATTCTTGGCTAAATTTGAAAAATGCTTGGTATAAACACTATATGTGCTGGTTGAATTGGCTGCCAAAGATCCACTGAGATGTGGGATTCCAAGTGGATATGCATCTTTAATTAGTCTCAATAGATTTTGTATGTATTCAACATTAATCTATGCCACCTGTCCCAGACTAAAAGCATGAAAATAGTTCTTCCCAACCACTCTTCCACCGAAAATGACTCTGTTCCTTCTTCCAATAAATTCTGACGCCTCTGTGGAAGGTCTTAAATGTTGCTTTAACATCAGTTCTTCTATTATAGATTTTTTGTTTTTTATGGAACTTGCAAAGACTACTGCTCTGTGATTTTGTTAAAGGCAAAAGAAAGCAGGTCAAAGATACGTTATTAAAAATCCTGACCTGAGACACAAGCATGAGCCTCACACTTGCATTTTAATTGTACACAATGCATTTCTCATTTCTATTAAGCCTCCTAGCCAAAGGATTATATTCAGCTGCAACATTTCTCCAACTGTTGTATCTGCTCAGAAATCAATTAGTTTTTTAAGCTCATTCACTATAAACCAAGTCTTTTTTTTCTTATCAAATAGTTTACTTGGGCTTCAGATTTGTCCAGGTGCATATAAATAATGGTGCTCATGTTGGAATATACAAGAAAAACACAACACAAATGAACAAATGAACTTAAAGATCCCTTAGAATTAAATAGAATTTATACAACCACTAGATCATGAGGAATTGAGACAAAAAAAAAAAAAGAAAAAAAAATACGTCTTTTAAAGCCCCAGCATTCCATGAAGCTGTGTCACTAGAAATGTGAGCGGGGCAGATGTTGTGACGCCGTTCACAAATAACTCAGTTATTGCTCTCCAGAAGTACAGGGCCTCAAAAACAAGAACATTCTGCTTGCTAGGAATTCCTCATGAAAGAAAAGAAAGCAACATCACAAAGTGTATACGATGGAAACGCAAACAGAACAATTTTAACTTCTGCTCGTGGGTAAGCAGGTCAGAGGCCTTCATGTCAGGGCAGAAGGGTCATTACGGGGCTGGAAAGATAAACCATGTCCACAGCAGGCCTGTTTCCTAGAAAGCTACTCAGTTGTCTACTCATGAAAATAGTAGATATCCTACGGGATACTAAAAGCTGTATTTCTGACACGAGGACTAAAGAATGAAACTGTTTTGCTCAGTAAGTCACCTATTTTATGACCAGGAGCACCCTAAGAGTCTTAAATGGCTAGTTCTTTGCTAGATGTCAGAATTTAAAAAAAAAAAAAAAGAAGAAGAAGTATGTAGAATCAAAATAAAACCAAACCCACCCAAATAAAACTTTGACCACAACCAATAAGCTTGAAGCATCACGGCTGTTCAAATAAAGTATGTCTACAGCACTGTGGTTTATCATTTTGCTATCACATTAAATTTAGAAATGTCTCTTAAATGTTCCTCATTAACTGAACACATTATTCAATTCTGTGCTAAATTTCAAAATAGCTCTTTTAACTAGAAATGAGAAACAAGAAGTCATACCAGATATCAGCTTGATAATTAAATGAGTTCACCCATGTTTCAAAGACAGAGGGAAAAATGAAACCCACTGATCTTTGTTACTAGAAGCCTCATGATTTTTATCACATATTTAACCAAAGAACTAGGTACCTTAAATGCCAGATACAAAAATAAATTGTGTTTGGTTTTTAATTAAGTCTTTATCTTTGTGCAAAAAAAATAAATAAATAAATGTAGGCCTGGGGGTTTAGATTGTCATTTTACACAAAAGTAAATGGTAAATGCTTTCTACATGCAAAGCCATTAGATATAATTATGCAATGGGTAAAGCGTGTATCACACTATAAATGTCATTTGGTTTTACAGTTATAAACTCATCAACATTTATCAAAACATCGCCTGCAGAAAGAACGAGATGACTATAGCTAGTGACAAATTCAATGCCATCTTAGGAAATATGACAGAAGAGTGTCATGGTAAAACACGGACGTCCTGAAGTGGCCATCCCCATCCATGTCCATGTCACAGAAATTCTGTTCCCTCCAGAAAAGTCTCCCTACCACAGTGCCTTTCCGTGGGGTTTCGGGGTCTATTTTCCTCTGTGAAAATCACACCCCCAAGTCCCCGTGCTTCTAAACGTTGACATAAGGTGTAATTCCAGCCAGCTCGTGCAGGTCGAGGAACGTGTGAATTCGTCTAGATGAGCTTTAGGGTCTGATTTCAATTGCTTATCCAACCACACACCTCGTGCTTCTTAGTTAGTAATCTCTTAATGGAGTTCTGCTCAAATGGAAACCCAGGGACTATTGCTGCGAGGTCCCCTTTAGACAACAGGGGCTTGTTTCATATTTCTCGCTCTGAATCGTGGAATGGTACAGGTGCTTAAGCACGAACACCGGGCTCTGCCAGCACACTGTGTTAACAGTTCTCTTTCCGAGTGCCATTTCACTCTCCCCATCAATCTGGTACTTATCGCCCAGGGAGATTTGTCCCTTGAAAAACAAAATGGCTGGGCTTTCAAAAGTCTACTTCTTCCCCTGTCCCCATTTCAGTTCCACACCACTTGTTAATATAAAATCTTGACAACGGTCCAGGGTAATAATGCCATTGGCAGTGTTCCTGGTGGAGCCCCTCCGGTCCTTTGTAGCTCGGGGCCTGAAAACTGGGGTGGGGGGGTGGGGGGGGAGAGTGGACAATGACGAGAGCCACAGAAGCTGGAAGGAACAGTGGCTGGCTCTTGAACGTGTAATAAAGCCAAGTAGATTCGTAGGAAGGGACTCTGGTTTGTGCGGTCCTCAGATGCTATTACACCTTTCCTCATAGGCTAGATGAGTCAGCCATCTATGCAGAGCAGTATTTGTTGGGTGGGTAGCTTCCCCGGGACCCAACAAGCACAGCGGGAGAGTAGACCTCGTGTCTCCTTCCCGTACTGGGCTTCTGTCCCGATCCTGGCTCCTCACACGTGCCCTGTTCCTCGGCCACCCTCTTTCTGTGAATTGGACTCAGGGCACACTCCCCCACCACCTCCAGCCCCACAACCCTGTGTTCCTTTGCAGCGGAGTGAACAGAGGTATTTCCCCCCCTCCCCCCGCCCCCCGCTTTGGTCAAGGTCACATTTCAATAATTCTAAATGACCACCACCCACCATTCTCTTAACTAGCTCCAGAGGATCAAGCACTGTCAGGAAAACACTTGGGAAAACCCGGGTCCTTTCATTCCACAATGCCCCTTTCCCATGCTGCATCATTGCCCAGAACCAGCACCCCCCACCCCCCAGGGCCATGCTGCCCCTTTAGCTTCCCCATGGTTTCGAGGATACAATTAAGCCCGTGGACCTCGAAAGCAACCTCCTCTCTCCTCCACTTCCTTCTCAGCCTTTGCTACCTCGTTAATTCCAACTCATTTTGCAGATCTCTGCTCAGATGCCATATCCGTCAGGAGGCGCGACCTGACTTCATCCCCCGCCCCAAACACCCCCCAGGGAGGCTCAGGACCCCTCTTGGATCTCACAACATCCTACGCTTCCCCATCCTGGGACTTATAAGCTCTTGAATTCCTTTACAACATGACTTTAGGAAACGGATGCTTTAGTGTTTCCCATCTAGAAGAGAGAGAGAGAGAAATCTCTGTCAATTAGATTTCTATGGTATATAGGATTGACGATAAAAGGTATATGCAGTTCTTTGAAAGCAAAGAGACACCTGGGTTCAAGATATCATTAATGTTTGCTCTTTGATCCTACTCTTGTATTCTGCAAGTCACTTATTTAATAACAAATGAAGCATAACTGAAAATAAAGGTGTTTTTAAAGAGATTTTAGAGGGCTGGAGGGGGAGGAGTAGAAACGTATTTTAGTTAAAGGTTCATTTTAACTTTCTAAGAGGACTCGAGGAGCCTTAATAAGGAGACAAATAAGAATGCATTCGAAGATAATGGTGCATTTGCTACTTTAGGTTCCACATTTCTTGTTTTCTACAAACAGATGTATTTTTTCTTTACATTCAAGCTCAGCCCATTATCACCAATTTTCAATTTACTAGTCTTTTCAAATAGCCACAGAACATCCAGAAAACACAGAGGAGTATCCAATTCCATGACTCAGGTTCGCAGAAGCCTAGTTAGGACCATTACTTGTATTTAATTTCAAGCTTGCCAACTCATAGCTTCCGAAGGAGGGAAGGAGAAAACAGGTTATTTAAAATTGATGTGTTTTATCATTACCTATCATTAAAAAATGATGCTGTTGTACCATTTCAGAAGTAGCAGGCACTGAATATTTAATGCTTATGCTAGTATTTATTAATTTCACATTTCTGTGGGTCTTTATAGAATGCCTATTTTAAATGACTAAGATTTATGTTTTTAACAGACTCTCTGGCATTTAATTTCTACACACAAAGCATTTGTATTTGTGCTCAAAAAACTACTCAGTAGCACCTATAAATCGCGGAACTGATTAAAACAATAGGCACCATCAGGATTAGGAGGGAAAAAAGTCACACGTGGGGGCATCTGTTAGAGACGGCATATAGGAGGGGAGGAGAAGCGGTGACAGCGTGCCACTCACGGATATCCCTGTGGGATACACTCAGGCCAGTGAAACAGAGCCAAGCCAACAAAGCTAGGTAGAGACCGACAGAGAAACAGACACGAGGATATGCACATATGTCCTCATGGTGAAAAATAAAATCTTATACACAAAGTCATACATATCCACGGTGATTTGGAGGGCACCGACATATGGGTTCATTCTGCGATCTCGTTCCATCATAAACACCTGGAGGGCAAGAACTGTCTTTTACATGTAAATTTCTTTATTGCTCACGCCTCTCCAAACTTACTCCATTTGTATTGACAACTGTATTTCTTTGATAATTAGTCATTGATCGGAAGGCTGCAAAAAGCTTCCGTGGGTGCAAATGAGCTCTTTCCACCCTGTATGCTCAATTCATCTGTATCCTCAGCCAGCATTCTGGGTCTCCCGTTCTCCTGTCCTCAGACTGTCATCTGTCCCCTGCTCCTTCCCTGCACTAAGCATCCTACTAGCTCTGCAGCAGCGGACAAAGAAAAGTCGATCTGTGCCGAACGCTAATAAAGACCACATTTTCTCAACAAGATTGCATCCAGTAAATTGCGAGCCTGAGGGCAAAGTACAGAATGGGGGAGGCTTGTCAGCTCGGGAGCATCTCACAGTGGTAGCCAAGAGTCAGGCTGAGTAGACAAGAACATATCGCTGACCGGCAACACCGTGCCCACCACAAAGCCGGCCACAGAAATATCTTCTGCTATGACAAGTTTTTGTTTTACCTCTTAGTATCGTGAGTCAGCCCCGGCACCCTCAAAGCTCTCATCAGTCACCAAACTCTAATGTTGTCACAGGGACTGGATGAAAGCGTAGCCTGAGAAAATCCAGGGGGCTCACAAGCTCCCTGAAATGCATACTAAAGACTCAGGTAGGTTCTCGTCTTTAATTTAGTAACACAGAACGTGCACAACACCATCATTAGCATGACGACAACAGTCCCATGGTCCACTGAGATCACGGGGACCATTCCACTGAATGTCAAGCTCAAAGCAGAACTTAACTAGTAGGGAGGCTAGTTATAATCACCCCATTGCATCCCTTCTGATGACAGACATTAATCAAAGCAATACAATTACACGGGGTCACATTGGTAAGGAAGGGAGACTCACAGGCCCTTCTTTACACTTCATAAAGTCCCCGCTCCAAATAAGTTTTTACACACTATCCCCATGCCTGGGTCACGGGGAGAAGGCTTCTATTAATGGAATTTAATTTTTTGCTCCATAGTCAAATGCCACTGATTGTACATTTACTACGGACAAAATGTTGAAAGTAGAGAAAAGAATAACCTACATTCCCCTTCTCAAAGACCTTATGGTCTGGCTGTAGAGACAGGATAGACAAATAAAAAGGGAGAAGAGAACAAAGCCTCTGAGTGAGGGCTGGGGTTCTAAGCTCCATGGAGCCCCTTTTCCACTTGCTGTCCAACAGATAGCATTCCTTCCCTTCGTCAGTTTCTCTCCTCTCTGAGACCGCACTGACGGGGCTCATGTCCCTCTCCCTACCTAGCCTGCAATTCTCGCCCTCTCCCCTACCGCGTGTTCACCCCATCTCACGGCTACAGGTCTGCACAATAAACCCCCGCTTCACCATGATCTGTGGGTTGCCATGAAGCCTCGCCTGATTCTGTTGTGTAGGGGTGAAATTTTCTGCTTCTTTGAGTTCCAGGTGCACTGTTATAAATAAAAATACTATCTGCTTCATGAGCTAAAATGAGGAAATATATGCAGAGCACTTTGAACAGTAACGAGCACATAGTAAATGCTCAGTAAACGTTAGCTATGTTTATGACTGATCACAGTTTATGATAATATATGTGGGAGATATAAACAAATTAAAGAAAAAGAACCAGTTCTTCAACAACTCAGGATTTAGTAGGATAGATAAGACAAATCTTCATATAACTAGGATACAGGACAGGATCTGATAAAGATCCTATGCATGTTTTAGAAAAGAGTAGGGATTAAAGTGGGAGAAGGAGGGCCTTACTTGGAGATGACTATGCAGGGCTCAGAAAGTCAGGGAAAGAAATACAGACTTCAGCCCACACATGCCAAAAAGATGAAGGTGGCTAATGGTGTATGAGTGTGGAGGGAATGGAGTAAAGAGGTATCACGCAATACACTATAATCTTGGAAGAAATCTACAGGGGTTTGTAAGATGGATTAAAGGGTGTGTGTGTGCATGTGTGTGCATGTGTGTGTAATGAGAGTGGGAGGTAAGGGGACCACACAAGTGAAGGGACCAGCTAAGGGCTTACTGGAGCCCTGCCAAGCAAGCGATGCTGGCCCGAACCTGGAGAAACGGCTCTCCTAAGTAGGAAAGATCAGATCCTAGAATACAATGGAGGAGCAGTCTGTACCACCTGGACCATCTCTGAGTGGCGGTGTGGAGGAAGGGAGGAAGGAATGAAGGGCAATGTCAAGAGCAAACCTGGACAGCTAGGACTCATCCATGAAGCTGAGAAGGCTGGTGGACATGGGCAGGGAAGAGCAGGAGACGCACTCAAGCAGCTGAGGGATGGGGAGCTCCACATTTTCAGCATGAGCTCAAGGGTAAAGAGGGATGCAGATATGGAATCATCTGAATCAAGATCACAGCTGAATCAGACCCTCTGAGATCAGTGGAAAGTAGGCAAATTCCCAGGATTGGGCAAGACAGTCTCTAAGAATGTCACTCCTTCCGATCCCATCTCCCACTAGGTCCTTTGTGGTCAGACTCTTAACAACCCACAAATCAGAAAATTTGATGCATTAGCACTTGTTTCTAATTACGGCATCTTTAAATAGATGTTCCAAGGTTGCAAAAAATGGAGTTTGGGTACGGTCAATGCCTACCAATGGGTTATCAAGTGAAATCAGACAAATTTTACGTTTTTAATCCCTCAAGTCTTTCACAGAGACCACCCAACAGAAAAGTGTCAGGCTAAAAAGGGAAAAATCCTGTGCCTGGCCTTGACTTTCTTCCCTGAATATTTGAGATCTACTTTATGCTAAAATTGCTTCTCCTTTCTAAATGAAAAACAGTTAAGAGCCCAGGGATTTGTACTGGGGATTCTGTATTAGATAATGCAGGAAGAATTTTGCTCCCTTGTTTTCCAACCTTTAGGAGAAGACTGAACTCTTCCTTGTTCTATCGCAGAAGAGAAACATTTAAGGGCCAGGGTAAACGTTATGACCCTCCAGATTGTATTGTTCTGTCTAGTATCAGAAATGAAATAATTCCTCTATGGTAAACAATATTCCAAACAAAAGCTCCTTTGGCAAGAACGGGTCGGGGGGGAACCAATTTATGAAAATACATGTAATTTTTCACACACATCCGAATATATCAAGCACATATTTCGCCGTGGGCACCAGTTCAGTTTAATTAGAACAATATTCCTTCCTACGTCTAAACTATCATCCCACCCAGCTCATCATGCTGTAACCTTCCCCTTCTCCAAATGAAATTATGGTGAATCAGTACCCTAGGACGAGTATGTGACTTGCATCACGGCAAGCGATACAAAACTAAGCCCCTTCTCCTAAGAGGACAGCAGGCTCGGCCACACCACAGGCTACCATCAAGCCACCGGATTTAATCCAGTTAAACACAAGCCTTCATTAGTAAGACATTTGCTATTCAGTTAAGGATGTGAATGTGGAGTTAATAACCACACCTCCCCCCACCCCGGACTGTTATAGTTGTGTGTTTTAAAAGTTATAAAGTGACAAAGAGCGCAGACAGGGTAGAGCATGCAGGGAAGGCGCCGGCAGTAGGGATCTCTCAAACCAACACACCACCTTTCCTGGGTGCCATCGGAAGACCAGAGACTTCTCAGTCGTCGCCGGCTGATCGTTCCTCCAGCATTTGGTATGGGGAGTATATGTAAATGTGGCCACATAATGGAATGGCTTTTTTCACTAAAATGGAGTCTGTGCAGTTTCCTTTCTAGAGGGGTTATAAAAATAAGCCTTTTATTGCTTGCATCTCCCAATTGCTTTATTTGGCATAGTGATGAAAAATGCTGAAATTTATATATAACATGGCCACCAGATAAGAAAGCAGGGAAAGAAAAAGAACGGGGATTAATTATCAGTCCTACAGAATGAACTTTACTCCGATAAGGTAATACAGACCCTGTAGGCACAGAAGATGACAAAATTATAGCAGGCCTAATACACAGACAGTTACTCATATTGTATACAAATCCAAGCAGACCTCATGCAACAGCTAGGGCTCAGATCTTCCCAGACCCACGGCGTACGGCTGCTGCCCAGGCTGGCAGACAAGGGGACGTCAAACAGGTACATTTCCTATCAAGATGTGGCTTTAGCAACAAGTTTACTGATTTACCTAGGAATGTGGTCTCTCGGTGATTAATGATGAGGAATTCCACCAGGACAAGTAACTTATCCTTAATGTGTCCTGCTCAGAAACCGGCAGCAAAGAGCGGCACATCTCCCCAGACAGTTTGTCAATTTCAGCTTCTCGATGGAATAGAAATAAGAGCTCGCTAATGACAACTGTGAGGGCCATGGCCTCTCTGGCCTTGACCTAATGTTAGCTATAAATGGATTGGGCTCCCAGGAGATTGGGAAACCCACCCAAGTACAAAGCAGAGTCTATTTCTTTCATTAGGGACCAGAGCTAAGAAAGAACCAGGCTGTGTCTTTTTGCCTGAGCCTTCGTAAAGTCATGGGTCATGAAAGACCCCTGACCACAATTAGGCCAAGCCATTCTGAAGAGATCTACCAAATCTCTCAGGGGGTATAGGAGCCAGGCTCTTTTCAAGTATAGGGAAGGGCTAAGAACTCCTAGCGAAAATACACAATAAATAATAGGAGTATTAATTTAGCCAACATCAAGAGTTTGGTCTAGGGAATTATTCCCCTTGAGATTTGAGCTTAAAGGGAATACCAAGATAAATGTTATTTTGGCCTCTTAGAGGGAAATGGTTTTTTTTTTTTTTTTTTTAAAGGGGGACAAAGATATTTTCAAAACAATTCTCAATTTTTTCCCAATTTTCTATGATAAATTATGCATAAACTTACTTCGAAGTTGGTGAGCTTTCGAAAATCACTGCAATCCAGCTTAAGATACTGAATGGCCACTGCCAGTTTCATCTGCCAAATAACAGAAGCTGTTCTTCAAGGAAGTTATTTAGTGCTAGGAGAGTTTAAAATGAGTCTGCTAAAAAAAAGATGGACCTTCAGATCCAGGGGAAATATGCAGTACAAGGTATACCTTGAGTGGAGATACATGAGCTGCCTGTACATGCATACATGCTGTACTACAGCAGTTTTCAATGAAAAAACCCTTGATTCCTAATACAAAAAAAGAATTTGCTTTTCAGCTAAACAACTGATGTGCAAAAGGTAAGTTAAAAGTTGCAATACCGTATTTAACAGCTAACTGAAGAGAAACACACACACACACACACACACACACACACACACACACACACACACCATGTCATTGCCATTTAATCATAGAGTTAAATAACTGGTTCGTTTTTCAGGTGTCCTTCTATTTTCCAGACATTTGGAACAGGCTTTCCAAAGTACAACGTGTACCGAAGACACACAAATCATCCATCTGGGAGTTTTGTTGACACTGCTTAGTTTGTCTGAGTTCAGTAAGTTTCTTCTAGTTCTTCTCTTAATTATTATTTTTTGTTAGGCTCTTAATAAAAATAAGAATTGATAAATAACTCTTGCTGATTACTATATGCCAGATACTAGGGATATCTCATCAGCTCATGCTACCCTCACGGTATTCCTATGGGAAAGGTTCAGCGATTAACCTCACTTTACCCAGGAGGACACCAAGAGGATACCAGCCAAAGGAGCCCTGCTGACTGGCGCTTAAGCCAGGGTTCAAAGCCAGGGTCTTGTACTGGATGGCATGAGCCCTGAACTTCCAGGCTCTTATTTGATATGCACTTCTCTCGTGTGTGATGACCTAGATACAGAACCAGGAAGAAACACACAAGGTCAGACCCGGCACCTAACCTCGGTGTTCAAGCACAAATCACAACGCGAGAGGAGTCTTGAGTCTTATTGAAGGTGCTATAGTTAGCAATCTGGGTTAACATTCACCACTGAGTTCCTATTATAACACTGGAAAAAACATAGCCTAGAATGCCCATGGGCTTTGTTCTCTCATTCACTTCGAGGAAAATGTTGGTTATTTGCCCTCTAGGGAGCTGCGAGGGGAAGACCAAGGGTTCCCCTAGGGATTGTTACAGTTGACAAATGACCAAGGCAACACTCCATGGAGGATGCATTTTGGGTTTCTAGACGACGCATCTTCGTACGCCAATCTCTTCCACGGGCAAACGTGGTAGAGACTAGAGGGCTATGGATGAGGGGACGGCCAGGGGCTTGGCAGTGATTTACAGGGGAGAGAAGGGTGTAAACGTGAGGATACACTGATGCTAAAATGGCAAGTAAAACGAACTGGGGGTAAGAACGAACCCAGGCTTATAGTCAAATAAGGTCTTCTGCAGAGCTCAGAAATTACTGCCCTTTAACGCACACCAAGGCAAATGGCCCCATGAATCCATCTTTTGCCGCTCCGTGGGCTGAATTATACTCTGCACGGTATACTAAAGACAGCCATGAACAGCTTTTATAGCTTTGATAAATGGCTTTTTAGTTTAGGTTGCATTATGAGAACAAAACAAGTGGTCGTGAATCATAACACTTTATGGGCTTCATATAGTTTTCTAAAATTAAGCCTCTAAATTATACTCCGCCCTCATTAGGAACAGCATCCCAGAAAGAGGAAACCATTTCTGGGAGTATGGTAGACCTGTGCCTGGAGGGCCCCACGTAGGATTAAAGGGATGGGCGCTGAGGAACCAAGGGTGTGGCAGCAGAACGACTGTCTGCTCCCCAGGAATCAAGGGGGACCTTGACTGTGCCCAGCTGGAGTTCACTACCCATATGCGAACAAGGGGCAGAGGCCAACCATTTTCCAATCACAGAAGGCAGGTGCAGGTATGAGGAGAAGGGAACCCATTCCTATGCAAAGCCAAAAGAGGAGGAGGGAAGAGAAGAGGTTCTAAGCCAATCAGCAAGCATTTCCTGAGTCTCTTCCATCTACTGAGTAGATGGTGAATAACACCCTACAGAGTTGAAAAAGCAGCAGAGGGGCGCCTGGTGGGCTCAGTCAATGGAGCGTCTGCCTTGGGCTCAGGTCATGATCTTGGAGTCCTGGGATGGAGTCCTGCTCAGTAGGGAGCCTGCTTCCCCCTCTCTTTCTCTGTGTCAAATAAATAAATAAATAAAATCTTTAAAAAATAAATAAAAATAAAAGCCTAAAAAAGAAAATAAAGGCCATTTCCCTCATCCAGCTAGATAGATAAAAGGCAAGAAGAATTCAAGGGAGCAGAAAATTAAATGCCAATGTCCCTAGGTGCTACTATGGCTACTCTTGATGTTCTGGGCGAGGTGATCCATGAGGACAAGCGGGCAAGATCTGGGCCAGGTGCCCCATCTGAGCTCCCAGGGTATTGGTACCCCTGTCTTAGCACCGACTGTGCTGCTGAAAAGGCATGACCTTGCCTGCATCGTCCTGCTGTGTAAGGTCTTTCAGCACAGAGGCCATGCCCACCTTGACCTGGGTGGGATCTCTAGGACCGTGCTCCATAGCTCTGGAATTGGCCTGAACGCAAACCAGGGAGAAAGGGGGAGGAAATGCTCAGAATGGGATCGGGTCTTGGGCTAGCTCCTAAAGATGATAAAATTATTGAGGGTGAAAGAGGCCTTTCAGGCAGAGAGACCTGCAGGAAACAGGGTGGAGGCTTAGGAGCACAGACGAGTGTGCGCAACGCCAATGAAGAGAAGATAAATCACACCATGGCTGGACAGACGAGCACTTGTAGTTTGAAGCCTTGCGGCTCCTAGAAATGGGTCCATTACTTCACGACCTAGAGAAGATTTATTACCGTACTGTTACTAACAGAAACGGACAGGAAATGTCTTAATACTACTACTGCCAACGTTGCCCATTGCCAGAAGAAGTCATTCCCATTCCCAGCACAACAGAGGGCGGACAATGGCTGGCCAGTCCTTTGCTAGAATAATGCTCCCTCCTACCATTCCTCTTCATTAGATTTTAATGTCAGTTTCACTGTTCCAGTTTACCAATTATTTAAAGGTTATAGTCAGTCAGACAAGGTTCGTTTAAAAAAAAAAGATAATCTTCAAAAAGAATAAAGCACGTTCATGCAACTTTAGAATCTGTCACCGACCTCAATTCCAAATGCTCAGTTTTCTCCTCTCACTACCCACCAACCACCAAAATATAGGGCCATTTTGATAAGTTAAAAAAAAAAAAAAAAGAAAAAAGAAGGAAAAAAATTCTAATGCTTTTTTAAAAGGTAGGTTTAGGCTATATATTAAAGCCAAGATTATGTATTATTTTCCACCTTAGTATTTTCCTATTTCTTTTTAAAGGCATTAGATCAATAACTCCTGTTCTCCTATTTCCAATGTCTAAGTGGTTAACCCAGGATTTTTCCAAGTTTGTTCTTATTAAATGAACTGACCAAAGTCTTTACTTCCTAGTTAAATGGACTCTTTCCAAGAATGCCATGGAAGACAAAGAATCCAACTGGTTCAGTGGCTCAATCCAATGAAGCATTCACCCTCGGCCTCTGACAGCTCAATCTCAATGCTTCCTGACAGTATGAAGGATTGCTAATTTCTTACGCTCTCACTGGTGGTTCTTAAATGCTCACCAATGAACCAAATGTTGATCAGTCAATGCCAAGGAATCAGAAACCAAATTGCCAACTCCCTGATTTATAAGTCCAAAGACTCAGGTTTAAAATCAGATCGAACACCTTAGAATTTACTAAAAAATGGTTTAATAGATGCATTCACAATGAAAACATTTGGGAATGCGATTTGTAATTTAAAGGGGGAAGGCTATTATAGTTCATAACACCTAGTATTTACTGAGCACTTACTCTGACAGAAACTGTTCAAAGTACTTCCTCCGCATGAACTCATAAATCCTCAGCAAAAACCCAACGAAGTAGTACTCATCCCCATTTTACAAATGGGGAAACCAAGGCACCAAAGGTTACTGACTTGCTCAAGGTCACCCGACTACTGTCAAAGCCTGGCACCGCTGGTAGAGGTTTGCAGGTGTGGTGTCCGTGATACGAAGCAGTGTAATGAAGGGAATCAGTGGACTTGGACTGGAAACATGAAGAAAAATGAACATGCACAGAAGGACTGTTGTGTTTCTCCTTATTTCACTTCATCCTGAAACAAATACAAAGTGGGGAGGGGAAGCCTCATTTTGATAGATGAGGAAGCAGAGATACCAGGTAATTTGTCCAAGAGCCCCCGGGAGGCCATGGCTGAGCCTTATGCACGCCCTGCAGGTGTGCCCCCCCCCCACCAGCTCACCTGTCCCGCCTTCCCGCAGGGGGGTGGGGGGTAGAGTTTGGCTCTCAGGGACTATGAATCCCCAGAGCCTAGCCTGGAACCTGAAACCTCCACATTCAGTGTTTGCTTTCATTTAGTGTTTTCGTCTATAAAACTACCAAAGATGTGGTTATTGTGAGGAAAAAATGAAATAATTCCTTCACCCCCCCAACCCCAGTTTTATTGAGGTAGGATTGACATGAATACATACTGTGTGTATTCAGGTTGTACAATGGGATTTTGTAAAAAGGTATACAACGTGATGATTTCATATACGTATACGTTGTAAAATGAGTAGCACGATCAAGTGAATGAGCACATCCATCACCTTCCACAGTTACCGAGGGGAGTCCTAAGAAAGCATCACAAACACTCTAAAGCCATAGGCACATGTAAATTGTAAAACTACAGACAGTAACAGGCACAATCAGCTCTCCGTTCTTTCAAAGGCAGTGGTATTTCAGATGCATAGAACTCATTTTTTTTTTTTAATTAGCAAACTGAATATTGTTACTAGCCCTATGCCCACTGAAGTTCATTCTGATTGTAGGGCAAACACATATCACCCACTGTAATCAATATTCAACAAGGGGAAATATAATGCTACATTATAATCCTCTTTCTTACACACACACACATACACACACACACACAGGGACACAAAGGGAGTTTTCATTTTCTTTAGGCCACTAAACACCTATTAACCATTTCATTAAAGCCCAGGGCATTCAGCTTGTATACAAAACTCATTACTGTATGCATTTGAAAAGGAATTTAAACTGACCTGACAATGGACACAATAATGAAACAAAATTCTCATTACCATACTCTAAATAATAATACAAAAAAAATTAAGCCTCAGGAATATTTTAATGTTAAGATAAATGCCAGGTTCAAGCCCAATGTGCGGTTGCTTGGGATTTCTAGTTTGAAACAAAACCTAACTGGGGTAAAAGGTACATTCTGGTAGTTCAATTTGTTATGTTCTGGATAGCGTCTGTTTTCATAGAACTACCTTTCTCCCCAATTAAGGAACAATTTTGCCAATCAGTTTTGCTGGCGACTCAGCCTCACAAAAGAGAGAGGAAGGGGAAGAAGCAGGGGGTGTCAGGAAGGTTGCCCGTACCTCCTGTCACATCACTACTGATTAAAGGGGCTCGGAAAGAACAGAAGGAAAGTGCATTTCAAGAACAACAGAACCTTTCAGCGAAAGTACACTCGCCTAATTGAAAAGCGACTCGGAGCTGTTATTTTTATAGCCCAAAATGCTGAATCATTCCGTAAACAGTTTTGCAAAATCAATAAGAGAGAAGTAGTTCTCTCCCGCTCCCCTCTCCTAACCAGTGCCCGTTGGAAACAATGCCTTTCCGTTTCTCTCCGGTTTAAACTGAGGGCCAAGCAGCCAAGGAGAAGCAAGAACACATCACGTTCTCTCAATTAAGAATGGCATGCTGGGCTCGTATACATTGCGGTGAAGTTTTTCTCCTGAAGTTTCTACGTGGATGATCTCTGGCGCTGATAAGCAGGTTCTTGGGAGATGAGACTCTAACATGGGCCTCCATGGGGACTGGTGGATGATTAGTTGCTGTTATTCCACTGAAAGGTACGAGGGAAGGAAGGGAAAAGGGCAAGCCTGGATGCCTGGTTTAGAATCAGGAAAACGGCAGGGGGGGGTCCTTTGAGAGTGGGCGATCTGGCCACCCAGATGGGTTACGCCCATGTTGCCGGCTCTCTGGGCACCTGCCAGGGAAAAGCGTTCAAACACGGAGAACTATGCTGGAACTACGTCACAACGGCAAAAGATGGTTCTGTGGCGTAGTGACAGCGGGAGTGGCCTCTAAGATTGGCTGCAGAGAAATGCTGAGTTACAAATGGTGACCAAACACAAATCTGTTATCTTTCTAGGACAGATAAAGAAACAATCGGAAGAATGGTGGTTGATCTAACCGTTCCTTTTGGGATCTGCAACATATACCGAGACAGATTCCTATTTATTGAGACCTACTATGTGCCAGTTACTCCTGGAGGCACTGTGCACAGCGGTGAATGCATCGGACCCGTCTTCACGGAGCTCATGTGCTAAAGATGTGGGTCAGACTATAAAGACGCAATAACCTATGTCGGGTGATGATCAGCACTTTGAAAAACACAGCTGAGGTCATGCAGTAGAAAGTACCATATGCGGGAGGTCGAAGTTTCCCACAGTGTGCTCAGCAGAGCCCGTGTGATGAAGGGACACTTTGGCAAAACGTGGAGCGTGTGGGGGGCCAGGGTGAAATGGGGATCTGGGAGGATGCGTGTTTTAGTTCCCAGCAAATGGAGCAATAAAGCAGGGGCTCTCCAGGGAGAATGGGCTTGGACTGTTCCAGAAACAGTGAGGAAGTCAGCACGGTGAGGGGTTAAGAGATGACAAGAGAGAACATGGCTGGGGTTCTAGGAACTCACACTTAGAACCAAATAAAACACTACTTCGCCTCCAGAATACCAGGAGAAAAATGACTTTTCACAACAAATATTTCAAATGAACTGCCCCCCCCCCCCGTTTTGCTACTTGAAGAATTGTAGGTTTATTTTGTATAATCATCAATCACAAACCCGTTTCTACAAAACCGAGAGTTTTAAACTAGTTGATGCTAAGAGAGTACATTAAAGACAGAACAAACAAGAACTACATTTGGGTACAACAGACACTCACGGGGTCCTGTATCATGGAACTCATCATGCTGCCCTGTCACTGTCTGACACTTGTCTCCTTCCTCTCGAGATAAAAAGGGCTTTATTTACTTCACTGCAGTGGCCTCTCACTGCCCAAGAAGTTTGTGGCTTGGACGAATGAAAAGCTGGATAGGCACTCAGCTTCCCTATCTTGACCTTGCTCCTGTGACTTCAACCCAGAGGTCCATGACTCAGATGGCATCAACTCCCCACACTTGTCTTCCTCCCTCCCCGGCTGGGGACCGTTTATCTTACACTACCCCAGCTTAGGGCGAGCAGTATGCCAATGGTGCTTAAAAATGGCTTTTCTGGGGGGGTGCCTGGCTGGCTCAGTCAGTTAAGCGACTCTTGGTTTCAGCTCATGTCATGATCTCAGGGTCATGGAATTGAGCCCTGCATTGAGCTCTGTGCTTAGTGAGGTGTCTGCTTGAGGATTCTTTCTCCCTCTCCCAACGCCCCTCTCCCTCCTCACACTGGCTTGTATGTTCCTTCTCAAACAAATAAATCTTTAAAAAAAAAACAATACAGCTTTTCAGCCTGTTCTCAGGAAGAAATCCTAAGAAGCTGAGACATTTCTGGAGATGAAAGTGAAGAGTGTTATTTATTTACACATTTGATGCTTTCAAGAATGAGAGATGGTCCCGAGCAGCATGATAGCGTAGAACCCTCTGATAAATGGAGGTGTCCACGTATCTGTACTGCCCCACAGGGTGGACATGGGACCTGTGATGCAACGGACCACGGGGAGTGTGGCTAGAGGGACCAAGGATCCGAATTTCTAGTTGTAGTTCATTTGACTTGGCTTACATCCAAATGGCCATCTGGGGCTAAGTGGCTCCCGCGGTGTGCAGCTGGGGACGAGAGCCTCCTCTCCCAGTGTCTTCTCCTGCAGAGGGGTCCGAAGCGATTTGAATACAAGTTCCCTGAGGGCCAGAGCCTTGGTGGTCATGCTCAGAGCCTGAGCAGTGCCTGAGATATTCTTAGTCGTCTGTGGAATCACACATGTGCACACCCATTGGTGAGCGAGATGTGGGGTAGGGAGGGAGGGGAGGGTGAGGTCAGGGTTTGCAGAGGCCTGGACGTACCCACTGGGGACACCGTGGCATTGTCTATACATCGTAGCTCTAAAGCTCGGAGATCCTTCCGATGGGCATGCTTTTCTACGTGGATGCTATGACGCACTCCTGTGCTTGCTTCTTTTCCCCCCAAGAGAATATTTTGAAATTAGAGAGGAATTTGTTATGCGAACGCTGGCTGACTTTGGGAGCTGACGGTTCTCACTACAGAAGGCCGCGGGAAGTCTGACATGCTAGAAGCCACTCGGCTCTCTCCTCGGCTTTCCCGGAGACATTTCACAAGTCGGGCACACCGTGCAGGAGGGATGAGTTTTTTTTTCCCACCTCATTTGTGATTTTTGAGTAGGAAATTAAAACCTGTACACAGGAAAAGAAAGAAGGCCTGATGTATTTGATCAGGGATGCTTTATGAGGAATTTATTATCAGGTAGGAATATCAAATGAGAACCAGAAACAGCAGAGCAGCCCAAGAAAACACCAGCATTTGACAAAATAAAACAGACGCTGATGGGCTGGAGCTATTGATGGCTGAGGGGATAAGGAAAATAAAAAGAGGAAATTAGAACAAATAAGACGGATGATGTAATTAAGAACTGAAAACAAGCACGGAGGAAGAGAAATTTGAGCTTGCTGGCTCTGCAAAGTGAGCTATTTCACTTTTTTTTTTTTTTTAAATACCAAGGGAGGTATGTTTAGAGCCTACACAGACCCTAAGAAAATTCAGTATTTAAATAGCCAAACCTCAAATTGGGTCCGCGGTAGGTTGAGGGTTCGCATGGACCGGTGTCCTGTCTTCAGCAGACCAAACCAGCTCCAAATACAATAGCTCAGATCACCTTCAGTGGCCTGACATTAACTCTCCATTGCTCCCCACTCCTTGTTCTCCTCTGATTGCCTTCAAGATAGTGTGGGGCCCAACAGGAAAGGGATCGCTATAGCAACCGGGAAGCTCCTTTTATCTGAGTGGAGAAGGTTCTGCAGGGCTGGGCAGGAAGATCCAGAGGGGAGAGCCAGGAGAGGAGTGCCCACTGCCTAGAGATTCTTAACTGGAATTCTTAACTGGAGGATGTGTGTTCCAGAAAATGATTAATGCTCGGAGGAAAAAAAATGTTCTAATTGAACGTACAGTAATTCCGAATTTTCTTTTTGTGTGACAGATAAGATATAATCGTTGAATTTCTTTCTCCAGAGGCTTTGTAGGAAAAAACCCTTTGTGGAAGCAATATCTTTGGTGTCTGAAAGATAGTCTTTTTATATGAAACAAATTCTGCATTGGGTTTACTAAAAGCATCCACCTGCTTATCAATCTAAAAGCTGCATCTTTAAAGGTCACAAGTGAAGGAAAATCAGATAGACTCATTCTAATTCCTAGCAAACGGGAGCTCATTTCTCCCCAATCCACCCTGCAGTGCTCGGCAGCGTGACCTTTCACTTACAAAGAGAACAGCAGATTTCTGTCTCTCATGTGCTATCCTTCCATCCTCTTCAGGAATTAAATGCAGTTTTGATATTATTATTAACTCACTTCCATAATATCCCACTGGAGGCACCCATACATTAGGATCTCTGAGCCAAAATGTCCAGCCCAATCTCTCTCACGATCACTTGGGCCTGAGAAGGGATATTAATTAATAATAAAAATAAACAGTTGGAAAAAAAATAATAAAAAACAGTTGAGTATATGGCACTCTGGGGTCCCAGAGCTCTTGTGAAAACCTGTGGTCTGCAGCAGGGCGTGAATTTAAAAAAAATATAAATAAAATAAAAATAAGGCTTTAATGGCATGCTCCTCTTTAACTCTGACACATTTCACTGGGAAATCAGCCTTTCTTTGGCATCCCTGAGAATACGGGCGTCTGAGTCATATCAGTAAGTTAAGTAAGCAGTCTACCGGAAACCTCTAGAAAGTGCACCGGGGGAGGAGCACCACGTCGAAGAGTGATGATGACTAGGGTCTCGTCTCTGTTGCTTACCACCCGCTGAAACAACAGCTGGAGGGGTCGGTGACCTGGTGTGAGGCAAAAACACTCATTTCTCAACAGTCCCTGACAACCATGTTGTAGTCTGAAGTCCAAAGTCGGCGCATACACACACCTGCTCACCAAGGCGAAGGCACCGGACAGAGCGCGGCTGTCCCCGGCTGCCACAAACGGCAGGCCACTGTAGGGCCGTATCATTTCATTTTCAGAAGAAATTCTCTTCGTCGCTTCATGCAGTAATTTCAGGCAATCTAAATTTAATTACAATAAGCATATGAACTTCATTAATAGTATGCACGTGTTAAATGATTGAAATGGAACCCGAAAAGCAGGCAATTTCACTTCCACATGCCTCAATTTCCCTAACATGAAAGATCGGAACTACCTCACATCCCTAACGAGGGCCCATTTAAATTCTGTGTGGAAGCCAGAACAAATCAGATGCTTAATACATTTTATATTAGTAATAATTAATAATTCAGAGATGACAAAGTTTCTTCTGAAATAATAATAGTCTACACTTGTATAGCACATTATGGCGTATGGAGGACATTATCACATCTGATCCTCCCAGGAGCCTCTGCGTCAGGCAGGACAGACGTTACAATGTCCATTGGGTAGAAGAGCAGAGCGAAAGCCGGACAGGGGTTCATCAAATGTCGCACAGAAGACGCGTGTGGGGTGGGGGGCCGCAGCCAGAACTCAAACCGTGGTCAGATCTTGACAGCCAGTTCCTCCTACTCTCCTGAAACAGGATTAACATTTGGTCAGGAATATTGTTTGCTTTTTTGCCCATGTTGAATCAATATTGATATTCTAATTTAGGAGACAAGGACGCCCTTGCTATTTGCATATTGTAATAGCCTTCAAGATAATTACTGGATGGATCTTTTGAAAAAAGAAGCCACATGTTTACCCTACTTCACTGCTTTTAGGAAAGTAGGATACATGACATTTACCAAATGCTACAGAACAATTAGCTGTCATTTAAACTACTGTGAAGAAATAACATTGAAAAAGGAAAATAAGCAGGAAACCTAAATTTTCAGTGACTTCTTGAGAGTTACAAGATGAACCCTAACTGTGTTGCACTACAGACACCGCTCCGCAGTCCTTTAAAGGTCTGGGGACTAAGGATCCCATAGTCCACAACACACAGGACAACAAAAACTAACTAGTATCTCAAGTTTCCACCCGACGGTCTCATCGACTCCAAAACCATCCTTTGAAGCAAACAAATGAACGTTACTGTGTGTTCCTCTGGAGGCTGTGTTGCGGAATGAGACACCCATGGTGGGTCTGGTCTCACTGTTGCTTAATAATATTATTGGCTATGATTAATTCTGTTATCATGCTGCTTAAGCTAAGAAACAGCCCAGGATTTTGCACATTTTGATTAGTAATCAACATATTGTAATTTAAGTCCTATTTTCAGACATAGGAACAGAGCAGAGCGCAAACCTCCTTCCTTCCAAACCATTAGACCATTTATTCTTCATAAACAATCTCTCAGATGAGACTCTGTGATTAAGAGAGGTAAGTCAGAAAAGCAAGACAGCACATCTTAAGTGACCTCACAAGCAGAAATGAGAGACCTGAGCATTAAGAAGTGATCATGGTTTCCCAAGGTCCGCCATGGTTTATTTAGAGCCCCAGGTGGATAGAAGGGTCCTGGTGGAACAGGTAATATGTTGGCCGTTGGCAAGGAGCATGATGAGAGCCAGCCTGCCTCTTCCAGGAAGCTGCTAGGAGGCCCTACCATACCCTGCAGATGGCTCTTCCCAGGAACCTGAAATGTCCTCTCAAGTCCACATTTGCAAGAAGACGGGGCCTTGGCCGTGACCCTGGGGAAAGCTGGCCATCCCTCCAATATGGTTCTCTGTCCTCACTGCTCCCACTACCTCACCAAACACTACTTCCCTTCAACTCTGCTCATTTTCCTGCCACCCAACTACAAAAGCTACTCTCTTGAACCAGTTTCCTCTTAGACACTCCATCCAACAGCCTGTTCTCTTCTACCTCTATCTCCACCAGTAGTTGACAACACGCTGATCCCACTGCCATCCCCAAACTCTTCCCTTCAAGTTGGGGAGCTCCCATTATCCCGGCCAACTTTCTGGCTGTTGGACCCCACCCTCAATTCCTCTTCTCCCTGATCATTAAATGTGTTGATTCCTCTGAGGGTCCTTATAAATAACAAAGTAGAGAGAGGGTCTCAGACAGCTGCAGGACTTTCAAAAAGTACTTGTGATAAAGCCCCAAAGTCTTGCATAGAATTTTATCAGCTCAATGTGTCACTGAGCTATAATGCACATTACTTAAATATAATTTGCTTAGATGCATTTTCTTTTTGCTATGAATTCAACTATTAATCATATATAGAAACTCCCAACATCGCTCTCCAACACTCAAATGCACTTCATCCCCCTGATGTCCATTCTAATAAGAGAGTTCTGGACATTTCCACCTGGATCAATGAGCATTTAGTAGATCTGCAACAAAATCCATCACACCGATCCATGCACCGCCCCTCCTCCTGGACCTCCATCACTGTTAAGGGCATCTTCTGTAGTCATTCTGACTCCTTTCATTTGCCATCAATTGTCCTGACTTTGTAGATTCTGGAGGGCTTCCTATCTATTTCTCAACGTGTCTGCCCCGGCTAAAGCTTCAGTGGCCCTTGGCTATACTGTGAGCACCTGTCTTCAGTCTCTCCCTTCTGCAATCCTTACGCACTTCCACTATCTCCCCTTCTTAAAGGTTTTCGATGACCTGCCAGCTCTCTATTGAAGACAATGCAAAGTTCCTAATATGAGACTGAAAAACCTCTGAAGGATGGACTCCAATCCATTCTTCCAGCCTTAGGGATCACGGCTACTCTCCCCAGGTTTCCAACTAATGTACGACACACCATTCTCTCAACATGACTTGGGGTCTTCTGCTTCCATGCTCTTTGTCTCATGCTGGTCCCTCTATTTAGAATACCTTCGACTATTGCATTCTTACAATATCACACATCTTTCCCATTTGTCAACGCCCAATGTAAGGGCGTCCTCCTTTCACAGAGCCCCGGTTTTGATCAGCCCAACCAGAAGGGCATTCTTCCTCCACTGGCGCACTGTGCTACTTTCCGAGTGTTTTCTTATTGAGATCAATCTAGGTTTTCCTTATAATTAATCTATACATAGCTCAGCTCTTTGTAGAGGAAGAACAGTACACCTTACTACTGAATCACACACACAACCCTACACATAATGGGGTTGACTCTGTAAGTATTTGACACGTGAATTAATGAATAAATCAGTGAATTAAATTCCTGACTTCCTACTGCTGATTTTTTCCCCCCAATGAATCAGTGTTCAGCAGGTTGTAGCATCTAGGTAGAACACGCTCCTTTTGTACCCAACAGATAGAAGGCTTCAAGTCTTCCTACAGCACCCTCCCCTCTTGCTACCCAGTATTTGGCTTTGAAGAATAAATTAGCACAAGGACTTCCCTGGATATGCGATAGAAAATTAATGTCTCATAAAATGGTTTAGTCCAAGTTTATTAGAAAGCTCTCAGTTTTCCTGGGTTGCTTTGCAGAGAATTTTGTGTTAACTGTGATCAGAAGAGGTAGAAAGCAGAGCTGCATTGACAGAACTGTCTGGGATCAGAGAGGCCTGGATGATGCAATTAAAAGGTGGACAGACAGGTAGACAGATGTTCAGCTGCATGATCAGGAACAAGATTGTATAAAAAGGCTTCTTTGATCATTAGAGATACTGCTATAATGAAACCCTGGATACCTCCTCGGTGTTTCTGCCGGCTCTCATCTCCAGCAGGTGTCTTCTAGAAAAAATAAGGCAAACACAAACAGATCCACTGCCAGCGAGTCAGAGCTGCTTGGCATTTTTTCCTGTTGATTAAGCCACAAATAAAACCATGCATGTTGTGCTTCGAACACAGGCAGGGTATGCAGCCCGTGCATCTTAGCAGAATACATCCTCCTGAAATATTTCAGAGTCCATTACTCTGCTGAGATCAAGAAACTAATATATATTCAATAGACTATCCTATGTGATCCAAAACATCCCCAAGGGCCAGAACATGACACAAACTGTGAGCACCCAAATGGATTTAAAAGGCAAACCAACCATACAATGGTAAATTTGGAAAATGAAGGTGAATTGTCAACAAGTCGGCAGGATGCTGGGGCTTGAGGATAACTAGGTCTTGGTGGGTTAGAAGAGCGGAGGGCTGCACTAGTGTGCGTCGGCAAAGTCGCAGAGCTAAATGTCAGTCACATTTGCCTCTGGAATGCACCGCATGGTGCCTTAGAAGGGACGCTGGCTTCTCATTTCATTTCTGCATCGTGGAAAGTGAGAGTAGATTCCGGGATCACACACCAGCTGACAGGGATGTAGGTGGTAATTAGGGATTCTTTGGGGAATAATCGTTACTGTGAATAATCCACATCGTAGAGACCCCAGCGCAGGTCTCGGCATGGTTACTGACACCCTTCTGCCTAAGGCATATCAATTCATCCCTCCATCCTGGGCTCCTCCCGGAACCCCCAGGCAGCTGTAACAGTGGTTTGGGGGGCAGGATTTTTAGGAGCACAAGATACCACTGTATTGCATTCCTCTCTTTAGAAGAAGCAATGGGGCTCGTGAGAGCATCATTTCTTCCAGCGGTCTGTTGACTGATGCTGGCTCTAGGGTTAGGGTGAGGAGGAGAAAGGGAACAAGGCAGAGAGCATGCGCACACGAAGAGATCCAAGCACCAGGCCGATTCTTATGGCTTGGAGCAGAGGTGGACGCCCCAGTAAGTCACATTTCAAAGACAGATGAGTCCTCTGTAACCACGCGTTCCCCTTCTAGAGTCCTCGCTCCTGTCTGGTGGAAGAGTGGAGCTGCATACACCCACGAGTCATTGATCCTGCCCCAACCGCAATGGCACGCCGCGGAAAGATCGGATGGCACTATACCAGCATGGTGGGTCTTTGATGAGAAAAGGGAAAGACAGCATTTCAAGTTACAGGTTGGAAAATCTGCAAAGGCCCTGGTGTTTTCCCATTTCCGTCTCCACATTTTACCGCTATAAAGCCCATTCGTGACACACTTCAATTGGCTACTGGCAATCACGTGGCGTTGGCTAAAAACAGAAGCAGGTCCCAGAGCACCGGCCCAAGGAGGCACACGGAGGCACTCCTTGGTTAGAGGTTCTCCCAGCCCTCGACTTCCACGAGCAGCCCTTTGCACCACCACCTGAAATCTCAATATTAGAACCCAATCTGTGATGTTACCTGAACACGGTCAGGTCAGACTCTCTCGGAATACTAATATTAAGAAGATCACCATGACATCTGCCTACTGTAGGTAACAATGACCAACCGTACAGGTAATCTTAAATTGGGTTCTCTTTCAAGATATCACTAACTCAAATTGCTTTTGTCATAGTTCTTTTCAAAAAAATATTTTCAATTTAGAACTGGAAGGAAACATGAGAGAGCAGGCTTGACTGCCTGTGAAGTTCCCTGCTACCGCGGTGCTAAACGGGCACAGGCTGGGAAGACAAATGAAAGAAGACAAATGCACTCTCCCTTATGCTCAATATGGGTATTTAATACAGTTGAACCAGTTGAACACTGAATTTATTTTTATCTTTGACAGGTCCAGAAATGGCCACTTACTTTATCTGCAGATGGGATATTCTCAAAAATATTTTTTCCTGCCCCACAGGAGAACAATACCCCCCCCCCCAAGGGTTCATTAGCAGCAAGAATTGGTGGACACTGCGATGTACTCCCCCTCCTGCCTTCAACCATCAGGAAAGATGAAACACAAGTAAGTCTTAATAAATTCTAGAAACAATGGCTGTAAATGAGGGAGACGGGCAAGCCTAGACACCGGTGTGCCTCATCACGGGAAAGTGTTTAAAAGGTATCTCCTCTAAGTTAGGAGATATTTATACAGTACATAGAATCTCAAAGTTAGACTGCTTTATTATTTTGAAATTCATTCTTACATTCCTGCAGAGTTTTGCAGTCTGCCCTATTTGTCTTAAGGTTGGACTGCATTATACATTCTTAAGAAGCAGAAGCAAGACAGAGATGGCCTTGAAAATCACCATCAACATTGTAATCAGTCTCTCTGATAGAGGTGACACAGAGCGCTGACACTGTAGCCGCCATTTTCCCTTACAATGGTATTCTCGTCCATTTGAAGACAGCAACAGAGGACCCTGCCTCGAATCTGCAATGTTTAAAAATGGGAGAAATACACTCTTTGATGCAATGTTCAAACATTAACAAAGGACACGCAAGGAATCTAAATCAGAAAAAAGGAAGGAAAACTTCGTTTGTGGTAATCTTTCCATAAAGGCATCCAATATTCCCTTCTGATTGAAAACTGTGATTTCAGATTAGCTCCTCTAAATGTATTACAAAAGGCAAATGCAACAGAATTTTCAGTTGATCCAGCCTAAATAAGGCTACAAATATGGAAGAAAAAATATTAAAATAAATTTAAGAGAACCTAAATACGCCCATATGACTCATGGTACCATTAGCAGCTCAATCATAACCATGGGTAACGTTCCTGGAAACAAGTTATTGCAAGATAAGAATTTTCAGGGGGCTCCCTTAGCTAAATCATGGCAATAATTCTTACCCTCTCCATCAAGCATGGTTACTGATAGAAGAAATTCTTTTTCTGGCTTTTAGGCTTTAAAACTCCCATCCTTACTTTGCAAATAGACCCTGTCATCTGTCCTCAGACAGGAATGCCATCTCCAATGGGGGGAGGGTGTAGGTCTAAGATGCTACTCTGAGAAGGATCAAATTAGGGATCAAAGAATCCAAGCTAGGACATCATGTTATTATCGGACTTCCTTCCTCGTTTTCTATACCAATACAAGGTGGAGTCTTAAGAGTATATAATACCCAAAGGAAGGGCTACCCAAATTCTGTCCTGAAAAAGAACCTGTGAAACAAAATGTTCAGGAGTAATATTCATGAACATGTTTAAAGGGGATGCTCATATCTCTCACAATTTATCAGTTTATTAACAGTATATCCAGATTACACTGGAAGCAAAACTATGGAAGAGAATGAGAGAGGGAGAACGCTTAGGGCAGCCTCCTCACGGTGTCTCCATGATCATCATGGATCTCGGTCAACCTGATGATGCAAATACAGGATTTAAAACCGTTCAACATGGGGTGCCTGGGTGACTCAGTGGGTTAAGCCTCTGCCTTTGGCTCAGGTCATGATCTCAGGGTCCTGGGATGGAGCCCTGCATTGGGCTCTCTGCTGAGCGGGGAGCCTGCTTCCCCTGTCTCTCTGCCTGCCTCTCTGCCTACTTGTGATCTCTCTGTCAAATAAATACATAAATAAAATCTTAAAAACAAAAAAACAAAAAAACTAAAAAATTTTAAAAAACCCAAAACCATTCAACATGCATGTAGGCTCTGGTCACAAGATCACGTTTATCCACACCAAGCTCAGTTGAAGGTGGCACGCTCCAGGCTGCACATATTTTGAGAGCGGAATTTCTCTCACCATCTCTGAAGCCCTCACTTTTCCCTGAACAAAAACATTTTGCCTTTTTCCCCACTCCACACGAACTTTAGCACATCTTTTATGGCTCAGAGTTTCCTCTGCACTTCAGGGAATTTGCACGAACGATGGCAGTAGAATCCCTAGTCTAAAGCAAAATTCTGTATTGATATTTAGGACGATTTCAGCATCAGCACATTAAAGTGAAAGCATGGATGAAAGATTCTGGTTATTATTCCTGAAGCTGACTCACCCTCACAGAAGAGCCCACAGCTACCGAAAAGGGCTTTAGTTTTGAAAAGAGAGAGAGGACGGCGTGAGCTGACCATGGCTAATGAGAAAGCCCAGCTTCAGGTTCCGAGTGTGGCTGGATGACACAGCCTGGAGGGGCCGAGTGGGGGTGGGGTAGGGGGACACAAACACGGCAGTAATGACACGTGGGTGTTGGGAAGTTTCATCCAGAAAGTATTCACGGTTTCTAGCTGAACCAAATGTTCAACTCGGTCATCTTACCAGGCTTTACTGAAGTCAAAACAAAATGAAACTCACAAACAAAAACCTTTCTCTACTGGGCTCTTTTGCATCACATAAAAATACCCGTGATCCTTTCCAAGATGCAATGTCACGTTCTATTACTTAAAACTCACATGTAGACCTCTGTGCTTTGCTGAGAACAGAGCCCTGAGCCACTTTTTGGGAGTGGCCATACAGAATAGTGCATAAAAACCTCGAGTTCTGCAACTATTCCACTCCTAGTTTCAATGCTAATTAGGTGTATGAGCTTGACCAGGTTATCAAATTTCTGAGTCTCACTTTCCTCATCAGAAAATAAAGTGAAAGAAAAAAAAAGATATTAGTACATACCCAATAACATTGAAGGATTAATTAGGTCACAAATACATTCAAAATACTTATCACACACAAGGGTTTTTTGGGGGGGTGGTTGGGGGAGTGATGGAACTCTGTAAGATGTTGATTACGTATGTTAATTTGTTAACATTTATAGAATTGTACAAAAAAGAAAAAGGGAAATTTCACTGTATGATAACTTTTAAACAAAATTAAAAATCTATATGTATGTATGCATTTCAATTATATTGGGTCAAGGGTTCAATAAACACAAGAACAATACAGAACTTATCATGGCGCTTAGCACAGAATAAGCACTTAAAAAAGCTCATGACCGAGGTGGGTTTTCACAGCTGTGGTTATTAGCAAGCCAGGGAGAAGATGTGTAACTGGGAATGGCAAGTGTGAAGGGGCCCCTGGTAGACCCAAGTGGGGTCCACCTGAGAAGGGGGCGGACGGGTCGACAGGAAGGGAAAGGTGGTGTGATGCCAAGCTGTCACTGGGCTCCGGCTGGGAGCCAGGCTGGGTAAGTGGGGGGTGGGGGGGGGGGAGGACTGCTCCCAGGTTAGCAAGAAGACACATTACCAGTTGCAATTACAAGATGTCAGAAGAAAAAAGAAAAAAGAAAAAAAAAAAAAAAGAGCAGCTATTTCTGCTGCCAGACATGAAAACAAACCAACTGAGAAAAGTGCTTTGATGAGTGGAATATATGCTGCTGGGTGTGTGGGCTGGATTCTACCTCTTCATCCAGGAGCGAGGGGGAGAATAATCCCACAGGTTCAGGCTCAAACGGGTGCAGTACAGAAAAGCCAACCAAATATACATTCTTATTCTCAATAAGCTTAAATTCTGTTCTCCTTTTTAGTGTAAAGGTTCAGCATACAAAGTTGGAAAGAGAATTTTTCTTTTTAAGGAGGCAAAGGATATGGGAAAAATTCAATATCAGATAACAGTATGCATGTAATCGCTGAGATTTTCTATGCTTGCATTTTAAAAAATGATGTTTTTGCTAAAGAGCCAGTAAGCCATTGGATGCCACAGACCATATAATGTGTTGACGCTCCCCGATGGGCAAGCACACGAAAGGAAAGCACTTATCTGGCTGTAAAAATATGTTCCCTCTCAATATGCAAGTCTATTTTTCTTCCTGCAATAAACTACATTTGTGTGATGTGGTATCTGATAGTTTTATAGTGTTTGTTCACATACACACTAATTTGCAAGATTGGGTAATTTGCAATGGGTCTCATAGGTCATTAGTGCAAATTAACAACATTCTGTAAAAGATAAAGCAAGAAAAACGGATACTTTGTCATAGTGCACGGTTGAGCATTATATTTCAATTTAGGAATCTGACCTCTCGTGTGTTTTTCTGTAGTAGAAAAAGTGGATTTCACCACCACTAACCCTTAGCAGGCAAAGGGGGAAGGATTCATGAAAGAGATTTTAACTCACCCCTTTAATCTCCAGGTTCCGGTATATTTTGAAAATGTACAACCGTATTAACGTCCCTTCCTGGCACCCATCTACCCTAAACAGTTTACTATTTCTATTTGAACCTGAAAAGAAGGCACAAAGGCCTCTTCCCGGCACAGTCCCTTAGGCCTTCTTTTTGGCATGGGAAGCACACACACATTTTTTGCAAAATTACTCAATGTATACAGCTGAATTCTACAGCTTTCATTAAGAATTCAAGAGACGACAACTGTTGGCTTCCATAGGAAGGTGACCAAATCTACAGGGATATTATGTACAAATAGTCTGGTTAGAATAATAAACGCTGCATGGGCTTTATAATGTCAGACATGTGCGACATGGATTCATTTGTGATCTGAGTCTCAGATTTTTTTAAAAACGGATCCTCGCCCGCCTTGAGATAAACTTAAGTAAATAATGTTTGCCATCAACTCTAAATGAAGAATGACAGTTAAATTTTATAATCATCTTCACAGCTTCAGGACTTACTTTATATTTTCTCAGGCTCATGACCCACAGGTTGCCATAGCAACTAGGAAATCCTACCTTATCAAGCGCTTCCATTTACATTCCTTGCAGCAGCTTCCCTTTATGAATTAAATCCATCATGGTTTTCTATTCTCAAAATAAAAAGTTCTTTGGATTATCTTGCAGAAACAAGGATCAAATGCTTTGATAGAAATACACTATGCAAAAGTGAATTCAATGGTGGTTTTCTTTAGGAAGAGCTAGAACTATGGCATAGTAAACAGCTTATGTCCAAACTTCGAGGCTTCAAAGAACACTTAAATGGAGACATTGCGCTCAAGATGACACATCCACCACCTGTGAATTTCATCTCTGAATTATCAAAGAAAGACTCTGATTGGATATCCTACTTCAAACAGGTACTCAGACATACAAAGAATTAAAACTGCCTAAGATAAAACCCTGTTACATGCCCATATAAATATTAATAAAATGGATAACGAACAAATATATTTAAATTCACAACTCAAATAAGGAAAACAAAACGAGTGACAAGCTCCACTTTATTAAGTCCTGATTTTCACGGGCAGCTTTTGTCCTTGTTTTTTGGAGGAGTCAGGTCACCTGGTAGTGGGAGATGACTGCCTCTGTGTTTACAGCTCTGCACGATAATTACGTCAATGGCGGAGAAACCTACCAACCTACCATCTCTCCTCCAAGACGGAAAGGAATAACCACTCCTGTTACTCAGTGCTGCAATCCGAGACTGCAGAGACGGTCTCACCACGTGAGGAACAGAAACTTAAAGAGAGGAGACACCGAAGCTCACGCTGGTGAAATGAGAACTCATTCAACAGCCCGAGAAGCCAGCTTCTGAGAAATGCACAGGGAGCCAAATACTCAGAGCCCTCAAGTCACTGCCTGACGAGTGCTTAATGGAGATGATGTCGAGACAGAAAGAAAAATTAGATCCTAGCCTCACCTGCCATCCAAACCCCAGAAGGGCCAGAAGACTATCTCGACTCCCCGCTTCGGGGCTCCCTCCAGCTCAGACAAGTCTCTGATTACGGATACAGACCTCAACCCAGTTTGCATTACCAGAACGAACTTTCCTCTGACTGGTTTCAACATGTGTCCATCCGATTCTCTTTGAAATTCCGCTTATTCTCTGTGTTTGCAGTCCTCTGTTTCCTCTAGTCAGCTTTGGCTTTTTTGTCCTTTTGGTCTCTGCTTCTTATCCATACTTTGATTCTCAATCTTTTCTCTCCTCTCTAGCTTGGAGAGTCATATAGCACAATGGAGTAAAGGATAAATAGAGCATTGACTGGCCACAATGGAAGAGGGATTCTATCAAGTTCTATTAAAACTTAGCTCCTTCCACCCACACGAGCTCCTACCCTTTTGTATTTTCTGTGGCTAATAGGGACCTGGCATCTTGACTGTAGATTTCTTTCTTTCTTCTTCTTCTTCTTCTTTTTTTGGGGGGTGGGGGTGGCGGTGTTGGGCAACAGCTCAATTCTGAAGCTTCCAAAGAGTTGAAGCATCATGGGTGCCCTCAAAGGCTTATCAGTGACTCATGTTAGAGCTGGAAACAGACGGGTCGTTCATATCAGGATATTTAGTTCTGATCAAGTTCTGTTACATAGGAAATAAAAAGTCTATGCAATGTAAACTTTCAGGCAGCATCATATCTGATTTCAACTACATATTATTCTGAAGCACTTTTCTATGCATTAAACCACTTCTAGCAATAAGCGGCATTTAACCTCCCAACTTCAAGGTTTATCTATGGGGGAAACACAAGATACATATACATAGTAGTTATCCACTCTGGCAGTTCACCGTTTTAAAAGATTCCCACAGTCACTGATACAGACAGAAACTGTGAGAACATTTGTGTACTGAACACAGTTTGGCGGGGGGGCGGAAAGGCCTGTTTTATGTTTTCTAGGTTTCCAAGTCATTGAGAATTAGGATTATCTTACACACATTATTGAACAAGACGTACCACCACAGGTTTATCTCCCCCAGCCAATTTGGCAGTACACCAAAGCTTTAAAACAAGAGAAATTTCTGGGGAAGCTCTTCGATGAGCACGGCTTCACTACACTCTAATGAAATTCACAAAGATGCACCACTGGCCAATGTATGGACGAGCGAGAGTTTTAATTTGGTTAATGCACTCTTTATTCATTACTGCGCCTCAGTTAAAACCTGGTATCCAACTTAGGGATGCATCACTTAATTACTCATGCTTCACTCTTCAAAATGAGAAGCATTTAAGCTGTCCATCAGTACCTTCATGCAGCATAGCAACCCAGAACCCCTGAGTGAGTGACACAGAGTCAATGCGAGAGCTGGCGTGATGCTGTTGCTAAAACAGTAAAGTCATCAGGCCAAACCCTCATTATGAGATTATTTATAACACGTATTTTAAATGCTTTCATTTCTCATAAGCTGGATTTTCATACTTGAGGACAAATTTAATTTCCCACGTTGCAGACATATTTGTTATAGACATGCCTCCGACCCACTTCAAGTATTTGCTGGTCATGCTCGCTTGGTAAAAACGTCAAGTGGAAGTAAGCATGTATGATAACTAGAGCCTAAATAATTTTTTGACAACGTCATTTTCTTTGCAAAAGGCAACTTGAAAAGGGAAAATGTCCCAGGTGGCCAGGTTCTGCAAATCAGGAAATATGTTCCTCATAAGGCCCTAACCATCAGTAGGAAGGTCAACAAAGCAGTAACTCTGTTTCCAATGAGACAAGATGACAAAGAAACATAAACACAGAAGAATAAGATCCGAAAAACATTTTTAAATGGATTTTCAACTATTTAAGCTAACACACACACACACACACACACCCCCCAGGCACAGTTACTAGCATCACCTAATGAGAAGGCTGACTTTGACCTTTGTGTTCTTAAGCAGCTGAAGACCAACGAGGCACTAAGCACCCAGCTTCCTCCTGTTCTAGCATTGTATCCAAGCCCCTAGGTGTGTGTAAGGTGAGCCTTTTCATATGAGGTGAAAACTTTAAAAAAAAATCACTCTCGGGGCGCCTGGGTGGCTCAGTGGGTTAAGCCTCTGCCTTCAGCTCAGGTCATGATCTCAGGGTCCTGGGATCGAGCCCCGTATCGGGCTCTCTGCTTGGCAGGGAGCCTGCTTCCTCCCCTCTCTGGCTGCTGCTCTGCCTACTTGTGATCTCTCTCTCTCTCTCTCAATCTGTAAAAAAGAAAAAAAAATTAAAAAAAAATTTTAAAAAAAATCACTGGAATTTATAGATTTCAAACTTTACATGTGTATCACCCTCTAAAATTGAAAGGCCACATACTTGTCCAAGTTATGCTACTGTTACTCCCATGTCGTCTGAACGACCCCTTTGACCCTTCCTTTCCGTGACAGCCACTGGGTCACACTCCTGCTCCTAGGGTTTTAAAGCGACTTAGGTTTTCTTTTCTTTCTTTCTTTTTTTTTTTTTTAGAAGCCGCAACTGCAAAGTCTACCTCAATAATGTGATTGCAAATGACTCTGGGCTGGTTTCAAGTAAATCAAATTGTCCCAAAGGAAGAAGATCTGCTACCACTGGGAAGACTCAAATGATACAAATAAAATTCATGAAGAGAAACAGAAAAAAGCTTTTGCTCAGTAGCAACCTCCGTGAAGTCAGTCTGTGTGACCTTCTACGATGATTATTGTGAAAAACACAAAGGGTGTGCGTGTGGTTTTAAACACAACAAGGTGTTTATTCTTAACAGGTGAAAGTTTTAAACATCACAGCAGAAGGTTTCGATACTCTGGAGCAAAACATCGTGTTATCAGCTGAAGAAATCCAACTCGGTTTTCTAGAAGTAACCTTTGGGAAACATGTGGCTGAAATTCAGGCCAGAGAAGGGTTAAGTCGAGAACAATAGTACATGCACTCATACACACGGAAAGTGAAACCACGGTTCATCCAAAATCTGCATTTTCACTTACAAAATATATTACAAAGCATTTAAAGGAAGACCATGAGAGATAATCTGCATTCAGTGCAAAGCTGACCTTTGGGGCCCCTAAGGAAAATATTCGATTCCTAGGGTGAATTCATTAACCTGACCTGTTCCACTTTTCGTGCATGGATCTTCTTGTGGCAAGGTGCTGCTGTCTGTGCCACCAAAAGCTTCCTTGTAGTTTGCACTGTTCCTTTCATCACTAACTTTTATAAAATATAGCCGCTCCACACAATATAAATGCTAACACATCAATGTCTTCCTTTTTGAATGACTTTCATTCATTCATTCTTCTGTTTATTCAATCAACAGATACTGAGGCACTGTGCCAGATGTAAATATGGTTTAAGTTTTCTATATAGACAATGAGCATTCAATTAAGCTACATGTCATACAGAAGGTAGAGATTTGCTTCCCCAACCTGGCAAGAAACATTTAAGCAAGGCGTAAACTGTATTCGCAGTTCAGAATTAAATCAGAAATACTCTGCTGAAACCAATAATTTTGGGTTTCAATTTTCTTTTATCTTCTTTATTCTTATGCCAGCTATAAATCATATCACTACCCATTCATTCTTCTAAGACATGGGAACATTTAAGTGAAGGTTTATTCTTTCTCCAAACCAGTGACTAAATTTAAATAAAATGTTCTTGGGGTTAAAGAAACATGCCATTTCTTTTAAAGTTGTCAACCCTCTAAAAAGTTAAAAAAGGAAAACCAAAAGAAGGATTGTCAATGCATCATTTTAAACATACAGATTAGCTTTAACCCACAGGCTTTTCAGTATACAACCTAAGAATTCTGTCAAACTGAAAAAAAATAAGAGTAGGTGAATGGGGGTGGGGAGGGAGCAATCATGAAATCTCAGTGTTTAAAATAGTTCATTTTCTTGGAGCTAGATAGTTATGCCAACTCAATCAACCAGAGAACTTTAATAAAAGATTTCAATCAATCCTCTTTTTTCTTTTTACTTTTTGTCAATTAAGAAACAGGAATCTAAAGCTCATATATTACAAAGAAGTGGAATGGGGAGTCAGAAAGACCAAGTGAGCCTCACAGAGAGTTGGCACCGTGGCCCACGGGCCAGGCTCCACCTCTTCCCTCTGCTGCTGTGACTCAAGGCGAGCCACTTAGTCTCTCTGAACTCCCATATGCTTATCTGTAAACGGGGATAAAAATTGTATCTACCCCCAACGATTGCTTTGAGGTTTACTGAGCACTTTCTATGTGTACGGTACGGTGTGCGTTTCTAGCGATACTCTGTGGAGAATAATCCCTAGCTTTAAGTTTATAAACACAGTTAAGGAAGGGAAATAAATGCTGATACAGTTGCCTTTTGTGGCTGTGGTTATTATAGAGTGCTTGGGATGAGGATTTTTTTTTTTTTAAGACTTTATTTATTTGACAGACAGAGATCACAAGTAGGCAGAGAGAGAAGAGGAAGCTGGCTCCCAGCCGAGCGGAGAGCCCGATGCGGGGCTCGATCCCAGGACCCTGGGACCATGACCCAAGCCGAAGGCAGAGACTTTAACCCACTGAGCCACCCAGGCGCCCCTGGGATGAGGGTATTAATGGAGGGCGGGGTGCTTAAAACAAAACAACCCTCCCTCAACCTTTGGTTAATTCAATACCCCAGACATCTTTAATTTTACTATCTAAATGTTTGTTTTAAATTCCTTTAAGGTGAAAAATAAGATGAGAGCCACCCATTCACAATGGGGAAAGGCAGCCAAGATTTATGCCCCAGGCACTCCACAGCTAGCTGAAAACGCAAAAAAAAAAAAAAAAAAAAAAAAAAAAAGGCAAGAATTTCCATATCTGGACTCATGATGAAGCACTCCATATAATCACGGTTTCTTTCTTAAATTTTACTGATGAGTATATTCTAGAAGTTTTATAGTACCTGCCCTCCTAAATGAGGAAACTGAAAAGAATTTCACCTGTATTGCAGATTCAGGTCACACCGGCTTCATCCTCAGAGACATCAATGAACTTGTCCTGCTCCCTGAGGTCACTTGATTCTGTGCCTCTGATCTCCCCACCCCCACCACACTCGCACCCCCTGTACCTGCAAACCAAGTTTTCTGGCTCCAGTGAGTATGTGTGTGTGGGGGAGTTGGATTGGAGAAAAGGGACCTAAGATTAAAAAAAAAAAAAATGTACAAGTTCTATAGGATTATAAAATTGAGAAATAATTTGGTTTTGGTGAAACCCTGGGCGGGGGGGCTTTTGAGGCATTTGCCTAAAATCTGAAGCAAATACGCAAATACTATTTTATGGCAGCTCAAGAGGCCTTTTCCCTAGCCTTCTGGTATGTTCTAGATCGCTGAGGTTATCCGATCCATGGCCTCCAGACCAGAGGGGTAGCACTGCAGAGGCCACAACACCAGCTCCTAGGGGGGGAAAAAAAATACTCCCTTTGAAAAAAGGGGCGGGGGTGGGGCGAGGAGAGGGAGAGATTCCTGGAACACATTTCAGTTCCTGACCTAGAAATCCACTCTTTACAATGAAAGCAAAAAAAAAAAAAAAAAAAAAAAAAAAAAAAAAAAAAAAAAAAAGAAATAAAATGAAAAAAGAAAAGGGATATTGTAGGTAACACAAAAGTCTGTGGCATCTTATCATTTCGCTGTGCTTTGAGCAAGCTTTCAGAACCATCAGATAGCGGAGGATTCTATTAGTTACATGCATTATATGCTGGAAAAACAAACAAGTGCCACTTTACATAGTTGAACCAATTCATGATATGACACCTCTATAAAGCAGGGAGAAAGATGATCTTATTATAGCCTGTTTTCCATGACTGTAGAGCTACACCCAACCTAAGTCCTGTTCACAGTGATGGAGGATGCCGCCCAACGCCTTCTGTGGAACCAGATTTGTTTAAAAGCATGATGGGGTAAAACGACAACAAGTAGGTAACAGAAACTATAAATATTTCATCGAGGAAGACCTCTGAGGGAAAGAACAAACCATCATCATCATCGTTATCTTCAAGCCATTTGTTGGGAGATTATGAGGTGTGCGCCAACAGGCTAAAAAATTCTCTTGTTCAGTCCTCACGGGGCACCGGTGAGGGAAATCCCATTACCATTTCATTTTCCCAGATGAGTAAACAGGCTCAAGGTGGGCAAGGAGGTGGCCGGTGAGTTCAGACCCATATCATGGGAGAAAATCCCTCCTTTCCTCACGAAAGCTTTTGTTTTTCCAAGGAGGTAAATAAAACAACAGCTTCATCCATACCCCTGGTGTGTATTTTCTCTTGGTTTTTAAGATTAAGGAATCAGATGGGCAGAGAAATGCCAATGAAAAGATGCCCTTAGACAGAACACATAAATAACCAGCTTTTCCAAACTCTGAGAGGGCATCTTGAGGTTAGTCTCCACCTACCGGCGTAGGGACAATATTTCCCTACTTTGAGATAGGTTTTCCATTCATTCATCCATCATTTATGGCAATGAGCCATGCAAACATGAATAGAACATGTTCCCTACCTCCAAGAAGCTCACAGTCTAGGATGAAGATGGAAAATGTAACCACTGAAACACAGAAGGACCTGACAGCACGGGGACAACCAGACGAGATGCCGTAAGAAGTGAGCAGGGCAAGCTGGCAATTGGTTAACTGTTAGGGGGGGAAAATGTTTCCTGCTCTAATGCTACTTCACTTAAATTATAAGACCCTGGGTTTTGGTTACTCCAATTTAAAATGCCCTAGACATTAAGTGCATTCATAAGACTTTGAAAACAGGGGCGCCTGGTTGGCTCAGTGGGTTAAAGCCTCTGTTTTAGCTCAGGTTAGGAGCCCAGGGTCCTGGGATCGAGCCCCTCCTTGGGCTCTCTGCTCAGTGGGGAGCCTGCTTCCTCCTCTCTCTCTCTGCCTGCCTCCTCAGTGGGTTGG